>NW_028136314.1:600000-901418 GCF_964662115.1 Mustela nivalis
AATTGGGGTATGGTCGAGTGGCATGCAGGTTGTTACTCATTTGGCGTTTCTGGTTAGCCCTATAGGGCAACATTTTTCTTCTGGAGGGCAGGCAGAGTGCTGCATTGTGTCTCCAGAATTGCCAAACTGGAGGGGTGTGGCCAGGATTGTGAGGAAGGAAGTCTGAAAACACAAGCTAGCACAAGTTTTGGGGCCAAGAGCATGGCAGGCCCACTCTGCAGAGGCTAAATCGAGATCTCCTGCACGTGAGGTCCGGGCGATTATCAGATGTTGCCTCAAGCTGGAGTTTGTGTCCATGACGGCCCCTTCCTGAAGGGGGTGGGGGCGTCATGAGTCCAGGGAGGTTTCCCTACGCTGGGAGTTGTGAGCAGCTCCAAACTTCAAAGTTTCCTTCTTCAGGACAGTCGAGTACTATTGGATGGTTCCAGGATGCCCCATACAGAAAGACTCGAGAGCAGGGCCCTAAGCATGGATGCCGAGAAACGCCAACTCACCTTCCCATTGCCTGGTGGAGACAAGGCACGCTCAATCTGCGGGCTCTTGGGTGAGCTACCCAGAAGCCTGACTTTAAATGGCCTCTGCCGAGGATGAGTCATAATGTGGGTTGGTGGCCATGGAGACCTTGGAATGTGGCAGTAGCTAAGGGACTCTGCAGGATTCTCCAACCCGAAGGGCTTGACACAACTCCAACAAGGAAGATTCCCATGTGGAGATGAGAGGTCTTCTGTCTGGTGCCTCAGGAAAGCCCCGTATGCTGGTCTTCGAACCCAGGCCTCTGAGGAGTGATACCTGGACACCAAAGCAAGAGTTCACAATAGGGCCTAGGGGCCTGTCTGGTTCAAACTTCTGTCTCTGCGGATATCTGTCTGTGTGTCTGCATGGAGGTAGTAGTTGCTCAGCTTGTGTCATTATGCCCCTATTTGTCCAGTGCGGCTTGCGGTAGTGGGATGTCCTTGGGGACCTTGAGGTTTCTACTATTTTGTAGAGTTGTGGCCAATGGAAAGGGCAGTTTCTTAGGAGAGAGCAGGCACAGTTCTGTGGTGTGGCTCCGGAGACCCCAGCCTGGAGGCTGTGTGGGCCATGGCTGTGCAGACAGACATCCAAAAACCCTAACTCAGCTCAGGTTTGGGGCCGAGGTTATGGCAGGCCTGATGTACAGTCCATGAGGGGAGCTCCTCTGGATATGAAAGAAGGGTGAGAGGGAGGCAGTCGCTCAGGCTTTTGTCTCTGGATGTTATGTCCACAATGGCCGTTTAATGTAGGAGTTGCCTCATGGGTCGTAGAAGTCTCCCTCTCTGGTAGTTTGTCCAGCCCCCAAGAGTTAGGGGTCATTCGGTGGGAAGGGAAGTGTCCTGTTTTCTGCTTCATGTGTCCCCCCAGTAGAGGGATTCTAGAGCATAGCAGTGGGTACTGACAACTGGAATACTCGCCCTCTGGTTAAGCCTGGGGGCCTATGGATATGACAAGCCCCATATGCAGGATCTTGGTCCAGCCACTGAGAGGCGTTACTTTAATACGGGACTCGCGCTGCAGGTCACAATGCATGTCTGTGCCCTAGGCGGCCCTCAAGCACTGGCGTGGCCTTTCGGACAGTGCAGGTTCTCCCACATTGAACGTTGGACAACATGCCAACCACAAGGTTTCTGGCCATGGGAAAGGAGGAATTCTAATTTCTGCATCACGTTCACCCCTGGGCAGTGATTGGAGATAAGGTCTAGGTTCTGAAGCCTGAAAACCGAGGTTGGGAAGAGATGACGACCTACAGCCATAGCGGGTCCTATGTGTCCAGGTTGGGGCCAGCTGTCTGGGTGTCGTTTGGGATGTCTTGACCCAGGCTGTGCCAGACAGGGCATTAGTATACAGGGTGGGCTGTATAATTGCTTTACAATCGAGTGGCATGCATTAGAAAGTCATTTGGGGTTTCTTATTAGCAGCATAGGGCAAAGTTTTTCTTCTGGAGGGCAGGCAGAGTGCTGCATTGTGGCTTCGGAATTCCCAAACTGGAGGGCTTGTGGGCCAGGAGAGTGAGGACGGTAGTCTGAGAACACAAGCTAGGCTTAGGTTTCGGGGAAAGGACATGGCAGGCACACTCTGCAGAGCTGAATTGAGATCTCATGCGTCTGAAGTCAGGTCGAGGTTCAGACTTTGACTCAGGTTTGAGTTTCTGTCCATGTTGGGCCCTTCAGCAAGGGGGGGGCATTATGAGGCCATGGGGGTTTTTCCACTATTGGAGTTGTGAGATGCTCCAAACCGCAAGGATTCCTTCTGTGGGACAATTAAGATTTGTTGGATGGCTCCAGGACGTCTTATAAGGTATTTTTCCAGAACAGGGTTCTAAGTATGGATGCCTGGGCAGCCAGCCTCACATTCCAATTGTCTCCTAGCAACAAGAAACGTTTGATCTGCTGGCTTGGGGTAGCAACAGAGGGGGCTGAGTTGAAATGGACTTTCCTGAGGATGGTCTTAATGTTGGTTTGAGTCCATGGAGACCTTGGTATGGGGCAGTGGCACCAGGGCCCTGAAGGATTCTCCTAACCAGAGGTTATGACAAAGCTCCAATGAGCAAGTTTTCCATGGGGAGACGAGATTTGTTTTTATTGGTGCCTCAGGAAACCACCATATGCTGGTATTGGAAACGAGGCCTCTGAGGAGAGATGCCTGGAAACCAAAGCATTGGATCTGATTAGGGCCTTGGGCCCTGTCTGATTCAATATTCTTCTCTGGGGACATCTGTTGTCTGAGTGGAGGTAGTTGCTCAGCTGGTTTGAGATCACCCCTGTTTGTCCTGGGCGGCCTACACTATTGGGATGGCCTCGGTGACTTTGGAGGTTTTTCCTAATTTGCAAGTTTGTGGCCAATGGAATGGGAAGAATTCCCTTGAAAGGGAAGCACAGTCCTGAGTTGTGGCTCCAGGGACCCAAGTGTGGAGCATGTGTGGTCCAGGGCTATTTGGACAAAAGTCTGAAAACACAAACTCCACGTAGGTTGTGGGATGTAGGTATGGCCGGCCCGATCTATAGACCGTGAGGAGACCTCTTCGGGATATGAACAAAGGGCGAATGTGAGGTGCTTGCTCATGCTTTTTTTTTTTTTTTTTCTGGAAATGTGTCACCGATTGCCATGGAATGTCGGGGTGTCCTCATGGGCCATCGATGAGGCTCCCTTTCTGGGGATTTGACCCGATACCAAGAGTTTGGGGTCATTCTGTGGGAAGGGAGGAGGCCTTTCTGTTTTTTTTGTTTATTTTTTTTGTTTTGTTTTTTTTTTTTTTTAACCTCAGGTGGACCACCAAAAGAGGGATTCCAGAGCAGAGTCGTGGGTGGGGGCAACTGGACAACCAGACCTCTGGTTAACATTGGGACCTAAGAACATGGCAAGCCCCTTATGTGGGCTCTTGGTCCAGACACTGAGAGGCCTTCCTTGAGGATAGGTCTCACACCGAGTTTCACAATGTGGTTTTGTGCCCAAGGAGCCCCTCATGTCAGCGCGTGGCCTAATGTACCATGCTGGTTTCTCCTACACTGAACGTTGCACAGTATGGGAACCACAAGTTTTCTGGCCATGGGGAAGATGGAGTTCTAATTTCTGCAACACTTTCACTCCTGGTCTGTGATTGGATTTAAGGTCTAGGTTCTGAAGCCTGAAAACTGAGCTTGGGAAGAGATGAAGCCCTAAGGCCATGGTGTGTCCGATGTGCTCAGTGTTCGGCCAGCTGTTGAGTGTGGGTTGGGAGGTGCAGGCTCAGGCTGTGGCAGACAGGGAATAAGTGCCCAGGCTAGACTGTATCATTGGGGTGCAGTCGAGTTTCGTGCAGGATGGTACTCATTTGTGGTTACTGGGTAGCCCAGAGGGCAAAGTTTTTCTTCTGGAGGGAAGACACAGTGCCACATAGTGGTTCCAGCATTCCCAAACTGGAAGGCTTGTGGGCCAGGAGTGTGAGGAAAAAATTCTGAGAACACAAGCCAGACTTAGATTTCAAGGTGAAGGGAAGGCAGGCACCCTCTGCAGAGATGATTCGAGATCCCGTACACCTGAAGACAGAGCTAGGATCAGACGTTGGCTTAGGTCGGAGTTTCTGTCCATGACGGCCCCTTCATGAAGGGGAGGGTGTCACGAGGACATGGAGGTTTTCCAACGATGGGAATTGTGAGATGCTCCAAATCACAATGATTTCTTCTGTGGGACAGTCGAGACTTGTTGGATGGCTCCAGGACATCCCATAAGGAAGTTATCCAGAGCAGGGTTCTAAGGATGGATGCCTGGGCAGCCTGCCTCCCATTCCAGGTGTCTCATAGAGCCAAGGCAAGTTCGATCTGCTGGATCTAGGGTAGCAACCGAGGCGGGTGTGTTGAAATGGGTGAGTTGAGGATTGGTCATAATGTGCATTTGTGTCCATGTAGACCTTGGAATGGGGTGCTTGATCCGGGGCCTTGAGGGATGTTCATAACCGCAGGTTTTGATGGAGCTCTAAAGAGTATGTTTCCTATGTAGAGAAGAGAATTGTTTTGATGAGTGCCTAAGGAATCTCCCATATGCTGGTATTGGAAACCAGGCCTCTGAGGAGAGATGACTGGAATCAAAAGCAATGGATCTGATTAGGGCCTAAGTGCCCTTCCAGTTCAATCTTATTCTATGGGGATATCTGTCTCTGGGTCTGAGTGGAGTTGGTTTCCTAACTTTGAAAGATCATCCCTGTTTGTCCTGGGCAGCCAACACAATTCAGATGGCCTGTGGGAGTTTGGAGGATTCTCCTAATCTATAGGGTTGTGGCCAATGGAAATGGCAGAATTCCCCTGGAGAGGGAAGCCACAGTCCTGAGGTGTGGCTCCAGGGGCCCCAGCTTGGATGTTGTGTGGGCCAGGACTGTGGGGACAGAAGTCTGAAAACACAAACTCAGCTTAGGTTTGGGGATGTATGTATGAAGGCTCGATCTACAGACCGTGAGAATTTTCCGGGCTATGAACAAAGGGCGAGTATGTGGCGCTTGCTCAGGGTTTTGTCTCTGGATTTTGTGTCAATGGTGGCCGTGGAATGTCGGGGTGTCCTCAAGGGCCATGGACAATTCTTTCTCTGGTGATTTGGCCTGATCCCAAGTGGTTGGGTTCATTCTGTGAATGGGAATAGTCCTTTCTGTATTTTTTTTTTTTTACCTCAGGTGTCCCAACAAAGAGGGATTCCCGAGTAGAGCCCTGAGTAGGGGTGACTAGACATCTCGAACTCTGGTTGAGATTGGGGGACTAGGGGCTTGGCAAGCCCCATATGGGTGCTGTTGTTCCAGTCACTAAGAGGCTTTACATGAGGATAGGGCTCACGCTGAGGGTCACAATGTGTGTTTGTGCACATTGTGGCCCTCAGGGATAGGTGGGGCCTCATAGTCCATGCTGCTTTCTCCTACAATGAACATTGGACAACATGCCAACCACTAGGTTTCTTGCCAAGGCGAAGGAGAAGTTCTGATTCTTGCATCACGTTCACTCCTGAGCAGTGAGTGGAGATAAGGTCTAGGTTCTGAAGGTGAAAATTGAGGTTGGGTAGAGATGATGGCCTAAAGCCATTGTGGGTTTGATATGCTCAGTGTACGGCCAACTGTCTGGGTGTTGGACTGGAGGTCTGCCCTCAGGCTGTGTCAGACAGGGCTTTAGTGCACAGGCTAGACTGTATAATTGGGGTATGGTCGAGTGGCATGCAGGTTGTTACTCATTTGGCGTTTCTGGTTAGCCCTATAGGGCAACATTTTTCTTCTGGAGGCCAGGCAGAGTGCTGCATTGTGTCTCCAGAATTTCCAAACTGGAGGGGTGTGGCCAGGATTCTGAGGACGGAAGTCTGGGAACACAAGTTAGGCTAGGTTTCAGGGTGAGGGCCCAGCAGGCACACTCTCAAGTGCTGAATCGAGATCTTATGCTACTGAATTCAGGGCGAGAATCAGACTTTGGCTTAGGATGGAGTTTCTGTCCGTGATGGCCCATTATGAAGGTGTGGGGCATCATGAGGAAATGGAGGTTTTCTCACAGTGTTATTGTGTGATGCTTCAAACCACAAGGATTCATTCTGCGAGACAGTCAAGACAGGTTGGTTGGATTCAAGACATCCCATAAAGAAGTTCTCCAGAGCAGGGTTCTAAGGATGGATGCCTGGGAAGCCCGCCTCCCATTCTAACTGTCTCCTAGTGACAAGGAAGGTTTGATCTGCTGGCTCTGGGTGAGCAGCCGAGGGGGCTGATTTGAAATGGACTCTCCTGAGAATGGATCATAATGTAAGTTTGTGTCCTTGGAGACCTTGGGATTGGGCCATGGTGCCAGCGCCCTGAAGGATCCTCCTAACCTGAGGTATTGACACAGCTCCAAAGAGCAAGTTTCCCATGTGGAGATGAGATCTGTTCTGATTGTTTCCTTAGGAAACCCCCATATTCTGATATTGGAAACCAGGCCTCTGAGGAGAGATACCTAGAAACCAAAGCAATGCATCAGAAGTTGGCTCAGGTTGGAGTTTCTGTCCATGATGGCCCCTTTATAAAGGGGAGCATCTCATGAGGCCATGTAGGTTTTCCCACGATAGGAGTTGTGAGATGCTCCAATCTGCAAGGATTCCTTCTGTGGGACAGTCAAGACCTGTTGGAAGGCTCCAGGACATCCCATATGGAACGGCGCCAGAGCAGGATTCCAAGGATGGATGCCTAGAGAGTCTGCTTTGCATTCCAGTTGTCTCCTAGCGACAAGGCAGGTTTGATATTCTGCCTCTGGGGGAGTAATCGACGGGGCTGAGTTGAAATGTACTCTCCTGCCGAATGGTCATAATGCGGGTATGTGTCCATGGAGACCTTGGAATAGGACGGTTCCTCCGGCTACCTGAAGGTTTCTCCTAACTGGAGGCTTTTACAGAGCTCCAAAGGATAAGTTTCCCATGTGAAGACAAGATTTGTTCTGACTGGTATCTCTGGAATCCCCCATATGCTGGTATTGGAAAACAGGCCTCTGAGGAGAGATGCTTAGAAAAAAAAGCAATGGAACCAATTACATTCTAGGGGCCAGTCCAGTTTAATCTTCTTCTCTTGGGTTATCTGTCTATGGGTGAGTTGACGTCGTTGCTCAGCTTGTGAGAGATCGCCCCTCTTTGCCCTGGGTGGCCTACACTATTGGAATGGCCTCTGGGACTTTGGAGGTTTCTCCTTATCTGTAGGGTTGTGGCCAATGGAATGGGAAGAATTTCCTTGGAGAGGGCAGGCACAGTCCTGAGGTGTGGCTCCAGGGGCCTCAGTCTGGAGGGTGTGTGGGACAGGGATGTCAGGATAGAAGTCTGAAAACACAAACTCGGCTTAGGTTTGGGGACGTAGGTATGGCAGGCCCAATCTACAGACTATGAGGAGAATTTTTTGGGCTATGACCTAAGGGTGAGTGTGAACGCTTGCTGAAGCTTATGTCTCTGGATTTTGTGTCAATAGTGGCCGTGGAATGTCGGGCTGGCCTCATGGGCCATGGACGAGTCTTTCTCTATGGACCCCAATCACTTGGGATGGCCCAATCCCAAGTGATTGGGGTCATTCTGTGAGTGGGAGGAGTCCTTTCTGTGTTTATTTACCTCAAATGTCCCACCAAAGAGGGTTTCCAGAGCAGAGCCCTGAGTAGGGGTGACTAGATGTCTCTACCTCTGGTTAAGATTGGGTGACTTGGGGCATGGCAGGCCCCATATGCGGGCTCATGGTCCAGCCACTGAGAGGCTTTACTTGAGGACAGGGCTCAAACTGAGGGTCCCAATGTGTGTTTGAGCCCACCGCAGCTCTTAAGCATAGGCAGGGCCTCAGGGACCCTACACTACCCTCAGGGGCCCTACTACTACCCCTGTAGGCCCTACAGGGGTCCTACACTGAACGTTGGACAAGATGCCAACCACAAGATTCTGGCGAGAGGGAAGGAGGAGTTCTGATTTCTGCATCACGTTCACCCATGGGAAGTGAGTAGAGATAAGGTCTAGGATTCTGTAGCCTGAAAACCGAAGTTGGAAAGAGATGGCGACCTAAGGCCATGGCGGTTCTGATGTTCTCAGTGTACTGCAAGCTGTCTGGGTGTCGGTTGGGAATTCAGGCCTCAGGTTCTGTCAGACAGGGCATTAGTGCACAGGCTAGACTATATAATTGGTGTACAGTTGAGTGACGTGCAGGTTTATCCTCATTTGAGGTTTCTGGGTAGACCCATAGGGCAATATTTTTCTTCTAGAGGGCAGGCAGAGTGCAGCACTGTGTCATCGGAAATCCCAAAATAGAGGGCGTGTGGTCCAGGAGAGTGAGGACGGAAGTCGGAGAACACTAGCTACGCTTAGGTTTTGGGGTGAGGGCACAGCAGGTACACTCTGAAGAGCTGAATCAAGATCTCGTGCATCTGAAGTCAAGGCGAAGATCAGCTGTTGGCTCAGGTTGGAGTTTCTTTCCATGATCTGCCTTCATGAAGATTGGGGGCATCATGTGACCTTGGAAGCTTTCCATGATATGAGTTGTTAGGTGGTCCATGCACAAGGACTCCTGGGGGACAGTCGAGACCTGTTGGGTGGCTCAAGGATGTCCCATAAGGAACGACGCAAGAGCAGGGTTCTAAGGATGGATGCCTGAAGAGCCCAACTCGCATTTCAATTGTCTCCTAGCGACAAGGCAGGTTCAATCTGCTGGCTCTGGAGTAGCAACCGAGGGGGTTTAGTTGAAATGGACTCTCCTGAGGATGGGTCATAATTTGGGATTGTGTCCATGGAGATATTCAAATGGGGCAGTGGCTCCAGTGACCTGAAGTTTTCTCCTAACTGGAGGTTATGACACAGCTCCATAGAGCAAGATTCCCATGTGGAGACGAGATTTTTTCTGATAGGTAGCTCTGGAAACCCCCTTATGGTGGTATTGGAATCCAGGCCTCTGAGGAGAGATGCCTGAAAACAAAAGCAATGGATCCAATTAGGGCCTAGGTGCCTGTCTTGTTCAATATTCTTTTCTATGGATATCTGTCTAAGGTTCTGATTGGAGGTAGTGGCTCAGCTTGTGCCAGAGGGTCCCTGTATGTCCAGGACATCCTACACTATTGGGATGGCCTCAGAGATTTTGGATGATTCTCCTAATCTGTCAGGTTGTGCCAAATGAATGAGCAGAATTCCCTTGGAGAGGGCAGGCACAGTCCTGAGGTGTTGCTCCATGGGGCCCAGCCTTTAGAATGTGTGGGTGAGGACAATGGAGACAGAAGTCTGAAAACACAAACTCGGCTTAGGTTTGGGGACATAGGTATGGCAGGCCCGATCTACAGACCTTGAGAATTTTGGGGGCTCTGAACAAAGGGCAAGTGTGTGGCGCTTTTTCAGGTTTTTGTCTCCGGATTTTGTGTCAATGGTGGCCGTGGAATGTCAGGCTGGCCTCATCGACCATGGACGAGTATTTCTCTCTGTGGATTTGGCCAGATTCCAAGTGTTTGGGGTCATTCTTTGGATGGTAGGAGTCCTTACTTTTTTTTTTTTCTTTATCTTGTTTTTTTTTTTTTTTTTACCTTATGTGTCCCACCAAAGAGGGATTCCAGAAAAGAGCTCTGAATAAGGATGACTAGAATTCTCAAGCTCTGGCTAGGATTAGGGGAGTAGGGGCATGGCAAGTCCCATATGCAGGATCTTGGTCCAGCCCCGGAGAGACTTTACTTGAGGCCAGGGTTCATGCTTAGGGTCCTAATGTGTGTTTGTGCCCATCGCAGCCCCCAAGCATGTCTGAGGCCTCATTGGCCATGCTGGGTTCTCATATACTGAACGTTGGACAACATGCCAACCACAAGGTTTCTGGTCATGGGGAAGGTGAAGTTCTGATTTCTGCATCACGTACATCACTTAGTTGTGAGTGGAGATAATGTCTAGGTTCTGAAGCCTGAAGACCAAGGTTGGGAAGAGATGATGACCTAAGGCCATGGCATGTTCGATGTGTTCAGTGTGAGGCCAGGTGTCTGGGTGTCGGTCACGAGGTCTGGGGTCAGGCTGTGTCAGACAGGGCATTAGTGCCCAGGCTAGACTGTATAATTGGGGTACAGTCTAGAGAATTGCAGGTTGATCCTCATTTGATGTTTCTGGGTAGACCCCTAGGGCAAAGTCTCTCTTCTGGAGGGCAGGCAGAGTGCTGCATTTTGTCTCCAGAATTCCCAAAGTGGAAGGCTTGTGGGCCAGGAGTGTGAGCTGGCTTAGGTTTGGGGCGAGGGCAAGGCAGGCACACTCTGCAGAGCTGAATTGAGATCTCATGCATCTGAGGTCAGGGCGAGGATCAGACGGGAGTTTCTGTCCATGATGTCCTCTACCTGAAGGTGGAGGCATCACGAGGCCATGGAGGTTTTCCCACGGTGCGAGTGTGTGATGCTGCAAACCACAAGGATTCCTTCTGCAGGACAGTTGAGACCTGTTGAATGGATCAAGGACACCCCATTAGGAATTTCTCCAGAGCAGAGTTCTAACATGGATACCTGGGCAACGAACTCGCATTCCAATTGTCTCCTAGTGACAAAGCATGTTTGATCTGCTGGCACTGGGTGAGCAACCGCCAGGTTTGTGTTGAAATGGACTCTCCTGAGGATGGGTCAAAATGTGGGATTGTGTCCATTGAGACATTGGAATGGGGCGGTGGCTCCAGTGACGTGAAATTTTCTCCTAACTGGAGGTTTTGACACAGTTCCATATAGCATGATTCCCATGTGGCATGCGATTTGTTCTGATTGGTAGCTCCAGAAACCCCCATGTGCTGGTATTGGAATCCAGGCCTCTGAGGAGAGATACATGAAAACAAAAGCAATGAATTCGTTTAGGGCCTAGGTGCCTGTCCTCTTCAATCTTCTTTTCTATGGATATCTATCTACAGGTCTGATTGGAGGTAGTGGCTCAGCTTGTGGCAGATGGTCCCTGTTTGTCCCGGACATCCTACAATATTGGGGTGGCCTCGGGGACTTCGGATGTTTCTCCTAATCTGTCAGGTTGTGCCAAAGGAATGAGCAGAATTCCCATGGAGAGGGCAGGCACAGTCCTGAGGTGTGGCTCCATGGGGCCAAGCCTTGAGGGTGTGTGGGCCAGGACAATGGAGACAGAAGTCTGAAAACACAAACTTGGCTTAGGTTTGGGGACATAGGTATGGCAGGCCCGATCTACGGACCGTGAGAATTTTTCAGGCTTTACAAAGGGCGAGTGTGTGGCGCTTTTTCAGGCTTTTGTCTCCGGATTTTGTGTCAATGGTGGCCGTGGAATGTCAGGATGGCCTCATCAGCCATGGACGAGTATTTCTCTCTGTGAATTTGGCCCAATTCCAAGTGTTTGCGGTCATTCTTTGGACGGTAGGAGTCCTTTCTCTATTTTTTTTTTTAACCTCATGTGTCCCACCAAGGAGGGATTCTAGAGAAGAGATCTGAGTAGGGGTGACTAGACTTCTCAAGCACTGGTTAAGGTTTGGGGAGTAGGGGCATGGTAATCTCCATATGTGGACTCTTGGTCCAGCCCCGGAGAGGCTTTACTTAAGGCCAGGGTTCATGCTTAGGGTCCTAATGTGTGTTTGTGCCCATCGCAGCCCTCAAGCATGTCTGAGGCCTCATGGGCCATGCTGGTTTCTCCTACACTGCACGTTGGACAACATGCCAACCACAGGGTTTCTGGTCATGGGGAAGGAGGAGTTCTGATTTCTGCATCACGTACACGGCATGGCAGTGAGTAGAGATAAGGTCTAGATTCTGAAGCCTGAAAACCGAGGTTGGTAAGAGATGACGACCTAAGGCCATGGTGGGTCCGATGCACTTAGTGTGCGGCCAGATGTCTGTGTCCATCATGAGGTCTGGGCTCAGGCTGTGTCAGGTAGGGCATTAGTCCCCAGGCTAGACTGTATAATTGGGGTACAGTCGAGTGATGTGAAGGTTGGTCCTCATTTGGGGTTTCTGGTTGGCCCCATAGGGCAAAGATTTTCTTCTGGAGGGCAGGCAGAGTGCTGCATTCTGGCTCCAGAATTGCCAACTTCAGGGCTTGTGGGCCAGGTGTTTTAGGACAGAAGTCTGAGAACAAAAGTTCAGCTTAGAATTCGCAGCGGTGACATGGCAGGCACACTCTACAGACCTGAAATGAGATCGTGCATCTGAAGTCAGGGCGAGGATCAGATGTTGGCTTAGGTTGGAGTTTCTGTACATGATGTCCCCTTCATGAAGGTGGGGGGGCATCAGGAAACCATGGAAGATTTCCAACTTTGTGAGTGTGTGATGCTCCAAACCACAAGGATTCCGTCAGCGGGACAGTCACGACCTTTTGGATGGATCAAGGACGTCCCATAAGAAATGCTCCAAAGCACAGTTCTAATGATGGATGCCTGGGCAGTCCAACTTGCATTCCAGTTGTGTCCTAGTGAAAAGGAGGATTCGATCTGCTGTCACTGGGGGAACAACCGAGGGGGCTGAATTGAAATGGACTCTCATGAGGATCAGTCATGATGTGGATTTGTGTCCATGGATCCCTTGGAATGGGGCAGTGGCTCTGTTGCCCTGAAGAATTCTCCTAACCTGAGGTTTTGATGCAGCTCCAAAGAGCAAGTTTCCCATGTAGAGACGAGATTTGTTCTGAAACCCCCACAACCTGGTATTGGAAACCCAGCATCTGGGGAACAATGCCTGGAATCCAAAGCAATGGATCTGATTACGGTCTAGGGGCCTGTCCTTTTCAATATTCTCCTCTGAGTGTCTCTGTCTAAGATTCAGAATGGAGGTCACTGCTCAGCTTGTGTCAGATCACCCATGTTTGTTGGGGGAGGCCAACACTATTGGGCTGGTCTTGGGAATTGGAGGTTTCTCCTAATCTGTAAGGTTGTGGCAAATGAAACGGGCAGAGTTCCCTTGGAGAGCACTGGCACAGTCCTTAGGTGTGACACCACCTTTCTGGGTTTCATCCAGGAGGTCCAGGCTCAGGCTGTGTCAGACAGGTCATTAGTGCCAAGCTTAGACTGTATAATTGGAGTAAAGTTGAGTGGCATGCAGGTTGATCCTCATTTGGCGTTTCTGGGTAGCCCCAGGGGCAACGTTTTTCTTCTGGAGGGAAGGAAGAGTGCTGCATTGTGGCGACGGAATTCTCACACTGGAGGGCTTGTGGGCCAGAATTGTGAGGAAGGAAGTGAGAGAACACAAGCTAGGCTTTGGTTTTGGGTCAAGATCATGGCAGGCACACTCTGTAGAGCTAAATCTAAATCTCATGCATCTGAAGTCAGGGCGAGGATCAGACATAGGCTCAGGTTGAAGTTTCTGTTCAGGATGGCCTCTTCATGATGGTGGGGGGCATCATGGGGCTATGGAGACTTTCCCACGATTGGCATTGTAAGTTGCTCCAATTGGCAAGGATTCCTTCTACGGGACAGTCGAGACCGGTCAGATTGCTCCAGGACGTCCCATGCGGAACCACGGCAGTGCTGGGTTCTAAGGATGGATTCCTGGAGTGCCCGCCTCACATTCCTATTGTCTCCTAATGACAAGGCAGGTTCGATCTGCTTCTTTTGGGGAGCAACCAAAGGGGATGTGTTGAAATGGACTCGCCTGCGGATGGGTCATAATGCGGGTTTGTGTTCATGGAGACCTTGGAATGGGGTGTTGGCTGCTGGGACCTGAAGGTTTCCCTTAACTGGAGGTTGTGACACAGCTCCAAAATGCATGTTTCCCATGTGGAAATGAGATTTGTTCAGACTGGTACCTCTTGAAGAACACATATGCTGGTATTGGAAACCAGGCCTCTGAGGAGAGATGCCTGGAATCAAAAGCAATGGATCTGATTAGGGCCTAGGTGCCTGTCCGGTTCAATCTTCTTCTCTGGGGTTATCTGTCTATGGATCTGAGTTGAGGTAGTTGCTCATCTTGGGACAGATCACCCTGTTTGCCCTGAGTGGCCAACACTTTTGGGATGGCCTCAGGGACGTTGGAGTGTTCTCTTAATCTTTAGGGTTGTGGCCAATGGAATGGGCAGAATTTGCTTGGAGAAGGCAGGCACAGTCCTGAGGCATGGCTCCAGGGGCCCCAGCCTGGAGGGTGTGTGGGCCAGGACAGTGGGGACAGAAACCTGAAAACCCAAACTCAGCTTAGATTTGGGGACGTAGGTATGACATGCCTGATCTATAGACCGTGAGAAGAATTTATCAGGCTATGAACAAAGGGCAAGTGTGAGGCATATCTCCAGGCTTTTGTCTCTAGATTTTGTGTCAATGGTGGCCATGGAATGACGGGATGGCCTCTTTGGCCATGGATGATTCTTTCTCTTTTAAGATTTGGTCAGATCCCATGTTTTGGGGCTCATTCAGGGGATGGAGGAGACCCTTCAATATTTTTTTTCCTCAGGGGTTCCAGAGCAGAGACCTGAATAGGGGTGATTAGAACTCTCAACCTCTCATTAATATTGGGGGACTAGGGATGGCAATGCGGGTTCTTGGTCCAGACCCTGAGAGGCTTTACTTGAGGACAGGGCTCACACTGAGGGTCCCAATGTGTTTGTGCCCATTGCGGTTCTCAAGCATGGGCGGGGACTCATGGACTACACTGGATTCTCCTACACTGAACGTTGGAAAACATGCCAACCACAAGGTTTCTTGCCTTGAGGAAGAAGGAGTTTCATTTCTGCATCACGTTCACCCCTGGGTAGTGAGTATATATAAGGTCTAGGTTCTGAAGCCTGAAAACCAAGGTTGAAAAGAGATGATGACCTAAAGCCATGGCGGGTCTGATGTGCTCAGTGTACAGCCAGCTGTCTGGGTGTCGGTTGAAAATTCAGACCTCAGGCTGTGCAAGACAGGGCATTAACGCCGAAGCGAAACTGTATAATTGGGGTAGAGTCAAGTGGCATGCAGGTTGATCCTCATTTGGTGTTTCTGGTTAGCCACATAGGACAACGTTTCTCTTCTGGAGGGCAGTCAGAGTGCTGCATTGTGTCTCACCAGAATTGCCTAACTGGAGGGCTGGTGGGCTCGGAGTGTGAGGACGAAGTCTGAGAACAATAGCTAGGTTTTGCTTCGGGGCGGGGTTTCGGCAGGCACACTCTGCAGAGTTGAATCAAGATTTCGTGCATCTGAAGTCAGGGCGAGGATTAGACGTTGGCTCAGGTTGGAGTTTCTGTCCAAGATGGCTCTTTCATGAAGGGGACAGTGCACCACGAGGCCACAGAGCTTTTCCCATGATGGGAGTTGTGAGGTGCTCCAAAGCGCAAGGATTCCTTCTGCAGGACAGCTGTGACCTGTTGGATGGCTCCAGGACGTCCCATATGGAATTACTTCAGAGTAGTTTTCTACAGATGGATGCCTAGCCAGTCCGCCTCACATCCCAATTGTCTCCTAGTGACAAGATAGGTTCGATCTGCTGGCTCTAGGGGAGCACCCAAGGGCACTGAGTTGAAAAGGACTCTCCTGCAGATGGGTCCTAATGTGGGATTGTGTCCATGGAGACCTTGGAATGAGGTGGTGGCACCGGGGCCCTGAAGGATTTTCCTAGCCGGAGGTTTTGACACAGCTTGAAAGAGCACGTTTCCCATGTGGAGAAGACATTTGTTCTGACTGATGCCTCAGGAAACCCCCATATAGTGGTATTGAAAACCAGGCCTCTGAGGTTCTGACATAGCTCCTCGAGCAAGTTTCCAATGTGCAGACAAGACTTGCTCTGAAGGAGCCTATGGAAACCCGAAAGGCTGGTATTGGAAACCAGGCCTCTGAGAAGAGATGCCTGGAAACCAAAGCAATGGATCTGATTAGGGCCTAGGGGCCTGTCCAGTTCAATGTTCTTCTCTGGGGACATCTGTCTCCGAGTCTATGTGGAGCTAGTTGCTCAGCTAGTGTCAGATCACCCCTGTTTGTTCCGAGCAGCCTACAATATTGGGATGGTCCCAGGGACATTGGAGATTTCTCCTGATTTATATGGTTGTGGCCAATGGAATATGAAGAATTCCCTTTGAGAGGGCAGGAACAATCCTGATGTGTGGTTCCAGGGGCCCTAGCATGGAGGGTGTGTGTTTTCACACAACTGTCCAAACAGCCCTGGCCTACACAACCTACAAGCTCAGGCCCCTGGATCCAAACCTGAGGACTGTACTTGTCCTCTCAGAGGGAATTGTGTGTGCCCATTCCAAAGGCCACAACCCTTCTAATAGGATAAACCTCCAAAGTCCCTGATCCATCTCAATAGTGGTGGCTTCCCAGGAAAAACAGGGGTAATCTGAGCCCAACTGAGCACCTACCTGCACTCAGACCCATAGACAGATGTCCCCAGAGGTATGAAGGAAAGAACAGGCGCCTAGGCACTAATCAGATCCATTGCTTTGGTTTCCAGGCATCTCTCCTCAGAGGCCTGGATTTCAAAAGCAGCATATAGCTGTTTCTTGACTCACCCATCAGAAAACATCTCATCTACACATGGGAATCTTGCAAGTAGGGGCTGTGTCAAAGCCTCTGTTTAGGAGAACCCTTTAGGGCCCCAGTGCCACCGCTTCATTCCAAGGTCTCCATAGACACAAAAGCACATTAGGACCCATCCCCAGGGGTGTCCATTTCAACTCAGCGTCCACGGGTGCTCCCCACAGATCCAGGAGATCTAAACTGTCTTGTTGCTAGGAAACAATTGAAATGCGAGGTGGGCTACCCATCCATCCATCCTTAGAACCCTGCTCAGAATCATTGGCCTGGAGCCAAACAACAGGTCTCAATTGTCCTGCAGAAGACTCTCTGCAGTTTGGAGCTTCTCACAAGTCCCATCGTGGGAAAACACCCATGGCCCCGTGATGCCCCCCCCCATTCATGAAGGGGCCATCAGGGACAGAAACTCCAACCTGAGCGATCGTCTGATCCTCGCCCTGACTTCAGATGCACGAGATCTCGATTCAGGTCTGTAGATTGTGCCTTCCATGGCCTCACCCAGAAACCTAAGACTAGCTTGTGTTCTCAGACTTTTGTCGTCAGACTACTGGCCCACAAGCCCTCCAGTTTGGCAATCCAGAACTACAATGCAGCACTCTGCCGGCCCTCCAGAAGAAAAACATTGTACTCTGGGGCTACCCAGTAACCCCAAATGAGGATCAACCTGCACCGACATTGGCTGTACCCCAAATACATAGGCTGACCAGGGCACTAATGCCCTTTCTGATACAGCCTGAGCCTGGACTCCCTGGACCCTCCCAGACAGCTGGCCGCACACTGAGCACATCGAGCTGACATGGCCTTAGGTCGTCATCTCTTCCCAACCTCGGTTTTCAGGTTTCAGAACCTAAACCTTATCTCCAAACACTGCCCAGGGTTGAAGGTGAAGCAGAAATCAGAACTCCTTCCCCATGGCAAGAAACCTTGTGGTTGGCATGTTGTCCAACGTTCAGTGTAGTTGAAACCAGTGTGGCCCATGAGGCCCCGCCCATGCTCGCGGGCCACATTGGTCACAAACACACATTGTGACGCTCAGGCTGAGCCCAGTCCTCAAGTAAGGCCACTCAGTGGCTGGATGAAGAGATAGCATATTGGACATGCCATGCCCCTAGGCCCCAATTTTTAACCATAGTTCGGGTTGTCCCTTCAGTCTTCCCCACGGCTTGGCTTTGGAATTCCTCTTTTGGTGGGACACCTGAGGTACCAAAACTGAAATGAGTCCTCCCATCCCAAAGATTGACGAAAATCAATTGGGAATCGGGCCAAATCCTCAGAGAGGAAGATTCGTCCATGGCCCATGAGTCCTCCCCGACATTCCAAGGCCATCGCTGATACAAAATCCAGAGACAAAAGCCTGAGCAAGCACCTCAGACTCGCACTTTCTTCGTATCCAGAAGAGTTCTTCTCATGGTTTGTCGATCGGGCCTGCCATACCTACGTCCCCAAAACTAAGCTGAGTTTGTGTTTTCAGACTTCTGTCCTCAAAGTCTTGGGCACAACACCCTCCAGGCTGGGCCCCTGGAGCCACACATTAGGACTGTGCTTACCAATCCATGGGAATTCTGCCCATTCCATGGTCCAAAATCGTACAAATTAGGAGAAACCTCCAAAGTCCCTGAGGCCATCCCAATAGATATGGTCGCCCGGAATAAACAAGGGCTGTCTAACGCCAGCTGATAATCGACCTCCACTCATATCATAGATGGATGTCCCCAGAGAAGAAGATTGAACCAGACAGGACCCTAGGCCATAATAGGATCCATTGCTTTGTGTTACAGGCATGTGTCCTCAAAAGCCTGATTCCAATACGAGCATAGGGGTTTTCCTGAGGCACCCATCAGAACTCATCTCGTCTCCACAAGGAAACCTGTGCATGGAAGCCATGTCCAAAGCTTAGGAGAGTACTTCAGGGTCACGGTGCCACCGCCCCATTCCAAGGCCCTCATGGACACAAAAACACATTAGGACCCATCCTCACGAAAGTCCATTTCAAGTCAGCCACCCCGGTTGCTCAGGCAGAGCCATCGGATCTAAACTGTCTTGTTTCTAGGAGAAAATTGGAATGCGAAGCGGGCTTCCCAGGCATCCATCCGCGAACGGTGCTCTGGAGTCATTCCATATGGAATGTCCTGGAGCTGTCCAACAGGTCTCAATTGTCCCGCAGAAGGAATCCTTGAAGGGGGTATCCCACAACTCCCAACGTGGGAAAACCTCAATGGCCTCGAGATTCTGCTCCCTTCATGAAGCTGCCGTCATGCTCAGAAACTCCAACCTGAGCCAACGTCTGATCTTCGCCCTGACTTCACATGGATGAGATATTGGTTCAGATATGCAGGGGGTACCTGCCATGCCCCCCCGAAACCCAAGTCTAGCTTGTCTTCTCAGACTTCCGTCCTCACACTCCTGGCTCCGAAGCCCTCAAGTTTGGCAATTCCGGACCCACAATGCAGCACTCTGCCTGCCCTCTAGAGAAAAAAATTATTGCCTCATGAGCTGCCCAGGCACCTTAAATGAGGGTAAACCTACACAGCACTCGACTTTACCCAAATTATATAGTCTAACCTGGGAACTAATGCACTGTCGAACACATTCTGAGCCCGGACCTCCTGACCAACACCCAGAAAGCTGACAGCACACTGAGCACATAAAACCCGCCATGGCCTTAGGTCATCATCTCTTCCCTACCTCAGTTTTCAGGCTTCAGAACGAGACCTTATCTCCAATCACTGCCCAGGGGTGAGTGTGATGTAGAAATCAGAACTCCTCTTTACCGATGGCAAGAACCCTTGTGGTTGGCACGTTGTTCAACGTTCAGTTTTGGAGAAACCAGCATTCACCCTGAGGCACCACCCATTCTTGAGTGTTACGAGGGCATACACACGCATTGTGACCCTCAGCATAAGTCCTGTCCTCTAGTAAGTCCTCTCAGTGGCTGGACCATTAGATGTCATAATGGTCTTGACATGTCCCTAGGCCCCAATTTTTAACCAGATTTCTTATTGTCCAGTCGCCCCTCCGCAGGGCTCTACTCTGGAATCCCTCATTTGTGGGACACCTGAGGTTAAAAAAGAAAACAACAACAACAACAAAAAAAACGGACTTCTTCCAGCCCACAGAATGACCCCAAACTCTTTGGACGGGGCCAAACCACAAGAGACTAAGACTCGTCCATTTCCCATGAAGTCACCCAGAAATTGCACGACCATGAGTGACACGATATCCAGAGACAAAAACATGAGCAGGAGCCTCACACTCGCCCTTCTTTCAAATCCCGAAGGGTTCTCCTCATTGTCTGTAGATCAGTCCTGCCATACCTATGACCTGAAACATAAGCCGAGTTTGTGTTTTCAGACAACTGTCCAAAAAGGGCTGGACTACACAACCTACAGGCTCAGGCCCCTGGAGCCAAACCTGAGGACTGTACTTGCCCTCTGCAAGGGAATTGTGTGTGCCCATTCCAATGGCCACAGCCCTTCTAATAGGATAAACCTCCAAAGTCCCTGATCCCTCTCAATAGTGGTGGCTTCCCAGGAAAAACAATGGCAATCTGAGCCCTACTGAGCACCTACCTGCACTCAGACCCATAGACAGATGTCCCCAGAGGTAAAAAGGAAAGAACAGGCCCCTAGGCACTAATCAGATCCATTGCTTTGGTTTCCAGGCATCTCTCCTCAGATTCCTGGATTTCAAAAGCAGCATATAGCTGTTTCTTGACTCACCCATCAGAAAACATCTCATCTACACATGGGAAACTTGCACGTTGGAGTTGTGTCAAAGCCTCTGTTTAAGAGAACCCTTTAGGGCCCCAGTGCCACCGCTTCATTCCAAAGTCTCCATAGACACAAAAGCACGTTAGGACCCATCCCCAGGGGTGTCCATTTCAACTCAGCGTACTCGGTTGCTCCCCACAGATCCAGGAGATCTAACCTGTCTTGTTGCTAGGAGACAAATGGAATGCGAGGTGGGCTACCCAGCCATCCATCCTTAGAACCCTGCTCAGAATCATTGGCGTGGAGCCAAACAACAGGTCTCAATTGTCCTGCAGAAGACTCTCTGCAGTTTGGAGCTTCTCTCAACTCCCATCGTGGGAAAACACCCATGTCCTCGTGATGCCCCCCCCGTTCATGAAGGGGCCATCAGGGACAGAAACTCCAACCTGAGCGATCGTCTGATCCTCACCCTGACTTCAGATGTACGAGATCTCGATTCAGGTCTGTAGATTGTGCCTGCCATGGCCTCACCCAGAAACCTAAGCCTAGCTTGTGTTCTCAGACTTTTGTCGTCAGACTACTGGCCCACAAGCCCTCCAGTTTGGCAATCCAGAACTACAATGCAGCACTCTGCCGGCCCACCAGAAGAAAAACATTGTCCTCTGGGGCTACCCAGTAACCCCAAATGAGGATCAACCTGCACCGACCTTGTCTGTACCCCAAATACTTAGGCTGACCAGGGCACTAATGCCCTTTCTGACACAGCCTGAGCCTGGACCCCCTGGACCCTCCCAGACAGCTGGACGCACACTGAGCACATCGAGCCGCCATGGCCTTAGGTCGTCATCTCTTCCCAACCTCGGTTTTCAGGTTTCATAACCTAGACCTTATCTCCAATCACTGCCCAGGGTTGAAGGCGAAGCAGAAATCAGAACTCCTACCCCATGGCAAGAAACCTTGTGGTTGGCTGTTGTCCAACGTTCAGTGTAGTTGAAACCAGTGTGGCCCATGAGGCCCCGCCCATGCTCGCGGGCCACATTGGTCACAAACACACATTGTGACCCTCAGGCTGAGCCCAGTCCTCAAGTAAGGTCACTCAGTGGCTGGATGAAGAGATAGCATATTGGGCTTGCCATGCCCCTAGGCCCCAATTTTTAACCTAAGTTCGGGTTGTCCCTTCAGTCTTCCCCACGGCTTTGCTTTGGAATTCCTCTTTTGGTGGGACATCTGAGGTAACAAAACTGAAATGAGTCCTCCCATCCCACAGATTGGCGAAAAGCAATTGGGAATCGGGCAAAATCCTCAGAGAGGAAGATTCGTCCATGGCCCATGAGACCTCCCCGACATTCCACGGACATCGCTGATACAAAATCCAGAGACAAAAGCCTGAGCAAGCGCCTCAGTCTCACACTTTCTTCATATCCTGAAGAGTTCTTCTCATGGTTTGTCGATCGGGCCTGCCATACCTACGTCCCCAAAACTAAGCTGAGTTTGTTTTTTCAGACTTCTGTCCTCAACGTCTTGGGCCACACACACTCCAGGCTGGGCCCCTGGAGCCTCACATTAGGACTGTGCCTTCCAATCCATGGGAATTCTGCTCATTCCATGGTCCAGAATCGTAAAAATTAGGAGAAACCTCCAAAGTACCTGAGGCCATCCCAATAGTGTGGGTCGCCCGGAACAAACAAGGGCTGTCTGACACCAGCTGATAATCGACCTCCACTCATACCATAGATGGATGTCCCCAGAGAAGAAGATTGAACCAGACAGGAACCTAGGCCATAATAGGATCCATTGTTTGCGTTACAGGCATGTGTCCTCAAAAGCCTGATTCCAATACGAGCATAGGGGTTTTCCTGAGGCACCCATCAGAACTCATCTCGTCTCCACAAGGAAACCTGTGCATGGGAGCCATGTCCAAAGCTTAGGAGAGTACTTCAGGGTCCCGGGGCCACCGCCCCATTCCAAGGCCCTCATGGAAACAAAAACACATTAGGACCCATCCTCACGAAAGTCCATTTCAACTCAGCCACCCCGGTTGCTCCAGCAGAGCCATCAGATCTAAACAGTCTTGTTGGTAGGAGACAATTGGAATGCGAGGCAGGCTACCCAGGCATCCATCCGCGAACGGTGCTCTGGAGTCATTCCATATGGGATATCCTGGAGCTGTCCAACAGGTATCAATTGTCCCTCAGAAGGAATCCTTGAAGGGGGCATCCCACAACTCCCAACGTGGGAAAACCTCAATGGCCTCGAGATTCCGCTCCCTTCATGAAGCGGCCGTCATGCTCAGAAACTCCCACCTGAGCCAAAGTCTGATCCTCGCCCTGACTTCAGATGGAAGAGATATTGGTTCAGATCTGCAGGGGGTACCTGCCGTGTCCTCGCCCTGAAACCCAAGTCTAGCTTGTCTTCTCAGACTTCCGTCCTCACACTCCTGGTACCGAAGCCCTCAAGTTTGGCAATTCCGAACCCACAATGCAGCACTCTGCCTGCCCTCTAGAAAAAAAATTATTGCCTCATGAGCTGCCCAGGCACCTTAAATGAGGGTAAACCTACACAGCACTGACTTTACCCAAATTATATAGTCTAACCTGGGCACTAATGCACTGTCGAACACAACCTGAGCCCGGACCTCCTGACCAACACCCAGAAAGCTGACTGCACACAGAGCACATAAAACCCGCCATGGCCTTAAGTCATCATCTCTTCCCTACCTCAGTTTTCAGGCTTCAGAACCGAGACATTATCTCCAATCACTGCCCAGGGGTGACTGTGATGCAGAAATCAGGACTCCTCCTTACCCATGGCAGGAACCCTTGTGCTTGGCACGTTGTTCAACGTTCAGTGTAGGAGAAACCAGCATTCACCCTGAGTCCCCGCCCATTCTTGAGTGTTAGGAGCGCATACACACGCATTGTGACCCTCAGCACGAGTCCTGTCCTCTAGTAAGTCCTCTCAGTGGCTGGATCATTAGATGTCATAATGGGCTTGACATGTCCCTAGGCCCCAATTTTTAACCAGATTTCTGATTGTCCAGTCGCCCCTCCCCAGGGCTCTACTCTGGAATCCATCATTTGGTGGGACACCTGTGGTTAAAAAAGAAAACAACAACAAAAACACCAAAAAAAAAAAAAACAAACTTTTTCCAGCCCACAGAATAACCCGAAACTCTTTAGACGGGGCCAAACCACCAGAGAGTAAGACTCGTCCATTTCCCATGAAGTCACCCAGAAATTCCACGACCATGAGTGACACGATATCCCGAGACAAAAACTTGAGCAGGAGCCTCACACTCGCCCTTCTTTCAAATCCTGAAGAGTTCTCCTCATGGTCTGTAGATCAGTCCTACCATACCTATGACCCGAAACATAAGCCGAGTTTGTGTTTTCAGACAACTGACCAAACAGCCCTGGCCTACACAACCTACAGGCTCAGGCCCCTGGAGCCAAACCTGAGGAATGTACTTGCCCTCTCCAAGGGAATTGTGTGTGCCCATTCCAATGGCCACAACCCTTCTAATAGGATAAACCTCCAAAGTCCCTGATCCATCTCAATAGTGGTGGCTTCCCAGGAAAAACAGGAGCAATCTGAGCCCAAATGAGCACCTACCTGCACTCAGACCCCTAGACAGAGGTCCCCAGATGTAAAAAGGAAAGAAAAGGCCCCTAGGCACTAATCAGATCCATTGCTTTGGTTTCCAGGCATCTCTACTCAGAGGCCTGGATTTCAAAAGCAGCATATAGCTGTTTCTTGATTCACCCATCAGAAAACATCTCATCTACACATGGGAAACTTGCACGTTGGAGCTGTTTCAAAGCCTCTGTTTAGGAGAACCCTTTAGGGCCCCAATGCCACCGCTTCATTCCAAGGTCTCCATAGACACAAAAGCACGTTAGGACCCATCCCCAGGGGTGTCCATTTCAACACAGGATCCTCGTTAGCTCCCCACAGATCCAGGAGATCTAACCTGTCTTTTTGCTAGGAGACAATTGGAATGCGAGGTGGGCTACCCAGAAATCCATCCTTAGAATCCTGCTCAGAATCATTGGCCTGGAGCCAAACAACAGGTCTCAATTGTCCTGCAGAAGACTCGCTGCAGTTTGGAGCTTCTCACAACTCCCATAGTGGGAAAACCCCCATGGCCTCGTGATGCCCCCCCATTTATGAAGGGGCCATCAGGACAGAAACTCCAACCTGAGCGATCGTCTGATCCTCGCCCTGACTTCAGATGCACGAGATCTCGATTCAGGTCTGTAGATTGTGCCTGCCATGGCCTCACCCAGAAACCTAAGCCTAGCTTGTGTACTCAGACTTTTGTCGTCAGACTACTGGCCTACAAGCCCTCCATTTGGCAATCCAGAACTACAATGCAGCACTTTGCCTGCCCTCCAGAGGAAAAACATTGTCCTCTGGGGCTACCCAGTAACCCCAAATGAGGATCAACCTGCACCGACATTGGCTGTACCCCAAAAACATAGGCTGACCAGGGCACTAAAGCCCTTTCTGACACGGCCTGAGCCTGGACTCCCTGGCCCCTCCCAGATAGCTGGCCGCACACTGAACACATCGAGCCGCCATGGTCTTAGGTCGTCATCTCTTCCCAACCTCGGTTTTCAGGTTTCAGAACCTAGACCTTATCTCCAATCACTGCCCAGGTTGAAGGTGATGCAGAAATCAGAACTCTTTCCCCATGGCAAGAAACCTTGTAGTTGGCATGTTGTCCAACGTTCAGTGTCGTTGAAACCAGTGTTGCCAATGAGGCCCCGCCCATGCTCGCGGGCCACATTGGTCACAAACACACATTGTGACCCTCAGGCTGAGCCCAGTCCTCAAGTAAGGCCACTCAGTGGCTGGATGAAGAGATAGCATATTGGGCTTGCCATGCCCCTAGGCCCCCACTTTTAACCATAGTTCGGGATGTCCCTTCAGTCTTCCCCACGGCTTGGATTTGGAATTCCTCTTTTGGTGGGATCCCTGAGGTAACAAACCTGAAAGGAGACCTCCCATCCCACAGAATGACGAAAAGCAATTAGGAATCGGGCCAAATCCTCAGAGAGGAAGATTCGTCCATGGCCCATGAGGCCTCCCCGACATTCACGGCCATCGCTGATACAAAACCCAGAGACAATAGCCTGAGCAAGCGCCTCACACTCGCACTTTCTTCATATCCTGAAGAGTTCTTCTCATGGTTTGTAGATCGGGCCTGCCATACCTACGTCCCCAAACCTAAGCTGAGTTTGTGTTTTCAGACTTCTGTCTTCAAAGTCTTGGGCCACACACCCTCCAGGCTGGGCCCCTGGAGCCACACATTAGGACTGTGCCTACCAATCCATGGGAATTCTGCCCATTCAATGGTCCAAAATCGTACAAATTAGGAGAAACCTCCAAAGTCCCTAAGGCCATCCCAATAGTGTAGGTCGCCCGGAACAAACAAGGGCTGTCTGACACCAGCTGATAATCGACCTTCACTCATACCATAGATGGATGTCCCCAGAGAAGAAGATTGAACCAGACAACACCCTAGGCCATAATAGGATCCATTGCTTTGTGTTACAGGCATGTGTCCTCAAATGCCTGATTCCAATACGAGCATAGGGGTTTTCCTGAGGCACCCATCAGAACTCATCTCGTCTCCACAAGGAAACCTGTGCATGGGAGCTATGTCCAAAGCTTAGGAGAGTACTTCAGGGTTCCGGTGCCACCGCCCCATTCCAAGGCCCTCATGGAAACAAAAACACATTAGGACCCATCCTCACGAAAGTCCATTTCAACTCAGCCACCCAGGTTGCTCCAACAGAGACATCAGATCTAAACTGTCTTGTTGCTAGGAGACAATTGGAATGCGAGGCGGGCTTCCCAGGCATCCATCCGTGAACGGTGCTCTGGAGTCATTCCATATGGGATGTCCTGGAGCTGTCCAACAGGTCTCAATTGTCCCGCAGAAGGAATCCTTGAAGGGGGCATCCCACAACTCCCAACGTGGGAAAACCTCAATGGCCCCGAGATACCTCTCCCTTCATAGGGGCCGTCATGCACAGGAACTCCAACCTGAGCCAACATCTGATCCTCGCCCTGACTTCAGAAGCATGAGATATTGGTTCAGATCTCCAGGGGTTACCTGTCGTGCCCTCGCCCTGAAACCCAAGTCTAGCTTGTCTTCTCACAATTCCGTCCTCAAACTCCTGGCCCCGAAGTCCTAAAATTTGGCAATTCCGGACCCACAATGCCTCTGCCGGCCCTCTAGAAAAAAAAAAATTATTGCCTCATGAGCTGCCCAGGCAACTTAAATGAGGATAAACCTACACAGCACTCGACCTTACCCATATTATATAGTCTAACCTGGGCACTAATGCACTGTCGAGCACAACCTGAGCCAGGACCTCCTGACCAACACCCAGAAAGCTGACCGCACACTGAGCACATAAAACCCGCCATGGCCTTAGGTCATCATCTCTTCCCTACCTCTGTTTTCAGGCTTCAGAACCGAGACCTTATCTCCAATCACTGCCCAGGGGTGAGTCTGATGCAGAAATCAGAACTCCTCCTTACCCATGGCAAGAACCCTTGTGGTTGGCACGTTGTCCAACGTTCAGTGTAGGAGAAACCAGCATTCACCCTGAGGCCCCGCCCATTCTTGAGTGCGACGAGGGCATACACACGCATTGTGACCCTCAGCATGAGTCCTGTCCTCTAGTAAGTCCTCTCAGTGGCTGGACCTTTAGATGTCATAATGGGCTTGACATGTCACTAGGTCCCAATTTTTAACCAGATTTCTGACTGTCAAGTCGCCCCTTCCCAGGTCTCTACTCTGGAATCCCTCATTTAGTGGGACACCTGAGTTTAAAAAAGAAAACAACAACAACAACAACAACAAAAAAAACAGACTTCTTCCAGCCCACAGAATGACCCCAAACTCTTTCGACGGGGCCAAACCACCAGAGAGTAAGACTCATCCAATTCCCATGAAGTCACCCAGAAATTCCACGACCATGAGTGACACGATATCCCGAGACAAAAACTTGAGCAGGAGCCTCACACTCGCCCTTCTTTCAAATCCCGAAGAGTTCTCCTCATGGTCTGTAGATCATTCCTGCCATACCTATGACCCGAAACATAAGCCGAGTTTGTGTTTTCAGAAAACTGTCCAAACAGCCCTGGCCTACACAACCTACAGGCTCAGGCCCCTGGAGCCAAACCTGAGGACTGTACTTGCCCTCTCCAAGGGAATTGTGTGTGCCCATTCCAATGTCCTCAACACTTCTAATAGGATAAACCTCTAAAGTCACTGATCCATCTCAATAGTGGTGGCTTCCCAGGAAAAACAGGGGCAATCTGACCCAACTGAGCACCTACCTGCACTCAGACCCATAGACAGATGTCCCCAGAGGTAAAAAGGAAAGACCAGGCCCCTAGGCACTAATCAGATCCATTGCTTTGGTTTCCAGGCATCTCTCCTCAGAGGCCTGGATTTCAAAAGCAGCATATAGCTGTTTCTTGACTCACCCATCAGAAAACATCTCATCTACACATGGGAAACTTGCACGTTGGAGCTGTGTCAAAGCCTCTGTTTAGGAGAACCCTTTAGGGGCCCAGTGCCACCGCTTCATTCCAAGGTCTCCATAGACACAAAAGCACGTTAGGACCCATCCCCAGGGGTGTCCATTTCAACTCAGCGTCCTCGGTTGCTCCCCACAGATCCAGGAGATATAACCTGTCTTGTTGCTAGGAGACTATTGGAATGCGAGGTGGAATACCCATCCATCCATCCTTAGAACCCTGCTCAGAATCATTGGCCTGGAGCCAAACAACAGGTCTCACTTGTCCTGCAGAAGACTCCCTGCAGTTTGGAGCTTCTCACACACAACTCCCATCGTGGGAAAACACCCATGACCTCGTGATGCCCCCCCATTCATGAAGGGGCCATCAGGGACAGAAACTCCAACCTGAGCGATCCTCTGATCCTCGCCCTGACTTCAGATGCACGAGATCTCGATTCAGGTCTGTAGATTGTGCCTGCCATGGCCTCACCCAGAAACCTAAGCCTAGCTTGTGTTCTCAGACTTTTGTCGTCAGACTACTGGCCCACAAGCCCTCCAGTTTGGCAATCCAGAACTACAATGCAGCACTCTGCCGGCCCTCCAGAAGAAAAACATTGTCCTCTGGGGCTACCCAGTAACCCCAAATGAGGATCAACCTGCACCGACCTTGGCTGTACCCCAAATATATAGGCTGACCAGGGCACTAATGCCATTTCTGACACGGCCTGAGCCTGGACTCCCTGGCCCGTCCCAGACTGCTGGCCGCACATTGAGCACATAGAGCCTCCGTGGCCTTAGGTCGTCATTTCTTCCCAACCTCGGTTTCCAGGTTTCAGAACCTAGACCTTATCTCCAATCACTGTCCATGTTGAAGGTGATGCAGAAATCAGAACTCCTTCCCCATGGCAAGAAACCTTGTGGTTGGCATGTTGTCCAACGTTCAGTGTGGTTGAAACCAGTGTGGCCCATGAGGCCCCGCCCATGCTCGCGGGCCACATTGGTCACAAACACACATTGTGACCCTCAGGCTGAGCCCAGTCCTCAAGTAAGGCCACTCAGTGGCTGGATGAAGAGATAGCATATTGGGCTTGCCATGCCCCTAGGCCCCCACTTTTAACCATAGTTCGGGATGTCCCTTCAGTCTTCCCCACGGCTTGGATTTGGAATTCCTCTTTTGGTGGGATCCCTGAGGTAACAAACCTGAAAGGAGACCTCCCATCCCACAGAATGACGAAAAGCAATTGGGAATCGGGCCAAATCCTCAGAGAGGAAGATTCGTCCATGGCCCATGAGGCCTCCCCGACATTCCACAGCCATCGCTGATACAAACCCCAGAGACAATAGCCTGAGCAAGCGCCTCACACTCGCACTTTCTTCATATCCTGAAGAGTTCTTCTCATGGTTTGTAGATCGGGCCTGCCATACCTACGTCCCCAAACCTAAGCTGAGTTTGTGTTTTCAGACTTCTGTCTTCAAAGTCTTGGGCCACACACCCTCCAGGCTGGGCCCCTGGAGCCACACATTAGGACTGTGCCTACCAATCCATGGGAATTCTGCCCATTCAATGGTCCAAAATCGTACAAATTCGGAGAAACCTCCAAAGTCCCTAAGGCCATCCCAATAGTGTAGGTCGCCCGGAACAAACAAGGGCTGTCTGACACCAGCTGATAATCGACCTTCACTCATACCATAGATGGATGTCCCCAGAGAAGAAGATTGAACCAGACAACACCCTAGGCCATAATAGGATCCATTGCTTTGTGTTACAGGCATGTGTCCTCAAATGCCTGATTCCAATATGAGCATAGGGGTTTTCCTGAGGCACCCATCAGAACTCATCTCGTCTCCACAAGGAAACCTGTGCATGGGAGCCATGTCCAAAGCTTAGGAGAGTACATCAGGTTCCCGGTGCCACCGCCCCATTCCAAGGCCCTCATGCCACCCCGGTTGCTCCGGCAGAGCCATCAGATCAAAACTGTATTGTTGCTAGGAGACAATTGGAATGCGAGGCGGGCTTCCCAGGCATCCATCCGTGAACGGTGCTCTGGAGTCATTCCATATGGGATGTCCTGGAGCTGTCCAACAGGTCTCAATTGTCCCGCAGAAGGAATCCTTGAAGGGGGCATCCCACAACTCCCAACGTGGGAAAACCTCAATGGCCCCGAGATTCCGCTCCCTTCATAAAGCGGCCGTCATGCACAGGAACTCCAACCTGAGCCAACGTCTGATCCTCGCCCTGACTTCAGAAGCATGAGATATAGGTTCAGATCTGCAGGGGGTACCTGTCGTGCCCTCGCCCTGAAACCCAAGTCTAGCTTGTCTTCTCACACTTCCGTCCTCAAACTCCTGGCCCCGAAGTCCTAAAATTTGGCAATTCCGGACCCACAATGCAGCACTCTGCCGGCCCTCTAGAAAAAAAATTTATTGCCTCATGAGCTGCCCAGGCACCTTAAATGAGGATAAACCTACACAGCACTCGACCTTACCCAAATTATATAGTCTAACTTGGGCACTAATGCACTGTCGAACACAACCTGAGCCCGGACCTCCTGACCAACACCCAGAAAGCTGACCGCACACTGAGCACATAAAACCCGCCATGGCCTTAGGTCATCATCTCTTCCCTACCTCAGTTTTCAGGCTTCAGAACCGAGACCTTATCTCCAATCACTGCCCAGGGGTGAGTCTGATGCAGAAATCAGAACTCTTCCTTACCCATGGCAAGAACCCTTGTGGTTGGCACGTTGTCCAACGTTCAGTGTAGGAGAAACCAGCATTCACCATGAGGCCCCGCCCATTCTTGAGTGGGACGAGGGCATACACACGCATTGTGACCCTCAGCATGAGTCCTGTCCTCTAGTAATTCCTCTCAGAGGCTGGACCTTTAGATGTCATAATGGGCTTGAAATGTCCCTAGGCCCCAATTTTTAACCAGATTTCTGACTGTCCAGTCGCCCCTCCCCAGGTCTCTACTCTGGAATCCCTCATTTGGTGGGACACCTGAGGTTAAAAAAGAAAACAACAACAACAACAAAAAAAAAAAAACGGACTTCTTCCAGCCCACAGAATGACCCCAATCTCTTTGGACGGGGCCAAACCACCAGAGAGTAAGACTCGTCCATTTCCCATAAAGTCACCCAGATATTCCACGACCATGAGTGACACGATATACAGAGACAAAAACTTGAGCAGGAGCCTCACACTCGCCCTTCTTCCAAATCCCGAAGAGTTCTCCTCATGGTCTGTAGATCAGTCCTGCCATACCTATGACCCGAAACATAAGCCGAGTTTGTGTTTTCAGACAACTGTCCAAACAGCCCTGGCCTACACAACCTACAGGCTCAGGCCCCTGGAGCCAAACCTGAGGACTGTACTTGCCCTCTCCAAGGGAATTGTGTGTGCCCATTCCAATGGCCACAACCCTTCTAATAGGATAAACCTCCAAAGTCCCTGATCCATCTCAAAAGTGGTGACTTCCCAGGAAAAACAGGGGCAATCTGAGCCCAAATGAGCACCTACCTGCACTCAGACCCATAGACAGATGTCCCCAGAGGTAAAAAGGAAAGAACAGGACCCTAGGCACTAATCAGATCCATTGCTTTGGTTTCCAGGCATCTCTCCTCAGAGGCCTGGATTTCAAAAGCAGCATATAGCTGTTTCTTGACTCACCCATCAGAAAACATCTCATCTACACATGGGAAACTTGCACGTTGGAGCTGTGTCAAAGCCTCTGTTTACGAGAACCCTTTAGGGCACCAGTGCCACCTCTTCATTCCAAGGTCTCCATAGACACAAAAGCACATTAGGACCCATCCTTAGGGGTGTCCATTTCAACTCAGCATCCACGGTTGCTCCCCACAGATCCAGGAGATCTAACCTGTCTTGTTCCTACGAGACAATTGGAATGCGAGGTGGGCTATGCAGCCATCCATCCTTAGAACCCTGCTGAGAATCATTGGCCTGGAGCCAAGCAACGGTCTCAATTGACCTGCAGAAGACTCTCTGCTGTTTGGAGCTTCTCATAACTCTCATCTTGGGAAAACCCCCATGGCCTCGTATTGCCCCCCCCCATTCATGAAGGGGCCATCAGGGACAGAAACTCCAACCTGAGCGATCGTCTGATCCTCGCCCTGACTTCAGAATCACGAGATCTCGATTCAGGTCTGTAGATTGTGCCTGCCATGGCCTCACCCAGAAACCTAAGCCTAGCTTGTGTTCTCAGACTTTTGTCGTCAGACTACTGGCTCACAAGCCCTCCAGTTTGGCAATCCAGAACTACAATGCAGCACTCTGCCGGCCCTCCAGAAGAAAAACATTGTCCATGGGGCTACCCAGTAACACCAAATGAGGATCCACCTGCACCGACCTTGGCTGTACCCCAAATACATAGGCTGACCAGGGCACTAATGCCCTTTCTGACACAGCCTGAGCCTGGACTCCCTGGCCCGTCTCAGACAGCTGGCCGCACACTGAGCACATGGAGCCTCCGTGGCCTTAGATCGTCATCTCTTCCCAACATCGGTTTCCAGGTTTCAGAACCTAGACCTTATCTCCAAGAACTGCCCAGGGTTGAAGGTGATGCAGAAATCAGAACTCCTTCCCCATGGCAAGAAACCTTGTGGTTGGCATGTTGTCCAACGTTCAGTGTGGTTGAAACCAGTGTGGCCCATGAGGCCCCGCCCATGCTCGCGGGCCACATTGGTCACAAACACACATTGTGACCCTCAGGCTGAGCCCAGTCCTCAAGTAAGGCCACTCAGTGGCTGGATGAAGAGATAGCATATTGGGCTTGCCATGCCCCTAGGCCCCCACTTTTAACCATAGTTCGGGATGTCCCTTCAGTCTTCCCCACGGCTTGGATTTGGAATTCCTCTTTTGGTGGACACCTGAGGTAACAAACCTGAAAGGAGACCATCCATCCCACAGAATGACGAAAAGCAATTGGGAATCGGGCCAAATCCTCAGAGAGGAAGATTCGTCCATGGCCCATGAGGCCTCCCCGAAATTCCACGGCCATCCCTGATACAAAATCCAGAGACAAAAGCCTGAGCAAGCGCCTCAGACTCGCACTTTCTTCATATCCTGAAGAGTTCTTCTCATGGTTTGTCGATCGGGCCTGCCTGCCATACCTACGTCCCCAAACCTACGCTGAGTTTGTGTTTTCAGACTTCTGTCCTCAAAGTCTTGGGCCACACACCCTCCAGGCTGGGCGCCTGGAGCCACACATTAGGACTGTGCCTACCAATCCATGGGAATTCTGCCCATTCCATGATCCAAAATCGTACAAATTAGGAGAAACCTCCAAAGTCCCTGAGGCCATCCCAATAGTGTAGGTCGCCCGGAACAAACAAGGGCTGTCTGACACCAGCTGATAATCGACATCCACTCAAACCATAGATGGATGTCCCCAGAGAAGAAGATTGAACCAGACAGGACCCTAGGCCATAATAGGATCCATTGCTATGGGTTACAGGCATGTGTCCTCAAAAGCCTGATTCCAATACGAGCATAGGGGTTTTCCTGAGGCACCCATCAGAACTCAATTCGTCTCCACAAGGAAACCTGTGCATGGGAGCCATGTCCATAGCTTAGGAGAGTACTTCAGGGTCCCGGTGCCACCGCCCCATTCCAAGGCCCTCATGGACACAAAAACACATTAGGACCCATCCTCAGGAAAGTCCATTTCAACTCAGCCACCCCGGTTGCTCCGGCAGAGCCATCAGATCTAAACTGTCTTGTTGCTAGGAGACAATTGGAATGCGAGGCGGGCATCCCAGGCATCCATCCGCGAACGGTGCTCTGGAGTCATTCCATATGGGATGTCCTGGAGCTGTCCAACAGGTCTCAATTGTCCCGCAGAAGGAATCCTTGAAGGGGGCATCCCACAACTCCCAACGTGGGAAAACCTCAATGGCCCCGAGATACCGCTCCCTTCATAAAGCGGCCGTCATGCACAGGAACTCCAACCTGAGCCAACATCTGATCCTCGCCCTGACTTCAGAAGCATGAGATATTGGTTCAGATCTGCAGGGGGTACCTGTCGTGCCCTCGCCCTGAAACCCAAGTCTAGCTTGTCTTCTCACAATTCCGTCCTCAAACTCCTGGCCCCGAAGTCCTAAAATTTGGCAATTCCGGACCCACAATGCCTCTGCCGGCCCTCTAGAAAAAAAAAAATCATTGCCTCATGAGCTGCCCAGGCAACTTAAATGAGGATAAACCTACACAGCACTCGACCTTACCCATATTATATAGTCTAACCTGGGCACTAATGCACTGTCGAGCACAACCTGAGCCCGGACCTCCTGACCAACACCCAGAAAGCTGACCGCACACTGAGCACATAAAACCCGCCATGGCCTTAGGTCATCATCTCTTCCCTACCTCTGTTTTCAGGCTTCAGAACCGAGACCTCATCTCCAATCACTGCCCAGGGGTGAGTCTGATGCAGAAATCAGAACTCCTCCTTACCCATGGCAAGAACCCTTGTGGTTGGCACGTTGTCCAACGTTCAGTGTAGGAGAAACCAGCATTCACCCTGAGGCCCCGCCCATTCTTGAGTGCGACGAGGGCATAAAAACGCATTGTGACCCTCAGCATGAGTCCTGTCCTCTAGTAAGTCCTCTCAGTGGCTGGACCATTAGATGTCATAATGGGCTTGACATGTCACTAGGTCCCAATTTTTAACCAGATTTCTGACTGTCAAGTCGCCCCTCCCCAGGTCTCTACTCTGGAATCCCTCATTTAGTGGGACACCTGAGGTTAAAAAAGAAAACAACAACAACAACAACAAAAAAAAAACAGACTTCTTCCAGCCCACAGAATGACCCCAAACTCTTTCGACGGGGCCAAACCACCAGAGAGTAAGACTCATCCAATTCCCATGAAGTCACCCAGAAATTCCACGACCATGAGTGACACGATATCCCGAGACAAAAACTTGAGCAGGAGCCTCACACTCGCCCTTCTTTCAAATCCCGAAGAGTTCTCCTCATGGTCTGTAGATCATTCCTGCCATACCTATGACCCGAAACATAAGCCGAGTTTGTGTTTTCAGACAACTGTCCAAACAGCCCTGGCCTACACAACCTACAGGCTCAGGCCCCTGGAGCCAAACCTGAGGACTGTACTTGCCCTCTCCAAGGGAATTGTGTGTGCCCATTCCAATGTCCTCAACACTTCTAATAGGATAAACCTCTAAAGTCACTGATCCATCTCAATAGTGGTGGCTTCCCAGGAAAAACAGGGGCAATCTGACCCAACTGAGCACCTACCTGCACTCAGACCCATAGACAGATGTCCCCAGAGGTAAAAAGGAAAGAACAGGCCCCTAGGCACTAATCAGATCCATTGCTTTGGTTTCCAGGCATCTCTCCTCAAAGGCCTGGATTTCAAAAGCAGCATATAGCTGTTTCTTGACTCACCCATCAGAAAACATCTCATCTACACATGGGAAACTTGCACGTTGGAGCTGTGTCAAAGCCTCTGTTTAGGAGAACCCTTTAGGGGCCCAGTGCCACCGCTTCATTCCAAGGTCTCCATAGACACAAAAGCACGTTAGGACCCATCCCCAGGGGTGTCCATTTCAACTCAGCGTCCTCGGTTGCTCCCCACAGATCCAGGAGATATAACCTGTCTTGTTGCTAGGAGACTATTGGAATGCGAGGTGGAATACCCAGCCATCCATCCTTAGAACCCTGCTCAGAATCATTGGCCTGGAGCCAAACAACAGGTCTCACTTGTCCTGCAGAAGACTCCCTGCAGTTTGGAGCTTCTCACACACAACTCCCATCGTGGGAAAACACCCATGACCTCGTGATGCCCCCCCATTCATGAAGGGGCCATCAGGGACAGAAACTCCAACCTGAGCGATCCTCTGATCCTCGCCCTGACTTCAGATGCACGAGATCTCGATTCAGGTCTGTAGATTGTGCCTGCCATGGCCTCACCCAGAAACCTAAGCCTAGCTTGTGTTCTCAGACTTTTGTCGTCAGACTACTGGCCCACAAGCCCTCCAGTATGGCAATCCAGAACTGCAATGCAGCACTCTGCCGGCCCTCCAGAAGAAAAACATTGTCCTCTGGGGCTACCCAGTAACCCCAAATGAGGATCAATCTGCACCGACCTTGGCTGTACCCCAAATATATAGGCTGACCAGGGCACTAATGCCATTTCTGACACGGCCTGAGCCTGGACTCCCTGGCCCGTCCCAGACAGCTGGCCGCACATTGAGCACATAGAGCCTCCGTGGCCTTAGGTCGTCATTTCTTCCCAACCTCGGTTTCCAGGTTTCAGAACCTAGACCTTATCTCCAAACACTGCCCAAGGTTGAAGGTGATGCAGAAATCAGAACTCCTTCCCCATGGCAAGAAACCTTGTGTTTGGCATGTTGTCCAACGTTCAGTGTGGTTGAAACCAGTGTGGCCCATGAGGCCCCGCCCATGCTCGCGGGCCACATTGGTCACAAACACACATTGTGACCCTCAGGCTGAGCCCAGTCCTCAAGTAAGGCCACTCAGTGGCTGGATGAAGAGATAGCATATTGGGCTTGCCATGCCCCTAGGCCCCCACTTTTAACCATAGTTCGGGATGTCCCTTCAGTCTTCCCCACGGCTTGGATTTGGAATTCCTCTTTTGGTGGGATCCCTGAGGTAACAAACCTGAAAGGAGACCTCCCATCCCACAGAATGACGAAAAGCAATTTTGAATCTGGCCAAATCCTCAGAGAGGAAGATTCGTCCATGGCCCATGAGGCCTCCCCGACATTCCACAGCCATCGCTGATACAAAACCCAGAGACAATAGCCTGAGCAAGCGCCTCACACTCGCACTTTCTTCATATCCTGAAGAGTTCTTATCATGGTTTGTCGATCGGGCCTGCCATACCTACGTCCCCAAACCTAAGCTGAGTTTGTGTTTTCAGACTTCTGTCTTCAAAGTCTTGGGCCACACACCCTCCAGGCTGGGCCCCTGGAGCCACACATTAGGACTGTGCCTACCAATCCATGGGAATTCTGCCCATTCAATGGTCCAAAATCGTACAAATTAGGAGAAACCTCCAAAGTCCCTAAGGCCATCCCAATAGTGTAGGTCGCCCGGAACAAACAAGGGCTGTCTGACACCAGCTGATAATCGACCTTCACTCATACCATAGATGGATGTCCCCAGAGAAGAAGATTGAACCAGACAGGACCCTAGGCCATAATAGGATCCATTGCTTTGTGTTACAGGCATGTGTCCTCAAAAGCCTGATTCCAATACGAGCATAGGGGTTTTCCTGAGGCACCCATCAGAACTCATCTCGTCTCCACAAGGAAACCTGTGCATGGGAGCCATGTCCAAAGCTTAGGAGAGTACATCAGGGTCCCGGTGCCACCGCCCCATTCCAAGGCCCTCATGCCACCCCGGTTGCTCCGGCAGAGCCATCAGATCAAAACTGTATTGTTGCTAGGAGACAATTGGAATGCGAGGCGGGCTTCCCAGGCATCCATCCGTGAACGGTGCTCTGGAGTCATTCCATATGGGATGTCCTGGAGCTGTCCAACAGGTCTCAATTGTCCCGCAGAAGGAATCCTTGAAGGGGGCATCCCACAACTCCCAACGTGGGAAAACCTCAATGGCCCCGAGATTCCGCTCCCTTCATAAAGCGGCCGTCATGCACAGGAACTCCAACCTGAGCCAACGTCTGATCCTCGCCCTGACTTCAGAAGCATGAGATATAGGTTCAGATCTGCAGGGGGTACCTGTCGTGCCCTCGCCCTGAAACCCAAGTCTAGCTTGTCTTCTCACACTTCCGTCCTCAAACTCCTGGCCCCGAAGTCCTAAAATTTGGCAATTCCGGACCCACAATGCAGCACTCTGCCGGCCCTCTAGAAAAAAAATTTATTGCCTCATGAGCTGCCCAGGCACCTTAAATGAGGATAAACCTACACAGCACTCGACCTTACCCAAATTATATAGTCTAACTTGGGCACTAATGTACTGTCGAACACAACCTGAGCCCGGACCTCCTGACCAACACCCAGAAAGCTGACCGCACACTGAGCACATAAAACCCGCCATGGCCTTAGGTCATCATCTCTTCCCTACCTCAGTTTTCAGGCTTCAGAACCGAGACCTTATCTCCAATCACTGCCCAGGGGTGAGTCTGATGCAGAAATCAGAACTCTTCCTTACCCATGGCAAGAACCCTTGTGGTTGGCACATTGTCCAACGTTCAGTGTAGGAGAAACCAGCATTCACCATGAGGCCCCGCCCATTCTTGAGTGGGACGAGGGCATACACACGCATTGTGACCCTCAGCATGAGTCCTGTCCTCTAGTAATTCCTCTCAGAGGCTGGACCTTTAGATGTCATAATGGGCTTGAAATGTCCCTAGGCCCCAATTTTTAACCAGATTTCTGACTGTCCAGTCGCCCCTCCCCAGGTCTCTACTCTGGAATCCCTCATTTGGTGGGACACCTGAGGTTAAAAAAGAAAACAACAACAACAACAACAACAAAATAAAACGGACTTCTTCCAGCCCACAGAATGAACCCAAACTCTTTGGACGGGGCCAAACCACCAGAGAGTAAGACTCGTCCATTTCCCATGAAGTCACCCAGAAAATCCACGACCATGAGTGACACGACATCCCGAGACAAAAACTTGAGCAGGAGCCTCACACTCGCCCTTCTTCCAAATCCCGAAGAGTTCTCCTCATGGTCTGTAGATCAGTCCTGCCATACCTATGACCCGAAACATAAGCCGAGTTTGTGTTTTCAGACAACTGTCCAAACAGCCCTGGCCTACACAACCTACAGGCTCAGGCCCCTGGAGCCAAACCTGAGGACTGTACTTGCGCTCTCCAAGGGAATTGTGTGTGCCCATTCCAATGGCCACAACCCTTCTAATAGGATAAACCTCCAAAGTCCCTGATCCATCTCAATAGTGGTGGCTTCCCAGGAAAAACAGGGGCAATCTGAGCCCAAATGAGCACCTACCTGTACTCAGACCCATAACAGATGTCCCCAGAGTTAAAAAGGAAAGAACAGGCCCCTAGGCACTAATCAGATCCATTGCTTTGGTTTCCAGGCATCTCTCCTCAGAGGCCTGGATTTCAAAAGCAGCATATAGCTGTTTCTTGACTCACCCATCAGAAAACATCTCATCTACACATGGGAAACTTGCACGTTGGAGCTGTGTCAAAGCCTCTGTTTAGGAGAACCATTTAGGGCACCAGTGCCACCGCTTCATTCCAAGGTCTCCATAGACACAAAAGTACATTAGGACCCATCCTTAGGGGTGTCCATTTCAACTCAGCGTCCTCGGTAGCTCCCCACAGATCCAGGAGATCTAAACTGTATTGTTGGTAGGAGACAATTGGAATGCGAGGTGGGCTACGCAGCCATCCATCCTTAGAACCCTGCTCAGAATCATTGGCCTGGAGCCAAGAAACTGTCTCAATTGACCTGCAGAAGACTCTCTGCTGTTTGGAGCTCCTCATAACTCCCATCGTGGGAAAACCCCCATGGCTTCGTGATGCCCCCACCCATTCATGAAGGGGCCATCAGGGACAGAAACTCCAACCTGAGCGATCGTCTGATCCTCGCCCAGACTTCAGATGCACGAGATCTCGATTCAGGTCTGTAGATTGTGCTTGCCATGGCCTCACCCAGAAACCTAAGCCTAGCTTGTGTTCTCAGACTTTTGTCGTCAGACTACTGGCCCACAAGCCCTCCAGTTTGGCAATCCAGTACTACAATGCAGCACTTGCCGGCCTCCAAGAGAAAAACATTGTCCTCTGGGGCTACCCAGTAACCCCAAATGAGGATCAACCTGCACCGACCTTGGCTGTACCCCAAATACATAGGCTGACCAGGGCACTAATGTCCTTTCTGACACAGCCTGAGCCTGGACTCCCTGGCCCGTCCCAGACAGCTGGACGCACACTGAGCACATTGAGCCTCCGTGGCCTTAGGTCGTCATCTCTTCCCAACCTCGGTTTCCAGGTTTCAGAACCTAGACCTAATCTCCAATCACTGCCCAAGGTTGAAGGTGATGCAGAAATCAGAACTCCTTCCCCATGGCAAGAAACCTTGTAGTTCGCATTTGTCCAACGTTCAGTGTCGTTGAAACCAGTGTGGCCCATGAGGCCCCGCCCATGCTCGCGGGCCACATTGGTCACAAACACACATTGTGACCCTCAGGCTGAGCCCAGTCCTCAAGTAAGGCCACTCAGTGGCTGGATGAAGAGATAGCATATTGGGCTTGCCATGCCCCTAGGCCCCAATTTTTAACCATATTTCGGGTTGTCCCTTCAGTCTTCCCCACGGCTTTGCTTTGGAATTCCTCTTTTGGTAGGACACCTGCGGTAACAAACCTGAAATGAGTCCTCCCATCCCACAGATTGACGAAAAGCAATTGGGAATCGGGCCAAATCCTCAGAGAGGAAGATTCGTCCATGGCCCATGAGGCCTCCCCGACATTCCACGGCCATCACTGATACAATATCCAGAGACAAAAGCCTGAGCAAGAGACTCAGACTCGCACTTTCTTCATATCCTGAAGAGTTCTTCTCATGGTTTGTAGATCGGGCCTGCCATACCTACGTCCCCAAACCTAAGCTGAGTTTGTTTTCAGACAACTGTCTAAACAGCCCTGGCCTACACAACCTACAGGCTCAGGCCCCTGGAGCCAAACCTGAGGACTGTACTTGCCTTCTCCAAGGGAATTGTTTGTGCCCATTCCAATGGCCACAACCCTTCTAATAGGATAAACCTCCAAAGTCCCTGATCCATCTCAAAAGTGGTGGTTTCCCAGGAAAAACAGGGGCAATCTGAGCCCGAATGAGCACCTACCTGCACTCAGACCCATAGACTGATGTCCTCAGAGGTAAAAAGGAAAGAACAGGCCCCTAGGCACTGATCAGATCCATTGCTTTGATTTCCAGGCATCTCTCCTCAGAGGCCTGGATTTCAAAAGCAGCATATAGCTGTTTCTTGATTCACCCATCAGAAAACATCTCATCTACACATGGGAAACTTGCACGTTGGAGCTGTGTCAAAGCCTCTGTTTAGGAGAACCCTTTAGGGCCCCAGTGCCACCGCTTCATTCCAAGGTCTCCATAGACACAAAAGCACATTAGGACCCATCCCCAGGGGTGTCCATTTCAACTCAGCATCCTCGGTAGCTGCCCACAGATCCAGGAGATCTAACCTGTCTTTTTGCTAGGAGACAATTGGAATGCGAGGTGGGCTACCCAGCCATCCATCCTTAGAACCCTGCTCAGAAACATTGGCCTGGAGCCAAGAAACGGTCTCAATTGTCCAGCATAAGACTCTCTGCAGTTTGGAGCTTCTCACAACTCCCATAGTGGGAAAACCCCCATGGCCTCGTGATGCCCCCCCATTCATGAAGGGGCCATCAGTGACAGAAACTCCAACCTGAGCGATCGTCTGATCCTCGCCCTGACTTCAGATGCACGAGATCTCGATTCAGGTCTGTAGATTGTGCCTGCCATAGCCTCACCCAGAAACCTAAGCCTAGCTTGTGTTCTCAGACTTTTGTCGTCAGACTACTGGCCCACAAGACCTCCATTTGGCAATCCAGAACTACAATGGAGCACTCTGCCTGCCCTCCAGAAGAAAAACATTGTTCTCTGGGGCTACCCAGTAACCCCAAATGAGGATCAACCTGCACCGACCTTGGCTGTACCCCAAATACATAGGCTGACCAGGGCTCTAATGCCCTTTCTAACACAGCCTGAGCCTGGACCCCCTAACCCCTCCCAGACAGCTGGCCGCACACTGAGCACATCGAGCCGCCATGGCCTTAGGTCGTCATCTCTTCCCAACCTCGGTTTTCAAGTTTCAGAACCTAGACCTTATATCCAGTCACTGCCCAAGGTTGAAGGTGATGCAGAAATCAGTACTCCTTCCCCATGGCAAGAAACCTTGTGGTTGGCATGTTGTCCAAAGTTCAGTGTCGTTGAAACCAGTGTGGCCCATGAGGCCCCGCCCATGCTCGCGGGCCACATTGGTCACAAACACACATTGTTACCCTCAGGCTGAGCCCAGTCCTCAAGTAAGGCCACTCAGTGGCTGGATGAAGAGATAGCATATTGGGCTTGCCATGCCCCTAGGCCCCAATTTTTAACCATAGTTCGGGTTGTCCCTTCAGTCTTCCCCACGGCTTTGCTTTGGAATTGCTCTTTTGGTGGGACACCTGAGGTAACAAACCTTAAATGAGTCCTCCCATCCCACAGATTGACGAAAAGCAAATGGGAATCGGGCCAAATCCTCAGAGAGGAAGATTCGTCCATGGCCCATAAGGCCTCCCCGACATTCCACGGCCATCGCTGATACAAAATCCAGAGACAAAAGCCTGAGCAAGAGCCTCAGAATCGCACTTTCTTCATATCCTGAAGAGTTCTCATGGTTTGTCGATCGGGCCTGCCATACCTACGTCCCCAAACCTAAGCTGAGTTTGTGTTTTCAGACTTCTGTCCTCAAAGTCCTGGCCACACACCCTCCAGGCTGGGCGCCTGGAGCCAAACATTAGGACTGTGCCTACCAATCCATGGGAATTCTGCCCATTCTATGGTCCAAAATCGTACAAATTAGGAGAAACCTCCAAATACCCTGAGGCCATCCCAATTGTGTAGGACGCCCGGAACAAACAAGGGGTGTCTGACACCAGCTGATAATCGACCTCCACTCATACCATAGATGGATGTCCCCAGAAAAGAAGATTGAACCAGACAGGACCCTAGGCCATAATAGGATCCATTGCTTTGGGTTACAGGCATGTGTCCTCAAAAGCCTGATTCCAATACGAGCATAGGGGTTTTCCTGAGGCACCCATCAGAACTCATCTCGTCTCCACAAGGAAACCTGTGCATGGGAGCCATGTCCAAAGCTTAGGAGAGTACTTCAGGGTGCTGGTGCCACCGCCCCATTCCAAGGCCCTCATGGACACAAAAACACATTAGGACCCATCCTCAGAAAGTCCATTTCAACTCAGCCACCCGGGTTACTCCGGCAGAGCCATCAGATCAAAACTGTCTTGTTGCTAGGAGACAATTGGAATGTGAGGCGGGCTTTCCAGGCATCCATCCGCGAATGGTGCTCTAGAGTATTTCCATATGGGATGTCCTGGAGCTGTCCAACAGGTCTCAATTGTCCCGCAGAAGGAATCCTTGAAGGGGCATCCCACAACTCCCAAAGTGGGAAAACCTCAATGGCCTCGAGATTTCGCTCCCTTCATGAAGCGGCCGTCATGAACAGGAACTCCAACCTGAGCCAACGTCTGATCCTCGCCCTGACTTCAGAAGCATGAGATATTGGTTCAGATCTGCAGGGGGTACCTGTCGTGCCCTCGCCCTGAAACCCAAGTCTAGCTTGTCTTCTCACAATTCCGTCCTCAAACTCCTGGCCCCGAAGTCCTAAAATTTGGCAATTCCGGACCCACAATGCAGCACTCTGCCGGCCCTCTAGAAAAAAAAAATTATTGCCTCATGAGCTGCCCAGGCACCTTAAATGAGGATAAACCTACACAGCACTCGACCTTACCCATATTATATAGTCTAACCTGGGCACTAATGCACTGTCGAGCACCACCTGAGCCCCGACCTCCTGACCAACACCCAGAAAGCTGACCGCACACTGAGCACATAAAACCCGCCATGGCCTTAGGTCATCATCTCTTCCCTACCTCAGTTTTCAGGCTTCAGAACCGAGACCTTATCTCCAATCACTGCCCAGGGATGAATGTTATGCAGAAATCAGAACTCCTCCTTACCCATGGCAAGAACCCTTGTGGTTGGCACGTTGTCCAACGTTCAGTGTAGGAGAAACCAGCATTCACCCTGAGGCCCCGCCCATTCCTGAGTGCGACGAGGGCATACACACGCATTGTGACCCTCAGCATGAGTCCTGTCCTCTAGTAAGTCCTCTCAGTGGCTGGACCTTTAGATGTCATAATGGGCTTGACATGTCACTAGGTCCCAATTTTTAACCAGATTTCTGACTGTCAAGTCGCCCCTCCCCAGGTCTCTACTCTGGAATCCCTCATTTAGAGGGACACCTGAGGTTAAAAAAGAAAACAACAACAACAACAACAACAACAACAACAACAAAAACGGACTTCTTCCATCCCACAGAATGACCCAAACTCTATGGACGGGGCCAAACCACCAGAGAGTAAGACTCGTCCATTTCCCATGAAGTCACCCAGAAATTCCACGACCATGAGTGACACGATATCCAGAGACAAAAACTTGAGCAGGAGCCTCACACTCGCCCTTCTTTCAAATCCAGAAGAGTTCTCCTCATGGTCTGTAGATCAGTCCTGCCATACCTATGACCCGAAACATAAGCCGAGTTTGTGTTTTCAGACAACTGTCCAAACAGCCCTGGCCTACACAACCTACAGGCTCAGGCCCCTGGAGCCAAACCTGAGGACTGTACTTGCCCTCTCCAAGGGAATTGTGTGTGCCCATTCCAATGGCCACAACCCTTCTAATAGGATAAACCTCCAAAGTCCCTGATCCATCTCAATAGTGGTGGCTTCCCAGGAAAAACAAGGGCAATCTGAGCCCAAATGAGCACCTACCTGCACTCAGACCCATAGACAGATGTCCCCAGAGTTAAAAAGGAAAGAACAGGCCCCTAGGCACTAATCAGATCCATTGCTTTGGTTTCCAGGCATCTCTCCTCAGAGGCCTGGATTTCAAAAGCAGCATATAGCTGTTTCTTGTTTCACCCATCAGAAAACATCTCATCTATACATGGGAAACTTGCACGTTGGAGCTGTGTCAAAGCCTCTGTTTAGGAGAACCATTTAGGGCACCAGTGCCACCGCTTCATTCCAAGGTCTCCATAGACACAAAAGTACATTAGGACCCAGCCTTAGGGGTGTCCATTTCAACTCAGCGTCCTCGGTAGCTCCCCACAGATCCAGGAGATCTAAACTGTCTTGTTGGTAGGAGACAATTGGAATGCGGGGTGGGCTACGCAGCCATCCATCCTTAGAACCCTGCTCAGAATCATTGGCCTGGAGCCAAGAAACGGTCTCAATTGACCTGCAGAAGACTCTCTGCTGTTTGGAGCTTCTCATAACTCCCATCGTGGGAAAACCCCCATTGCTTCGTGATGCCCCCACCCATTCATGAAGGGGCCATCAGGGACAGAAACTCCAACCTGAGCGATCGTCTGATCCTCGCCCTGACTTCAGATGCACGAGATCTCGATTCAGGTCTGTAGATTGTGCCTGCCATGGCCTCACCCAGAAACCTAAGCCTAGCTTGTGTTCTCAGACTTTTGTCGTCAGACTACTGGCCCACAAGGCCTCCAGTTTGGCAATCCAGTACTACAATGCAGCACTCTGCCTGCCCTCCAGATAAAAAGCATTGTCCTCTGGGGCTACCCAGTAACCCCAAATGAGGATCAACCTGCACCGACCTTGGCTGTACCCCAAATACATAGGCTGACCAGGGCACTAATGCCCTTTCTGACACAGCCTGAGCCTGGAACCCCTGGCCCCTCCCAGACAGCTGGCCGCACACTGAGCACATCGAGCCGCCATGGCCTTAGGTCGTCATCTCTTCCCAACCTCGGTTTTCAGGATTCAGAACCTAGACCTTATCTCCAATCACTGTCCATGTTGAAGGTGATGCAGAAATCAGAACTCCTTCCCCATGGCAAGAAACCTTGTGGTTGGCATGTTGTCCAACGTTCAGTGTCGTTGAAACCAGTGTGACCCATAAGGCCCCGCCAATGCTCGCGGGCCACATTGGTCACAAACACACATTGTGACCCTCAGGCTGAGCCCAGTCCTCAAGTAAGGCCACTCAGTGGCTGGATGAAGAGATAGCATATTGGGCTTGCCATGCCCCTAGGCCCCAATATTTAATCATAGTTCGGGTTGTCCCTTCAGTCTTCCCCACGGCTTTGCTTTGGAATTCCTCTTTTGTTGGGACACCTGAGTTAACAAAACTGAAATGAGTCCTCCCATCCCACAGATTGACGAAAAGCAATTGGGAATCAGGCCAAATCCTCAGAGAGGAATATTCGTCCATGGCCCATGAGGCCTCCCCGACATTCCACGGCATCACTGATACAAAATCCAGAGACAAAAGCCTGAGCAATCGCCTCAGACTCGCACTTTCTTCATATCCTGTAGAGTTTTTCTCATGGTTTGTAGATCGGGCCTGCCATACCTACATCCCCAAACCTAAGCTGAGTTTGTGTTTTCAGACTTCTGTCCTCAAAGTCTTGGGCCACTCACCTTCCAGGCTGGGCTACTGGAGCCACACATTAGGACTGTGCCTACCAATCCATGGGAATTCTGCCCATTCCATGGTCCAAAATCGTACAAATTAGGAGAAACCTCCGACGACCCTGAGGCCATCCCAATAGTGTGGGACGCCCGGAACAAACAAGGGGTGTCTGACACCAGCTGATAATCGACCTCCACTCATACCATAGATGGATGTCCCCAGAGAAGAAGATTGAACCAGACAGGACCCTAGGCCATAATAGGATCCATTGCTCTGGGTTACAGGCATGTGTCCTCAAAAGCCTGATTCCAATACGAGCATAGGGGTTTTCCTGAGGCACCCATTAGAACTCAATTCGTCTCCACAAGGAAACCTGTGCCAACGTCTGATCCTCGCCCTGACTTCAGATGCATGAGATATTGGATCAGATCTGCAGGGGGTACCTGCCGTGCCCTCGCCCTGAAACCCAAGTCTAGCTTGTCTTCTCAGACTTCCGTCCTCACACTCCTGGCCCCAAAGCCCTCAAGTTTGGCAATTCCGGACCCAAAATGCAGCACTCTGCCTGTCCTTAGAAAAAAAATTATTGCCTCATGAGCTGCCCAGGCACCTTAAATGAGGGTAAACCTACACAGCACTCGACTTTACCCAAATTATATAGTCTAACCTGGGCACTAATGCACTGTCGAACACAACCTGAGCCCGGAACTCCTGACCAACACCCAGAAAGCTGACCACACACTGAGCACATAAAACCCGCCATGGCATTAGGTCATCATCTCTTCCCTACCTCAGTTTCCAGGCTTCAGAACCGAGACCTTATCTCCAATCACTGCCCAGCGGTGAGTCTGATGCAGAAATCAGTACTCCTCCTTACCCATGGCAAGAACCCTTGTGGTTGACACGTTGTCCAACGATCAGTGTAGGAGAAACCCTGAGGCCCCGCCCATTCTTGAGTGCGACGAGGGCATACACACGCATTGTGACCCTCAGCATGAGTCCTGTCCTCTAGTAAGTCCTCTCAGTGGCTGGACCATTAGATGTCATAATGGGCTTGACATGTCCCTAGGCCCCAATTTTTAACCAGATTTCTGATTGTCCAGTCGCCCCTCCTAGGGCTCTACTCTGAAATCCCTCATTTGGTGGGACACCTGAGGTTAAAAAAGAAAACAACAACAACAACAACACAAAATAAAACGGACTTCTTCCAGCCCACAGAGTGAACCCAAACTCTTTGGACGGGGCCAAACCACCAGAGAGTAAGACTCGTCCATTTCCCATGAAGTCACCCAGAAATTCCACGACCATGAGTGACATGATATCCCGAGACAAAAACTTGAGCAGGAGCCTCACACTCGCCCTTCTTTCAAATCCCGACAAGTTCTCCTCATGGTCTGTAGATCAGTCCTGCCATACCTATGACCTGAAACATAAGCCGAGTTTGTGATTTCAGACAACTGTCCAAAAAGGGCTGGACTAAACAACCTACAGGCTCAGGCCCCTGGAGCCAAACCTGAGGACTGTACTTGCCCTCTCCAAGGGAATTGTGTGTGCCCATTCCAATGGCCACAACCCTTCTAATAGGATAAACCTCCAAAGTCCCTGATATATCTCAATAGTGGTAGCTTCCCAAGAAAAACAGGGGCAATCTGAGCCCAAATGAGCCCCTACCTGCACTCAGACCCATAGACAGATGTCCTCAGAGGTAAAAAGGAAAGAACAGGCCCCTAGGCACTAATCAGATCCATTGCTTTGGTTTCCAGGCATCTCTCCTCAGAGGCCTGGATTTCAAAAGCAGCATATAGCTGTTTCTTGTTTCACCCATCAGAAAACATCTCATCTACACATGGGAAACTTGCACGTTGGAGCTGTGTCTAAGCCTCTGTTTAGGAGAACCCTTTAGGGCCCCAGTGCCACCGCTTCATTCCAAGGTCTCCATAGACACAAAAGCACATTCGGACCCATCCCCAGGGGTGTGCATTTCAACTCAGCATCCTCGGTAGCTCCCCACAGATCCAGGAGATCTAATCTGTCTTGTTGCTAGGAGACAATTGGAATGCAAGGTGGGCTACCCAGCCATCCATCCTTAGAACCCTGCTCAGAATCATTGGCCTGGAGCCAAACAACAGGTCTCAATTGTCCTGCCGAAGACTCTCTGCAGTTTGGAGCTTCTCACAACTCCCATCATGAGAAAACCCCCATGGCCTCGTGATGCCCCCACATTCATGAAGGGGCCATCAGGGACAGAAACTACAACCTGAGCGATCGTCTGATCCTCGCCCTGATTTCAGATGCACGAGATCTCGATTCAGGTCTGTAGATTGTGCCTGCCATGGCCTCACCCAGAAACCTAAGCCTAGCTTGTGTTCTCAGACTTTTGTCGTCAGACTACTGGCCCACAAGGCCTCCAGTTTGGCAATCCAGAACTACAATGCAGCACTCTGCCTGCCCTCCAGATAAAAAGCATTGTCCTCTGGGGCTACCCAGTAACCCCAAATGAGGATCAACCTGCACCGACCTTGGCTGTACCCCAATTACATAGGCTGACCAGGGCACTAATGCCCTTTCTGACACAGCCTGAGCCTGGAACCCCTGGCCCCTCCCAGACAGCTGGCCGCACACTGAGCACATCGAGCCGCCATGGCCTTAGGTCGTCATCTCTTCCCAACCTCGGTTTTCAGGATTCAGAACCTAGACCTTATCTCCAATCACTGTCCATGATGAAGGTGATGCAGAAATCAGAACTCCTTCCCCATGGCAAGAAACCTTGTGGTTGGCATGTTGTCCAACGTTCAGTGTCGTTGAAACCAGTGTGGCCCATGAGGCCCCGCCCATGCTCGCGGGCCACATTGGTTAAAAACACACATTGTGACCCTCAGGCTGAGCCCAGTCCTCAAGTAAGGCCACTCAGTGGCTGGATGAAGAGATAGCATATTGGGCTTGCCATGCCCCTAGGCCCCAAATTTTAACCATAGTTCGGGTTGTCCCTTCAGTCTTCCCCACGGCTTGGCTTTGGAATTCCTCTTTTGGTGGGACACCTGAGGTAACAAAACTGAAATGAGTCCTCCCATCCCACAGATTGACGAAAAGCAATTGGGAATCGGGCCAAATCCTCAGAGAGGAAGATTGGTCCATGGCCCATGAGGCCTCCCCGACATTCCACGGCCATCACTGATACAAAATCCAGAGACAAAAGCCTGAGCAATCGCCACAGACTCGCACTTTCTTCATATCCTGTAGAGTTTTTCTCATGGTTTGTAGATCGTGCCTGCCGTACCTAAATCCGAAACCTAAGCTGAGTTTGTGTTTTCAGACTTCTGTCCTCAAAGTCTTGGGCCACACACCTTCCAGGCTGGGCCACTGGAGCCCCACATTAGGACTGTGCCTACCAATCCATGGGAATTCTGCCCATTCCATGGTCCAAAATCGTACAAATTAGGAGAAACCTCCAACGACCCTGAGGCCATCCCAATAGTGTGGGTCGCCCGGAACAAACAAGGGGTGTCTGACACCAGCTGATAATCGACTTCCACTCATACCATAGATGGATGTACCCAGAAAAGAAGACTGAACCAGACAGGACCCTAGTCCATAATAGGATCCATTGCTATGGGTTACAGGCATGTGTCCTCAAAAGCCTGATTCCAATACGAGCATAGGGGTTTTCCAGAGGCACCCATCAGAACTCATCTCGTCTCCACAAGGAAACCTGTGCATGGGAGCCATGTCCAAAGCTTAGGAGAGTACTTCAGAGTCCCGGTGCCACCGCGCCATTCCAAGGCCCTCACGGACACAAAAACACATTAGGACCCATCCTCAGGAAAGTCCATTTCAACTCAGCCACCCCGGTTGCTCCCGCAGAGCCATCAGATGTAAACTGTCTTGTTGCTAGGAGACAATTGAAATGCGAGGCGGGATTCCCAGGCATCCATCCCCGAACGGTGCTCTGGAGTCATTCCATATGGGATGTCCTGGAGCTGTCCAGCAGGTCTCAATTGTCCCGAAGAAGGAATCCTGGAAGGAGGCATCCCACAACTCCAACGTGGGAAAACCTCAATGGCCTCGAGATTCCGCTCCCTTCATGAAGCGGCCGTATTGTTCAGAAACTCCCACCTGAGCCAACGTCTGATCCTCGCCCTGACTTCAGATGCATGAGATATTGGTTCAGATCTGCAGGAGGTACCTGCCGTGCCCTCGCCCTGAAAGCCAAGTCTTGCTTGTCTTCTCACACTTCCGTCCTCACACTCCTGGCCCCGAAGCCCTCAAGTTTGGCAATTCCGGACCCACAATGCAGCACTCTGCCTGCCCTCTAGAAAAAAAATTATTGCCTCATGAGCTGCCCAGGCACCTTAAATGACGGTAAACCTACACAGCACTCGACTTTACCCAAATTATATAGTCTAACCTGGGCACTAATGCACTGTCGAACACAACCTGAGACCGGAACTCCTGACCAACACCCAGAAAGCTGACCGCACACTGAGCACATAAAACCCGCCATGGCCTTAGGTCATCATCTCTTCCCTACCTCAGTTTCCAGGCTTCAGAACCGAGACCTTATCTGCAATCACTTCCCAGGGGTGAGTCTGATGCAGAAATCAGTACTCCTCCTTACCCATGACAAGAACCCTTGTGGTTGGCACGTTGTCCAACGATCAGTGTACGAGAAACCCTGAGGCCCCGCCCATTCTTGAGTGTGACGAGGGCATACACACGCATTGTGAAGCTCAGCATGAGTCCTGTCCTCTAGTAAGTCCTCTCAGTGGCTGGATCATTAGATGTCATAATGGGTTTGACATGTCCCTAGGCCCCAATTTTTAACCAGATTTCTGATTGTCCAGTCGCCCCTCCTAGGGCTCTACTCTGAAATCCCTCATTTGGTGGGACACCTGAGGTTAAAAAAGAAAACAACAACAACAACAAAATAAAACGGACTTCTTCCAGCCCACAGAATGAACCCAAACTCTTTGGACGGGGCCAAAGCACCAGAGAGTAAGTCTCGTCCATTTCCCATGAAGTCACCCAGAAATTCCACGACCATGAGTGACACGATATCCCGAGACAAAAACTTGAGCAGGAGCCTCACACTCGCCCTTCTTTCAAATCCCGAAAAGTTCTCCTCATGGTCTGTAGATCAGTCCTGCCATACCTATGACCTGAAACATAAGCCGAGTTTGTGTTTTCAGACAACTGTCCAAAAAGGGCTGGACTAAACAACCTACAGGCTCAGGACCCTGGAGCCAAACCTGAGGACTGTACTTGCCCTCTCCAAGGGAATTGTGTGTGCCCATTCCAATGGCCACAACCCTTCTAATAGGATAAACCGCCAAAGTCCCTGATATATCTCAATAGTGGTAGCTTCCCAGGAAAAACAGGGGCAATCGGAGCCCAAATGAGCCCCTACCTGCACTCAGACCCATAGACAGATGTCCTCAGAGGTAAAAAGGAAAGAACAGGCCCCTAGGCACTAATCAGATCCATTGCTTTGGTTTCCAGGCATCTCTCCTCAGAGGCCTGGATTTCAAAAGCAGCATATAGCTGTTTCTTGTTTCACCCATCAGAAAACATCTCATCTACACATGGGAAACTTGCACGTTGGAGCTGTGTCAAAGCCTCTGTTTAGGAGAACCCTTTAGGGCCCCAGTGCCACCGCTTCATTCCAAGGTCTCCATAGACACAAAAGCACATTCGGACCCATCCCTGGGGTGTGCATTTCAACTCAGCATCCTCCGTAGCTCCCCACAGATCCAGGAGATCTAATCTGTCTTGTTGCTAGGAGACAATTGGAATGCGAGGTGGGCTACCCAGCCATCCATCCTTAGAACCCTGCTCAGAATCATTGGCCTGGAGCCAAACAACAGGTCTCAATTGTCCTGCCGAAGACTCTCTGCAGTTTGGAGCTTCTCACAACTCCCATCATGGGAAAACCCCCATGGCCTCGTGATGCCCCCCCATTCATGAAGGGGCCATCAGGGACAGAAACTCCAACCTGAGCGATCGTCTGATCCTCGCCCTGACTTCAGATGCACGAGATCTCGATTCAGGTCTGTAGATTGTGCCTGCCATGGCCTCACCCAGAAACCTAAGCCTAGCTTGTGTTCTCAGACTTTTGTCGTCAGACTACTGGCCCACAAGCCCTCCAGTTTGGCAATCCAGAACTACAATGCAGCACTCTGCCTGCCCTCCAGATAAAAAACGTTGTCCCCTGGGCTACCCAGTAACCCCAAATGAGGATCAACCTGCACCGACCTTGGCTGTACCCCAAATACATAGGCTGACCAGGGCACTAATGCCCTTTCTGACACAGCCTGAGCCTGGACCCCCTGGCCCCTCCCAGACAGCTGGCCGCACACTGAGCACATCGAGCCGCCATGGCCTTAGGTCGTCATCTCTTCCCAACCTCGGTTTTCAGGTTTCAGAACCTAGACCTTATCTCCAATCACTGTCCATGTTGAAGGTGATGCAGAAATCAGAACTCCTTCCCCATGGCAAGAAACCTTGTGGTTGGCATGTTGTCCAACGTTCAGTGTCATTGAAACCAGTGTGTCCCATGAGGCCCCGCCCATGCTCGCGGGCCACATTGGTCACAAGCACACATTGTGACCCTCAGGCTGAGCCCAGTCCTAAAGTAAGGCCACTCAGTGGCTGGATGAAGAGATAGCATATTGGGCTTGCCATGCCCCTAGGCCCCAATTTTTCACCATAGTTCGGATTGTCCCCTCAGTCTTCCCCACGGCTTTGCTTTGGAATTCCTCTTTTGGTGGGACACCTGAGGTAACAAAACTGAAATGAGTCCTCCCATCCCACAGATTAACGAAAAGCAATTGGGAATCGGGCCAAATCCTCAGAGAGGAAGATTCGTCCATGGCCCATGAGGCCTCCCCGACATTCCACGGCCATCACTGATACAAAATCCAGAGACAAAAGCCTGAGCAATCGCCACAGACTCGCACTTTCTTCATATCCTGTAGAGTTCTTCTCATGGTTTGTAGATCGGGCCTGCCATACCTACGTCCCCAAACCTAAGCTGAGTTTGTGTTTCAGACTTCTGTCCTCAAAGTCTTGGGCCACACACCCTCCAGGCTGGGCCCCTGGAGCCACACATTAGGACTGTGCCTACCAATCCATGGGAATTCTGCCCATTCCATGGTCCAAAATCGTACAAATTAGGAGAAACCTCCAACGACCCTTAGGCCATCCCAATAGTGTGGGTCACCCGGAACAAACAAGGGGTGTCTGACACCAGCTGATAATCGACCTCCACTCATACCATAGATGGATGTCCCCAGAGAAGAAGATTGAACCAGACAGGACCCTAGGCCATAATAGGATCCATTGCTCTGGGTTACAGGCATGTGTCCTCAAAAGCCTGATTCCAATACGAGCATAGGGGTTTTCCTGAGGCACCCATCAGAACTCATCTCGTCTCCACAAGGAAACCTGTGCATGGGAGCCATGTCCAAAGCTTAGGAAAGTACTTCAGGTTGCCGGTGCCACCGCCCCATTCCAAGGCCCTCATGGACACAAAAACACATTAGGACACATCCTCAGGAAAGTCCATTTCAACTCAGCCACCGAGGTTGCTCCCGCAGAGCCATCAGATCTAAACTGTCTTGTTGCTAGGAGACAATTGGAATGCGAGGCGGGCTTCCCAGGCATCCATCCGCGAACGGTGCTCTGGAGTTATTCCATATGGGATGTCCTGGAGCTGTCCAACAGGTCTCAATTGTCCGGAAGAAGGAATCCTGGAAGGGGGCATCCCACAACTCCCAACGTGGGAAAACCTCAATGGTCTCGAGATTCCGCTCCCTTCATGAAGCGGCCGTCATGCTCAGAAACTCCCACCTGAGCCAACGTCTGATCCTCGCCCTGACTTCAGATGCATGAGATATTGGTTCAGATCTGCAGGGGGTACCTGCCGTGCCCTCGCCCTGAAACCCAAGTCTAGCTTGTCTTCTCAGACTTCCATCCTCACACTCCTGGCCCCAAAGCCCTCAAGTTTGGCAATTCCGGACCCACAATGCAGCACTCTGCCTGCCCTCTAGAGAAAAAAATGATTGCCTCATGAGCTGCCCAGGCACCTTAAATGAGGGTAAACCTACACAGCACTCGACTTTACCCAAATTATATAGTCTAACCTGGGCACTAATGCACTGTCGAACACATCCTGAGCCCGGACCTCCTGACCAACACCCAGAAAGCTGACCGCACACTGAGCACATAAAACCCGCCATGGCCTTAGGTCATCATCTCTTCCCTACCTCAGTTTTCAGGCTTCAGAACCGAGACCTTATCTCCAATCACTGCCCAGGGGTGAGTCTGATGCAGAAATCAGAACTCCTCCTTACCCATGGCAAGAACCCTTGTGGTTGGCACGTTGTCCAACGATCAGTGTAGGAGAAACCCTGAGGCCCCGCCCATTCTTGAGTGCGACGAGGGCATACACACGCATTGTGACCCTCAGCATGAGTCCTGTCCTCTAGTAAGTCCTCTCAGTGGCTGGACCATTAGATGTCATAATGGGCTTGACATGTCCCTAGGCCCCAATTTTTAACCAGATTTCTGATTGTCCAGTCGCCCCTCCTAGGGCTCTACTCTGAAATCCCTCATTTGGTGGGACACCTGAGGTTAAAAAAGAAAACAACAACAACAACAACAACAAAATAAAACGGACTTCTTCCAGCCCACAGAATGAACCCAAACTCTTTGGACGGGGCCAAACCACCAGAGAGTAAGTCTCGTCCATTTCCCATGAAGTCACCCAGAAATTCCACGACCATGAGTGACACGATATCCCGAGACAAAAACTTGAGCAGGAGCCTCACACTCGCCCTTCTTTCAAATCCCGAAAAGTTCTCCTCATGGTCTGTAGATCAGTCCTGCCATACCTATGACCTGAAACATAAGCCGAGTTTGTGTTTTCAGACAACTGTCCAAAAAGGGCTGGACTAAACAACCTACAGGCTCAGGACCCTGGAGCCAAACCTGAGGACTGTACTTGCCCTCTCCAAGGGAATTGTGTGTGCCCATTCCAATGGCCACAACCCTTCTAATAGGATAAACCGCCAAAGTCCCTGATATATCTCAATAGTGGTAGCTTCCCAGGAAAAACAGGGGCAATCGGAGCCCAAATGAGCCCCTACCTGCACTCAGACCCATAGACAGATGTCCTCAGAGGTAAAAAGGAAAGAACAGGCCCCTAGGCACTAATCAGATCCATTGCTTTGGTTTCCAGGCATCTCTCCTCAGAGGCCTGGATTTCAAAAGCAGCATATAGCTGTTTCTTGTTTCACCCATCAGAAAACATCTCATCTACACATGGGAAACTTGCACGTTGGAGCTGTGTCAAAGCCTCTGTTTAGGAGAACCCTTTAGGGCCCCAGTGCCACCGCTTCATTCCAAGGTCTCCATAGACACAAAAGCACATTCGGACCCATCCCTGGGGTGTGCATTTCAACTCAGCATCCTCCGTAGCTCCCCACAGATCCAGGAGATCTAATCTGTCTTGTTGCTAGGAGACAATTGGAATGCGAGGTGGGCTACCCAGCCATCCATCCTTAGAACCCTGCTCAGAATCATTGGCCTGGAGCCAAACAACAGGTCTCAATTGTCCTGCCGAAGACTCTCTGCAGTTTGGAGCTTCTCACAACTCCCATAGTGGGAAAACCCCCATGGCCTCGTGATGCCCCCCCATTCATGAAGGGGCCATCAGGGACAGAAACTCCAACCTGAGCGATCGTCTGATCCTCGCCCTGACTTCAGATGCACGAGATCTCGATTCAGGTCTGTAGATTGTGCCTGCCATGGCCTCACCCAGAAACCTAAGCCTAGCTTGTGTTCTCAGACTTTTGTCGTCAGACTACTGGCCCACAAGGCCTCCAGTTTGGCAATCCAGAACTACAATGCAGCACTCTGCCTGCCCTCCAGATAAAAAACGTTGTCCTCTGGGGCTACCCAGTAACCCCAAATGAGGATCAACCTGCACCGACCTTGGCTGTACCCCAAATACATAGGCTGACCAGGGCACTAATGCCCTTTCTGACACAGCCTGAGCCTGGACCCCCTGGCCCCTCCCAGACAGCTGGCCGCACACTGAGCACATCGAGCCGCCATGGCCTTAGGTCGTCATCTCTTCCCAACCTCGGTTTTCAGGTTTCAGAACCTAGACCTTATCTCCAATCACTGTCCATGTTGAAGGTGATGCAGAAATCAGAACTCCTTCCCCATGGCAAGAAACCTTGTGGTTGGCATGTTGTCTAACGTTCAGTGTCGTTGAAACCAGTGTGTCCCATGAGGCCCCGCCCATGCTCGCGGGCCACATTGGTCACAAGCACACATTGTGACCCTCAGGCTGAGCCCAGTCCTAAAGTAAGGCCACTCAGTGGCTGGATGAAGAGATAGCATATTGGGCTTGCCATGCCCCTAGGCCCCAATTTTTAACCATAGTTCGGGTTGTCCCTTCATTCTTCCCCACGGCTTTGCTTTGGAATTCCTCTTTTGGTGGGACACCTGAGGTAACAAAACTGAAATGAGTCCTCCCATCCCAAAGATTGACGAAAAGCAATTGGGAATCGGGCCAAATCCTCAGAGAGGAAGATTCGTCCATGGCCCATGAGGCCTCCCCGACATTCCACGGCCATCACTGATACAAAATCCAGAGACAAAAGCCTGAGCATTCGCCACAGACTCGCACTTTCTTCATATCCTGTAGAGTTCTTCTCATGGTTTGTAGATCGGGCCTGCCATACCTACGTCCCCAAACCTAAGCTGAGTTTGTGTTTCAGACTTCTGTCCTCAAAGTATTGGGCCACACACCCTCCAGGCTGGGCCCCTGGAGCCACACATTAGGACTGTGCCTACCAATCCATGGGAATTCTGCCCATTCCATGGTCCAAAATCGTACAAATTAGGAGAAACCTCCAACGACCCTGAGGCCATCCCAATAGTGTGGGTCACCCGGAACAAACAAGGGGTGTCTGACACCAGCTGATAATCGACCTCCACTCATACCATAGATGGATGTCCCCAGAGAAGAAGATTGAACCAGACAGGACCCTAGGCCATAATAGGATCCATTGCTCTGGGTTACAGGCATGTGTCCTCAAAAGCCTGATTCCAATACGAGCATAGGGGTTTTCCTGAGGCACCCATCAGAACTCATCTCGTCTCCACAAGTAAACCTGTGCATGGGAGCCATGTCCAAAGCTTAGGAAAGTACTTCAGGTTGCCGGTGCCACCGCCCCATTCCAAGGCCCTCATGGACACAAAAACACATTAGGACACATCCTCAGGAAAGTCCATTTCAACTCAGCCACCGAGGTTGCTCCCGCAGAGCCATCAGATCTAAACTGTCTTGTTGCTAGGAGACAATTGGAATGCGAGGCGGGCTTCCCAGGCATCCATCCGCGAACGGTGCTCTGGAGTCATTCCATATGGGATGTCCTGGAGCTGTCCAACAGGTCTCAATTGTCCGGAAGAAGGAATCCTGGAAGGGGGCATCCCACAACTCCCAACGTGGGAAAACCTCAATGGTCTCGAGATTCCGCTCCCTTCATGAAGCGGCCGTCATGCTCAGAAACTCCCACCTGAGCCAACGTCTGATCCTCGCCCTGACTTCAGATGCATGAGATATTGGTTCAGATCTGCAGGGGGTACCTGCCGTGCCCTCGCCCTGAAACCCAAGTCTAGCTTGTCTTCTCAGACTTCCATCCTCACACTCCTGGCCCCAAAGCCCTCAAGTTTGGCAATTCCGGACCCACAATGCAGCACTCTGCCTGCCCTCTAGAGAAAAAAATGATTGCCTCATGAGCTGCCCAGGCACCTTAAATGAGGGTAAACCTACACAGCACTCGACTTTACCCAAATTATATAGTCTAACCTGGGCACTAATGCACTGTCGAACACATCCTGAGCCCGGACCTCCTGACCAACACCCAGAAAGCTGACCGCACACTGAGCACATAAAACCCGCCATGGCCTTAGGTCATCATCTCTTCCCTACCTCAGTTTTCAGGCTTCAGAACCGAGACCTTATCTCCAATCACTGCCCAGGGGTGAGTCTGATGCAGAAATCAGAACTCCTCCTTACCCATGGCAAGAACCCTTGTGGTTGGCACGTTGTCCAACGATCAGTGTAGGAGAAACCCTGAGGCCCCGCCCATTCTTGAGTGCGACGAGGGTATACACACGCATTGTGACCCTCAGCATGAGTCCTGTCCTCTAGTAAGTCCTCTCAGTGGCTGGACCATTAGATGTCATAATGGGCTTGACATGTCCCTAGGCCCCAATTTTTAACCAGATTTCTGATTGTCCAGTCGCCCCTCCTAGGGCTCTACTCTGAAATCCCTCATTTGGTGGGACACCTGAGGTTAAAAAAGAAAACAACAACAACAACAACAACAAAATAAAACGGACTTCTTCCAGCCCACAGAATGAACCCAAACTCTTTGGACGGGGCCAAACCACCAGAGAGTAAGACTCGTCCATTTCCCATGAAGTCACCCAGAAAATCCACGACCATGAGTGACACGATATCCCGAGACAAAAACTTGAGCAGGAGCCTCACACTCGCCCTTCTTTCAAATCCCGAAAAGTTCTCCTCATGGTCTGTAGATCAGTCCTGCCATACCTATGACCTGAAACATAAGCCGAGTTTGTGTTTTCAGACAACTGTCCAAAAAGGGCTGGACTACACAACCAACAGGCTCAGGCCCCTGGAGCCAAACCTGAGGACTGTACTTGCCCTCTCCAAGGGAATTGTGTGTGCCCATTCCAATGGCCACAACCCTTCTAATAGGATAAACCTCCAAAGTCCCTGATATATCTCAATAGTGGTAGCTTCCCAGGAAAAACAGGGGCAATCTGAGCCCAAATGAGCCCCTACCTGCACTCAGACCCATAGACAGATGTCCTCAGAGGTAAAAAGGAAAGAACAGGCCCCTAGGCACTAATCAGATCCATTGCTTTGGTTTCCAGGCATCTCTCCTCAGAGGCCTGGATTTCAAAAGCAGCATATAGCTGTTTCTTGTTTCACCCATCAGAAAACATCTCATCTACACATGGGAAACTTGCACGTTGGAGCTGTGTCAAAGCCTCTGTTTAGGAAAACCCTTTAGGGCCCCATTACCACCGCTTCATTCCAAGGTCTCCATAGACACAAAAGCACATTCGGACCCATCCCCAGGGGTGTGCATTTCAACTCAGCATCCTCGGTAGCTCCCCACAGATCCAGGAGATCTAAACTGTCTTGTTGCTAGGAGACAATTGGAACGCGAGGTGGGCTACCCAGCCATCCATCTTTAGAACCCTGCTCAGAATCATTGGCCTGGAGCCAAACAACAGGTCTCAATTGTCCTGCCAAAGACTCTCTGCAGTTTGGAGCTTCTCACAACTCCCATAGTGGGAAAACCCCCATGGCCTCGTGATGCCCCCCCATTCATGAAGGGGCCATCAGGGACAGAAACTCCAACCTGAGCGATCGTCTGATCCTCGCCCTGACTTCAGATGCACGAGATCTCGATTCAGGTCTGTAGATTGTGCCTGCCATGGCCTCACCCAGAAACCTAAGCCTAGCTTGTGTTCTCAGACTTTTGTCGTCAGACTACTGGCCCACAAGGCCTCCAGTTTGGCAATCCAGAACTACAATGCAGCACTCTGCCTGCCCTCCAGGTAAAAAACATTGTCCTCTGGGGCTACCCAGTAACCCCAAATGAGGATCAACCTGCACCGACTTTGGCTGTACCCCAAATACATAGGCTGACCAGGGCACTAATGCCCTTTCTGACACAACCTGAGCCTGGACCCCCTGGCCCCTCCCAGACAGCTGGCCGCACACTGAGCACATCGAGCCGCCATGGCCTTAGGTCGTCATCTCTTCCCAACCTCGGTTTTCAGGTTTCAGAACCTAGACCTTATCTCCAATCACTGTCCATGTTGAAGGTGATGCAGAAATCAGAACTCCTTCCCCATGGCAAGAAACCTTGTGGTTGGCATGCTGTCCAACGTTCAGTGTCGTTGAAACCAGTGTGGCCCATGAGGCCCCGCCCATGCTCGCGGGCCACATTGGTCACAAACACACATTGTGACCCTCAGGCTGAGCCCAGTCCTCAAGTAAGGCCACTCAGTGGCTGGATGAAGAGATAGCATATTGGGCTTGCCATGCCCCTAGGCCCCAATTTTTAACCATAGTTCGGATAGTCCCTTCATTCTTCCCCACGCCTTTGCTTTGGAATTCCTCTTTTGGTGGGACACCTGAGGTAACAAAACTGAAATGAGTCCTCCCATCCCACAGATTGACGAAAAGCAATTGGGAATCGGGCCAAATCCTCAGAGAGGAAGATTCGTCCATGGCCCATGAGGCCTCCCCGACATTCCACGGCCATCACTGATACAAAATCCAGAGACAAAAGCCTGAGCAATCGCCACAGACTCGCACTCTCTTCATATCCTGTAGAGTTCTTCTCATGGTTTGTAGATCGGGCCTGCCATACCTACGTCCCCAAACCTAAGCTGAGTTTGTGTTTTCAGACTTCTGTCCTCAAAGTCTTGGGCCACACACCCTCCAGGCTGGGCCCCTGGAGCCACACATTAGGACTGTGCCTACCAATCCATGGGAATTCTGCCCATTCCATGGTCCAAAATCGTACAAATTAGGAGAAACCTCCAACGACCCTTAGGCCATCCCAATAGTGTGGGTCACCCGGAACAAACAAGGGGTGTCTGACACCAGCTGATAATCGACCTCCACTCATACCATAGATGGATGTCCCCAGAGAAGAAGATTGAACCAGACAGGACCCTAGGCCATAATAGGATCCATTGCTCTGGGTTACAGGCATGTGTCCTCAAAAGCCTGATTCCAATACGAGCATAGGGGTTTTCCTGAGGCACCCATCAGAACTCATCTCGTCTCCACAAGTAAACCTGTGCATGGGAGCCATGTCCAAAGCTTAGGAAAGTACTTCAGGTTGCCGGTGCCACCGCCCCATTCCAAGGCCCTCATGGACACAAAAACACATTAGGACACATCCTCAGGAAAGTCCATTTCAACTCAGCCACCGAGGTTGCTCCCGCAGAGCCATCAGATCTAAACTGTCTTGTTGCTAGGAGACAATTGGAATGCGAGGCGGGCTTCCCAGGCATCCATCCGCGAACGGTGCTCTGGAGTCATTCCATATGGGATGTCCTGGAGCTGTCCAACAGGTCTCAATTGTCCGGAAGAAGGAATCCTGGAAGGGGGCATCCCACAACTCCCAACGTGGGAAAACCTCAATGGTCTCGAGATTCTGCTCCCTTCATGAAGCGGCCGTCATGCTCAGAAACTCCCACCTGAGCCAACGTCTGATCCTCGCCCTGACTTCAGATGCATGAGATATTGGTTCAGATCTGCAGGGGGTACCTGCCGTGCCCTCGCCCTGAAACCCAAGTCTAGCTTGTCTTCTCAGACTTCCATCCTCACACTCCTGGCCCCAAAGCCCTCAAGTTTGGCAATTCCGGACCCACAATGCAGCACTCTGCCTGCCCTCTAGAGAAAAAAATGATTGCCTCATGAGCTGCCCAGGCACCTTAAATGAGGGTAAACCTACACAGCACTCGACTTTACCCAAATTATATAGTCTAACCTGGGCACTAAGGCACTGTCGAACACATCCTGAGCCCGGACCTCCTGACCAACACCCAGAAAGCTGACCGCACACTGAGCACATAAAACCCGCCATGGCCTTAGGTCATCATCTCTTCCCTACCTCAGTTTTCAGGCTTCAGAACCGAGACCTTATCTCCAATCACTGCCCAGGGGTGAGTCTGATGCAGAAATCAGAACTCCTCCTTACCCATGGCAAGAACCCTTGTGGTTGGCACGTTGTCCAACGATCAGTGTAGGAGAAACCCTGAGGCCCCGCCCATTCTTGAGTGCGACGAGGGCATACACACGCATTGTGACCCTCAGCATGAGTCCTGTCCTCTAGTAAGTCCTCTCAGTGGCTGGACCATTAGATGTCATAATGGGCTTGACATGTCCCTAGGCCCCAATTTTTAACCAGATTTCTGATTGTCCAGTCGCCCCTCCTAGGGCTCTACTCTGAAATCCCTCATTTGGTGGGACACCTGAGGTTAAAAAAGAAAACAACAACAACAACAACAACAAAATAAAACGGACTTCTTCCAGCCCACAGAATGAACCCAAACTCTTTGGACGGGGCCAAACCACCAGAGAGTAAGACTCGTCCATTTCCCATGAAGTCACCCAGAAAATCCACGACCATGAGTGACACGATATCCCGAGACAAAAACTTGAGCAGGAGCCTCACACTCGCCCTTCTTTCAAATCCCGAAAAGTTCTCCTCATGGTCTGTAGATCAGTCCTGCCATACCTATGACCTGAAACATAAGCCGAGTTTGTGTTTTCAGACAACTGTCCAAAAAGGGCTGGACTACACAACCAACAGGCTCAGGCCCCTGGAGCCAAACCTGAGGACTGTACTTGCCCTCTCCAAGGGAATTGTGTGTGCCCATTCCAATGGCCACAACCCTTCTAATAGGATAAACCTCCAAAGTCCCTGATATATCTCAATAGTGGTAGCTTCCCAGGAAAAACAGGGGCAATCTGAGCCCAAATGAGCCCCTACCTGCACTCAGACCCATAGACAGATGTCCTCAGAGGTAAAAAGGAAAGAACAGGCCCCTAGGCACTAATCAGATCCATTGCTTTGGTTTCCAGGCATCTCTCCTCAGAGGCCTGGATTTCAAAAGCAGCATATAGCTGTTTCTTGTTTCACCCATCAGAAAACATCTCATCTACACATGGGAAACTTGCACGTTGGAGCTGTGTCAAAGCCTCTGTTTAGGAAAACCCTTTAGGGCCCCATTACCACCGCTTCATTCCAAGGTCTCCATAGACACAAAAGCACATTCGGACCCATCCCCAGGGGTGTGCATTTCAACTCAGCATCCTCGGTAGCTCCCCACAGATCCAGGAGATCTAAACTGTCTTGTTGCTAGGAGACAATTGGAACGCGAGGTGGGCTACCCAGCCATCCATCTTTAGAACCCTGCTCAGAATCATTGGCCTGGAGCCAAACAACAGGTCTCAATTGTCCTGCCAAAGACTCTCTGCAGTTTGGAGCTTCTCACAACTCCCATAGTGGGAAAACCCCCATGGCCTCGTGATGCCCCCCCATTCATGAAGGGGCCATCAGGGACAGAAACTCCAACCTGAGCGATCGTCTGATCCTCGCCCTGACTTCAGATGCACGAGATCTCGATTCAGGTCTGTAGATTGTGCCTGCCATGGCCTCACCCAGAAACCTAAGCCTAGCTTGTGTTCTCAGACTTTTGTCGTCAGACTACTGGCCCACAAGGCCTCCAGTTTGGCAATCCAGAACTACAATGCAGCACTCTGCCTGCCCTCCAGGTAAAAAACATTGTCCTCTGGGGCTACCCAGTAACCCCAAATGAGGATCAACCTGCACCGACTTTGGCTGTACCCCAAATACATAGGCTGACCAGGGCACTAATGCCCTTTCTGACACAACCTGAGCCTGGACCCCCTGGCCCCTCCCAGACAGCTGGCCGCACACTGAGCACATCGAGCCGCCATGGCCTTAGGTCGTCATCTCTTCCCAACCTCGGTTTTCAGGTTTCAGAACCTAGACCTTATCTCCAATCACTGTCCATGTTGAAGGTGATGCAGAAATCAGAACTCCTTCCCCATGGCAAGAAACCTTGTGGTTGGCATGCTGTCCAACGTTCAGTGTCGTTGAAACCAGTGTGGCCCATGAGGCCCCGCCCATGCTCGCGGGCCACATTGGTCACAAACACACATTGTGACCCTCAGGCTGAGCCCAGTCCTCAAGTAAGGCCACTCAGTGGCTGGATGAAGAGATAGCATATTGGGCTTGCCATGCCCCTAGGCCCCAATTTTTAACCATAGTTCGGATAGTCCCTTCATTCTTCCCCACGCCTTTGCTTTGGAATTCCTCTTTTGGTGGGACACCTGAGGTAACAAAACTGAAATGAGTCCTCCCATCCCACAGATTGACGAAAAGCAATTGGGAATCGGGCCAAATCCTCAGAGAGGAAGATTCGTCCATGGCCCATGAGGCCTCCCCGACATTCCACGGCCATCACTGATACAAAATCCAGAGACAAAAGCCTGAGCAATCGCCACAGACTCGCACTCTCTTCATATCCTGTAGAGTTCTTCTCATGGTTTGTAGATCGGGCCTGCCATACCTACGTCCCCAAACCTAAGCTGAGTTTGTGTTTTCAGACTTCTGTCCTCAAAGTCTTGGGCCACACACCCTCCAGGCTGGGCCCCTGGAGCCACACATTAGGACTGTGCCTACCAATCCATGGGAATTCTGCCCATTCCATGGTCCAAAATCGTACAAATTAGGAGAAACCTCCAACGACCCTTAGGCCATCCCAATAGTGTGGGTCACCCGGAACAAACAAGGGGTGTCTGACACCAGCTGATAATCGACCTCCACTCATACCATAGATGGATGTCCCCAGAGAAGAAGATTGAACCAGACAGGACCCTAGGCCATAATAGGATCCATTGCTCTGGGTTACAGGCATGTGTCCTCAAAAGCCTGATTCCAATACGAGCATAGGGGTTTTCCTGAGGCACCCATCAGAACTCATCTCGTCTCCACAAGTAAACCTGTGCATGGGAGCCATGTCCAAAGCTTAGGAAAGTACTTCAGGTTGCCGGTGCCACCGCCCCATTCCAAGGCCCTCATGGACACAAAAACACATTAGGACACATCCTCAGGAAAGTCCATTTCAACTCAGCCACCGAGGTTGCTCCCGCAGAGCCATCAGATCTAAACTGTCTTGTTGCTAGGAGACAATTGGAATGCGAGGCGGGCTTCCCAGGCATCCATCCGCGAACGGTGCTCTGGAGTCATTCCATATGGGATGTCCTGGAGCTGTCCAACAGGTCTCAATTGTCCGGAAGAAGGAATCCTGGAAGGGGGCATCCCACAACTCCCAACGTGGGAAAACCTCAATGGTCTCGAGATTCTGCTCCCTTCATGAAGCGGCCGTCATGCTCAGAAACTCCCACCTGAGCCAACGTCTGATCCTCGCCCTGACTTCAGATGCATGAGATATTGGTTCAGATCTGCAGGGGGTACCTGCCGTGCCCTCGCCCTGAAACCCAAGTCTAGCTTGTCTTCTCAGACTTCCATCCTCACACTCCTGGCCCCAAAGCCCTCAAGTTTGGCAATTCCGGACCCACAATGCAGCACTCTGCCTGCCCTCTAGAGAAAAAAATGATTGCCTCATGAGCTGCCCAGGCACCTTAAATGAGGGTAAACCTACACAGCACTCGACTTTACCCAAATTATATAGTCTAACCTGGGCACTAAGGCACTGTCGAACACATCCTGAGCCCGGACCTCCTGACCAACACCCAGAAAGCTGACCGCACACTGAGCACATAAAACCCGCCATGGCCTTAGGTCATCATCTCTTCCCTACCTCAGTTTTCAGGCTTCAGAACCGAGACCTTATCTCCAATCACTGCCCAGGGGTGAGTCTGATGCAGAAATCAGAACTCCTCCTTACCCATGGCAAGAACCCTTGTGGTTGGCACGTTGTCCAACGATCAGTGTAGGAGAAACCCTGAGGCCCCGCCCATTCTTGAGTGCGACGAGGGCATACACACGCATTGTGACCCTCAGCATGAGTCCTGTCCTCTAGTAAGTCCTCTCAGTGGCTGGACCATTAGATGTCATAATGGGCTTGACATGTCCCTAGGCCCCAATTTTTAACCAGATTTCTGATTGTCCAGTCGCCCCTCCTAGGGCTCTACTCTGAAATCCCTCATTTGGTGGGACACCTGAGGTTAAAAAAGAAAACAACAACAACAACAACAACAAAATAAAACGGACTTCTTCCAGCCCACAGAATGAACCCAAACTCTTTGGACGGGGCCAAACCACCAGAGAGTAAGACTCGTCCATTTCCCATGAATTCACCCAGAAAATCCACGACCATGAGTGACACGATATCCCGAGACAAAAACTTGAGCAGGAGCCTCACACTCGCCCTTCTTTCAAATCCTGAAAAGTTCTCCTCATGGTCTGTAGATCAGTCCTGCCATACCTATGACATGAAACATAAGCCGAGTTTGTGTTTTCAGACAACTGTCCAAAAAGGGCTGGACTACACAACCTACAGGCTCAGGCCCCTGGAGCCAAACCTGAGGACTGTACGTGCCCTCTCCAAGGGAATTGTGTGTGCCCATTCCAATGGCCACAACCCTTCTAATAGGATAAACCTCCAAAGTCCCTGATATATCTCAATAGTGGTAGCTTCCCAGGAAAAACAGGGGCAATCTGAGCCCAAATGAGCCCCTACCTGCACTCAGACCCATAGACAGATGTCCTCAGAGGTAAAAAGGAAAGAACAGGCCCCTAGGCACTAATCAGATCCATTGCTTTGGTTTCCAGGCATCTCTCCTCAGAGGCCTGGATTTCAAAAGCAGCATATAGCTGTTTCTTGTTTCACCCATCAGAAAACATCTCATCTACACATGGGAAACTTGCACGTTGGAGCTGTGTCAAAGCCTCTGTTTAGGAGAACCCTTTAGGGCCCCAGTGCCACCGCTTCATTCCAAGGTCTCCATAGACACAAAAGCACATTCGGACCCATCCCCAGGGGTGTGCATTTCAACTCAGCATCCTCGGTAGCTCCCCACAGATCCAGGAGATCTAAACTGTCTTGTTGCTAGGAGACAATTGGAACGCGAGGTGGGCTACCCAGCCATCCATCTTTAGAACCCTGCTCAGAATCATTGGCCTGGAGCCAAACAACAGGTCTCAATTGTCCTGCCAAAGACTCTCTGCAGTTTGGAGCTTCTCACAACTCCCATCATGGGAAAACCCCCATGGCCTCGTGATGCCCCCCCATTCATGAAGGGGCCATCAGGGACAGAAACTCCAACCTGAGCGATCGTCTGATCCTCGCCCTGATTTCAGACGCACGAGATCTCGATTCAGGTCTGTAGATTGTGCCTGCCATGGCCTCACCCAGAAACCTAAGCCTAGCTTGTGTTCTCAGACTTTTGTCTTCAGACTACTGGCCCACAAGGCCTCCAGTTTGGCAATCCAGAACTACAATGCAGCACTCTGCCTGCCCTCCAGGTAAAAAACATTGTCGTCTGTGGCTACCCAGTAACCCCAAATGAGGATCAACCTGCACCGACCTTGGCTGTACCCCAAATACATAGGCTGACCAGGGCACTAATGCCCTTTCTGACACAGCCTGAGCCTGGACCCCCTGGCCCCTCCCAGACAGCTGGCCGCACACTGAGCACATCGAGCCGCCATGGCCTTAGGTCGTCATCTCTTCCCAACCTCGGTTTTCAGGTTTCAGAACCTAGACCTTATCTCCAATCACTGTCCATGTTGAAGGTGATGCAGAAATCAGAACTCCTTCCCCATGGCAAGAAACCTTGTGGTTGGCATGCTGTCCAACGTTCAGTGTCGTTGAAACCAGTGTGGCCCATGAGGCCCCGCCCATGCTCGCGGGCCACATTGGTCACAAACACACATTGTGACCCTCAGGCTGAGCCCAGTCCTCAAGTAAGGCCACTCAGTGGCTGGATGAATAGATAGCATATTGGGCTTGCCATGCCCCTAGGCCCCAATTTTTAACCATAGTTCGGATTGTCCCTTCATTCTTCCCCACGGCTTTGCTTTGGAATTCCTCTTTTGGTGGGACACCTGAGGTAACAAAACTGAAATGAGTCCTCCCATCCCACAGATTGACGAAAAGCAATTGGGAATCGGGCCAAATCCTCAGAGAGGAAGATTCGTCCATGGCCCATGAGGCCTCCCCGACATTCCACGGCCATCACTGATACAAAATCCAGAGACAAAAGCCTGAGCAATCGCCACAGACTCGCACTTTCTTCATATCCTGTAGAGTTCTTCTCATGGTTTGTAGATCGGGCCTGCCATACCTACGTCCCCAAACCTAAGCTGAGTTTGTGTTTTCAGACTTCTGTCCTCAAAGTCTTGGGCCACACACCCTCCAGGCTGGGCCCCTGGAGCCACACATTAGGACTGTGCCTACCAATCCATGGGAATTCTGCCCATTCCATGGTCCAAAATCGTACAAATTAGGAGAAACCTCCAACGACCCTTAGGCCATCCCAATAGTGTGGGTCACCCGGAACAAACAAGGGGTGTCTGACACCAGCTGATAATCGACCTCCACTCATACCATAGATGGATGTCCCCAGAGAAGAAGATTGAACCAGACAGGACCCTAGGCCATAATAGGATCCATTGCTCTGGGTTACAGGCATGTGTCCTCAAAAGCCTGATTCCAATACGAGCATAGGGGTTTTCCTGAGGCACCCATCAGAACTCATCTCGTCTCCACAAGGAAACCTGTGCATGGGAGCCATGTCCAAAGCTTAGGAAAGTACTTCAGGTTGCCGGTGCCACCGCCCCATTCCAAGGCCCTCATGGACACAAAAACACATTAGGACACATCCTCAGGAAAGTCCATTTCAACTCAGCCACCGAGGTTGCTCCCGCAGAGCCATCAGATCTAAACTGTCTTGTTGCTAGGAGACAATTGGAATGCGAGGCGGGCTTCCCAGGCATCCATCCGCGAACGGTGCTCTGGAGTCATTCCATATGGGATGTCCTGGAGCTGTCCAACAGGTCTCAATTGTCCGGAAGAAGGAATCCTGGAAGGGGGCATCCCACAACTCCCAACGTGGGAAAACCTCAATGGTCTCGAGATTCCGCTCCCTTCATGAAGCGGCCGTCATGCTCAGAAACTCCCACCTGAGCCAACGTCTGATCCTCGCCCTGACTTCAGATGCATGAGATATTGGTTCAGATCTGCAGGGGGTACCTGCCGTGCCCTCGCCCTGAAACCCAAGTCTAGCTTGTCTTCTCAGACTTCCATCCTCACACTCCTGGCCCCAAAGCCCTCAAGTTTGGCAATTCCGGACCCACAATGCAGCACTCTGCCTGCCCTCTAGAGAAAAAAATGATTGCCTCATGAGCTGCCCAGGCACCTTAAATGAGGGTAAACCTACACAGCACTCGACTTTACCCAAATTATATAGTCTAACCTGGGCACCAATGCACTGTCGAACACATCCTGAGCCCGGACCTCCTGACCAACACCAAGAAAGCTGACCGCACACTGAGCACATAAAAGCCGCCATGGCCTTAGGTCATCATCTCTTCCCTACCTCAGTTTTCAGGCTTCAGAACCGAGACCTTATCTCCAATCACTACCCAGGGGTGAGTCTGATGCAGAAATCAGAACTCCTCCTTACCCATGGCAAGAACCCTTGTGGTTGGCACGTTGTCCAACGATCAGTGTAGGAGAAAGCCTGAGGCCCCGCCCATTCTTGAGTGCGACGAGGGCATACACACGCATTGTGACCCTCAGCATGAGTCCTGTCCTCTAGTAAGTCCTCTCAGTGGCTGGACCATTAGATGTCATAATGGGCTTGACATGTCCCTAGGCCCCAATTTTTAACCAGATTTCTGATTGTCCAGTCGCCCCTCCTAGGGCTCTACTCTGAAATCCCTCATTTGGTGGGACACCTGAGGTTAAAAAAGAAAACAACAACAACAACAAAATAAAACGGACTTCTTCCAGCCCACAGAATGAACCCAAACTCTTTGGACGGGGCCAAACCACCAGAGAGTAAGACTCGTCCATTTCCCATGAAGTCACCCAGAAATTCCACGACCATGAGTGACACGATATCCCGAGACAAAAACTTGAGCAGGAGCCTCACACTCGCCCTTCTTTCAAATCCCGAAAAGTTCTCCTCATGGTCTGTAGATCAGTCCTGCCATACCTATGACCTGAAACATAAGCCGAGTTTGTGTTTTCAGACAACTGTCCAAAAAGGGCTGGACTACACAACCTACAGGCTCAGGCCCCTGGAGCCAAACCTGAGGACTGTACGTGCCCTCTCCAAGGGAATTGTGTGTGCCCATTCCAATGGCCACAACCCTTCTAATAGGATAAACCTCCAAAGTCCCTGATATATCTCAATAGTGGTAGCTTCCCAGGAAAAACAGGGGCAATCTGAGCCCAAATGAGCCCCTACCTGCACTCAGACCCATTATCAGATGTCCTCAGAGGTAAAAAGGAAAGAACAGGCCCCTAGGCACTAATCAGATCCATTGCTTTGGTTTCCAGGCATCTCTCCTCAGAGGCCTGGATTTCAAAAGCAGCATATAGCTGTTTCTTGTTTCACCCATCAGAAAACATCTCATCTACACATGGGAAACTTGCACGTTGGAGCTGTGTCAAAGCCTCTGTTTAGGAGAACCCTTTAGGGCCCCAGTGCCACCGCTTCATTCCAAGGACTCCATAGACACAAAAGCACATTCGGACCCATCCCCAGGGGTGTGCATTTCAACTCAGCATCCTCGGTTGCTCCCCACAGATCCAGGAGATCTAAACTGTCTTGTTGCTAGGAGACAATTGGAATGCGAGGTGGGCTACCCAGCCATCCATCCTTAGAACCCTGCTCAGAATCACTGGCCTGGAGCCAAACAACAGGTCTCAATTGTCCTGCCGAAGACTCTCTGCAGTTTGGAGCTTCTCACAACTCCCATCATGGGAAAACCCCCATGGCCTCGTGATGCCCCCCCATTCATGCAGGGGCCATCAGGGACAGAAACTCTAACCTGAGCGATCGTCTGATCCTCGCCCTGACTTCAGATGCACGAGATCTCGATTCAGGTCTGTAGATTGTGCCTGCCATGGCCTCACCCAGAAACCTAAGCCTAGCTTGTGTTCTCAGACTTTTGTCGTCAGACTACTGGCCCACAAGGCCTCCAGTTTGGCAATCCAGAACTACAATGCAGCACTCTGCCTGCCCTCCAGATAAAAAACGTTGTCCTCTGGGGCTACCCAGTAACCCCAAATGAGGATCAACCTGCACCGACCTTGGCTGTACCCCAAATACATAGGCTGACCAGGGCACTAATGCCCTTTCTGACACAGCCTGAGCCTGGACCCCCTGGCCCCTCCCAGACAGCTGGCCGCACACTGAGCACATCGAGCCGCCATGGCCTTAGGTCGTCATCTCTTCCCAACCTCGGTTTTCAGGTTTCAGAACCTAGACCTTATCTCCAATCACTGTCCATGTTGAAGGTGATGCAGAAATCAGAACTCCTTCCCCATGGCAAGAAACCTTGTGGTTGGCATGTTGTCCAACGTTCAGTGTCGTTGAAACCAGTGTGTCCCATGAGGCCCCGCCCATGCTCGCGGGCCACATTGGTCACAAACACACATTGTGACCCTCAGGCTGAGCCCAGTCCTCAAGTAAGGCCACTCAGTGGCTGGATGAAGAGATAGCATATTGGGCTTGCCATGCCCCTAGGCCCCAATTTTTAACCATAGTTCGGGTTGTCCCTTCATTCTTCCCCACGGCTTTGCTTTGGAATTCCTCTTTTGGTGGGACACCTGAGGTAACAAAACTGAAATGAGTCCTCCCATCCCAAAGATTGACGAAAAGCAATTGGGAATCGGGCCAAATCCTCAGAGAGGAAGATTCGTCCATGGCCCATGAGGCCTCCCCGACATTCCACGGCCATCACTGATACAAAATCCAGAGACATAAGCCTGAGCAATCGCCACAGACTCGCACTTTCTTCATATCCTGTAGAGTTCTTCTCATGGTTTGTAGATCGGGCCTGCCATACCTACGTCCCCAAACCTAAGCTGAGTTTGTGTTTCAGACTTCTGTCCTCAAAGTCTTGGGCCACACATCCTCCAGGCTGGGCCCCTGGAGCCACACATTAGGACTGTGCCTACCAATCCATGGGAATTCTGCCCATTCCATGGTCCAAAATCGTACAAATTAGGAGAAACCTCCAACGACCCTTAGGCCATCCCAATAGTGTGGGTCACCCGGAACAAACAAGGGGTGTCTGACACCAGCTGATAATCGACCTCCACTCATACCATAGATGGATGTCCCCAGAGAAGAAGATTGAACCAGACAGGACCGTAGGCCATAATAGGATCCATTGCTCTGGGTTACAGGCATGTGTCCTCAAAAGCCTGATTCCAATACGAGCATAGGGGTTTTCCTGAGGCACCCATCAGAACTCATCTCGTCTCCACAAGGAAACCTGTGCATGGGAGCCATGTCCAAAGCTTAGGAAAGTACTTCAGGTTGCCGGTGCCACCGCCCCATTCCAAGGCCCTCATGGACACAAAAACACATTAGGACACATCCTCAGGAAAGTCCATTTCAACTCAGCCACCGAGGTTGCTCCCGCAGAGCCATCAGATCTAAACTGTCTTGTTGCTAGGAGACAATTGGAATGCGAGGCGGGCTTCCCAGGCATCCATCCGCGAACGGTGCTCTGGAGTCATTCCATATGGGATGTCCTGGAGCTGTCCAACAGGTCTCAATTGTCCGGAAGAAGGAATCCTGGAAGGGGGCATCCCACAACTCCCAACGTGGGAAAACCTCAATGGTCTCGAGATTCCGCTCCCTTCATGAAGCGGCCGTCATGCTCAGAAACTCCCACCTGAGCCAACGTCTGATCCTCGCCCTGACTTCAGATGCATGAGATATTGGTTCAGATCTGCAGGGGGTACCTGCCGTGCCCTCGCCCTGAAACCCAAGTCTAGCTTGTCTTCTCAGACTTCCATCCTCACACTCCTGGCCCCAAAGCCCTCAAGTTTGGCAATTCCGGACCCACAATGCAGCACTCTGCCTGCCCTCTAGAGAAAAAAATGATTGCCTCATGAGCTGCCCAGGCACCTTAAATGAGGGTAAACCTACACAGCACTCGACTTTACCCAAATTATATAGTCTAACCTGGGCACCAATGCACTGTCGAACACATCCTGAGCCCGGACCTCCTGACCAACACCAAGAAAGCTGACCGCACACTGAGCACATAAAAGCCGCCATGGCCTTAGGTCATCATCTCTTCCCTACCTCAGTTTTCAGGCTTCAGAACCGAGACCTTATCTCCAATCACTGCCCAGGGGTGAGTCTGATGCAGAAATCAGAACTCCTCCTTACCCATGGCAAGAACCCTTGTGGTTGGCACGTTGTCCAACGATCAGTGTAGGAGAAAGCCTGAGGCCCCGCCCATTCTTGAGTGCGACGAGGGCATACACACGCATTGTGACCCTCAGCATGAGTCCTGTCCTCTAGTAAGTCCTCTCAGTGGCTGGACCATTAGATGTCATAATGGGCTTGACATGTCCCTAGGCCCCAATTTTTAACCAGATTTCTGATTGTCCAGTCGCCCCTCCTAGGGCTCTACTCTGAAATCCCTCATTTGGTGGGACACCTGAGGTTAAAAAAGAAAACAACAACAACAACAAAATAAAACGGACTTCTTCCAGCCCACAGAATGAACCCAAACTCTTTGGACGGGGCCAAACCACCAGAGAGTAAGACTCGTCCATTTCCCATGAAGTCACCCAGAAATTCCACGACCATGAGTGACACGATATCCCGAGACAAAAACTTGAGCAGGAGCCTCACACTCGCCCTTCTTTCAAATCCCGAAAAGTTCTCCTCATGGTCTGTAGATCAGTCCTGCCATACCTATGACCTGAAACATAAGCCGAGTTTGTGTTTTCAGACAACTGTCCAAAAAGGGCTGGACTACACAACCTACAGGCTCAGGCCCCTGGAGCCAAACCTGAGGACTGTACTTGCCCTCTCCAAGGGAATTGTGTGTGCCCATTCCAATGGCCACAACCCTTCTAATAGGATAAACCTCCAAAGTCCCTGATATATCTCAATAGTGGTAGCTTCCCAGGAAAAACAGGGGCAATCTGAGCCCAAATGAGCCCCTACCTGCACTCAGACCCATTATCAGATGTCCTCAGAGGTAAAAAGGAAAGAACAGGCCCCTAGGCACTAATCAGATCCATTGCTTTGGTTTCCAGGCATCTCTCCTCAGAGGCCTGGATTTCAAAAGCAGCATATAGCTGTTTCTTGTTTCACCCATCAGAAAACATCTCATCTACACATGGGAAACTTGCACGTTGGAGCTGTGTCAAAGCCTCTGTTTAGGAGAACCCTTTAGGGCCCCAGTGCCACCGCTTCATTCCAAGGTCTCCATAGACACAAAAGCACATTCGGACCCATCCCCAGGGGTGTGCATTTCAACTCAGCATCCTCGGTTGCTCCCCACAGATCCAGGAGATCTAAACTGTCTTGTTGCTAGGAGACAATTGGAATGCGAGGTGGGCTACCCAGCCATCCATCCTTAGAACCCTGCTCAGAATCACTGGCCTGGAGCCAAACAACAGGTCTCAATTGTCCTGCCGAAGACTCTCTGCAGTTTGGAGCTTCTCACAACTCCCATCATGGGAAAACCCCCATGGCCTCGTGATGCCCCCCCATTCATGCAGGGGCCATCAGGGACAGAAACTCTAACCTGAGCGATCGTCTGATCCTCGCCCTGACTTCAGATGCACGAGATCTCGATTCAGGTCTGTAGATTGTGCCTGCCATGGCCTCACCCAGAAACCTAAGCCTAGCTTGTGTTCTCAGACTTTTGTCGTCAGACTACTGGCCCACAAGGCCTCCAGTTTGGCAATCCAGAACTACAATGCAGCACTCTGCCTGCCCTCCAGATAAAAAACTTTGTCCTCTGGGGCTACCCAGTAACCCCAAATGAGGATCAACCTGCACCGACCTTGGCTGTACCCCAAATACATAGGCTGACCAGGGCACTAATGCCCTTTCTGACACAGCCTGAGCCTGGACCCCCTGGCCCCTCCCAGACAGCTGGCCGCACACTGAGCACATCGAGCCGCCATGGCCTTAGGTCGTCATCTCTTCCCAACCTCGGTTTTCAGGTTTCAGAACCTAGACCTTATCTCCAATCACTGTCCATGTTGAAGGTGATGCAGAAATCAGAACTCCTTCCCCATGGCAAGAAACCTTGTGGTTGGCATGTTGTCCAACGTTCAGTGTCGTTGAAACCAGTGTGTCCCATGAGGCCCCGCCCATGCTCGCGGGCCACATTGGTCACAAACACACATTGTGACCCTCAGGCTGAGCCCAGTCCTCAAGTAAGGCCACTCAGTGGCTGGATGAAGAGATAGCATATTGGGCTTGCCATGCCCCTAGGCCCCAATTTTTAACCATAGTTCGGGTTGTCCCTTCATTCTTCCCCACGGCTTTGCTTTGGAATTCCTCTTTTGGTGGGACACCTGAGGTAACAAAACTGAAATGAGTCCTCCCATCCCAAAGATTGACGAAAAGCAATTGGGAATCGGGCCAAATCCTCAGAGAGGAAGATTCGTCCATGGCCCATGAGGCCTCCCCGACATTCCACGGCCATCACTGATACAAAATCCAGAGACATAAGCCTGAGCAATCGCCACAGACTCGCACTTTCTTCATATCCTGTAGAGTTCTTCTCATGGTTTGTAGATCGGGCCTGCCATACCTACGTCCCCAAACCTAAGCTGAGTTTGTGTTTCAGACTTCTGTCCTCAAAGTCTTGGGCCACACATCCTCCAGGCTGGGCCCCTGGAGCCACACATTAGGACTGTGCCTACCAATCCATGGGAATTCTGCCCATTCCATGGTCCAAAATCGTACAAATTAGGAGAAACCTCCAACGACCCTTAGGCCATCCCAATAGTGTGGGTCACCCGGAACAAACAAGGGGTGTCTGACACCAGCTGATAATCGACCTCCACTCATACCATAGATGGATGTCCCCAGAGAAGAAGATTGAACCAGACAGGACCCTAGGCCATAATAGGATCCATTGCTCTGGGTTACAGGCATGTGTCCTCAAAAGCCTGATTCCAATACGAGCATAGGGGTTTTCCTGAGGCACCCATCAGAACTCATCTCGTCTCCACAAGGAAACCTGTGCATGGGAGCCATGTCCAAAGCTTAGGAAAGTACTTCAGGTTGCCGGTGCCACCGCCCCATTCCAAGGCCCTCATGGACACAAAAACACATTAGGACACATCCTCAGGAAAGTCCATTTCAACTCAGCCACGGAGGTTGCTCCCGCAGAGCCATCAGATCTAAACTGTCTTGTTGCTAGGAGACAATTGGAATGCGAGGCGGGCTTCCCAGGCATCCATCCGCGAACGGTGCTCTGGAGTCATTCCATATGGGATGTCCTGGAGCTGTCCAACAGGTCTCAATTGTCCGGAAGAAGGAATCCTGGAAGGGGGCATCCCACAACTCCCAACGTGGGAAAACCTCAATGGTCTCGAGATTCCGCTCCCTTCATGAAGCGGCCGTCATGCTCAGAAACTCCCACCTGAGCCAACGTCTGATCCTCGCCCTGACTTCAGATGCATGAGATATTGGTTCAGATCTGCAGGGGGTACCTGCCGTGCCCTCGCCCTGAAACCCAAGTCTAGCTTGTCTTCTCAGACTTCCATCCTCACACTCCTGGCCCCAAAGCCCTCAAGTTTGGCAATTCCGGACCCACAATGCAGCACTCTGCCTGTCCTCTAGAGAAAAAAATGATTGCCTCATGAGCTGCCCAGGCACCTTAAATGAGGGTAAACCTACACAGCACTCGACTTTACCCAAATTATATAGTCTAACCTGGGCACCAATGCACTGTCGAACACATCCTGAGCCCGGACCTCCTGACCAACACCAAGAAAGCTGACCGCACACTGAGCACATAAAAGCCGCCATGGCCTTAGGTCATCATCTCTTCCCTACCTCAGTTTTCAGGCTTCAGAACCGAGACCTTATCTCCAATCACTGCCCAGGGGTGAGTCTGATGCAGAAATCAGAACTCCTCCTTACCCATGGCAAGAACCCTTGTGGTTGGCACGTTGTCCAACGATCAGTGTAGGAGAAAGCCTGAGGCCCCGACCATTCTTGAGTGCGACGAGGGCATACACACGCATTGTGACCCTCAGCATGAGTCCTGTCCTCTAGTAAGTCCTCTCAGTGGCTGGACCATTAGATGTCATAATGGGCTTGACATGTCCCTAGGCCCCAATTTTTAACCAGATTTCTGATTGTCCAGTCGCCCCTCCTAGGGCTCTACTCTGAAATCCCTTATTTGGTGGGACACCTGAGGTTAAAAAAGAAAACAACAACAACAACAAAATAAAACGGACTTCTTCCAGCCCACAGAATGAACCCAAACTCTTTGGACGGGGCCAAACCACCAGAGAGTAAGACTCGTCCATTTCCCATGAAGTCACCCAGAAATTCCACGACCATGAGTGACACGATATCCCGAGACAAAAACTTGAGCAGGAGCCTCACACTCGCCCTTCTTTCAAATCCCGAAAAGTTCTCCTCATGGTCTGTAGATCAGTCCTGCCATACCTATGACATGAAACATAAGCCGAGTTTGTGTTTTCAGACAACTGCCCAAAAAGGGCTGGACTACACAACCTACAGGCTCAGGCCCCTGGAGCCAAACCTGAGGACTGTACTTGCCCTCTGCAAGGGAATTGTGTGTGCCCATTCCAATGGCCACAACCCTTCTAATAGGATAAACCTCCAAAGTCCCTGATTTATCTCAATAGTGGTAGCTTCCCAGGAAAAACAGGGGCAATCGGAGCCCAAATGAGCCCCTACCTGCACTCAGACCCATAGACAGATGTCCTCAGAGGTAAAAAGGAAAGAACAGGCCCCTAGGCACTAATCAGATCCATTGCTTTGGTTTCCAGGCATCTCTCCTCAGAGGCCTGGATTTCAAAAGCAGCATATAGCTGTTTCTTGTTTCACCCATCAGAAAACATCTCATCTACACATGGGAAACTTGCACGTTGGAGCTGTGTCAAAGCCTCTGTTTAGGAGAACCCTTTAGGGCCCCAGTGCCACCGCTTCATTCCAAGGTCTCCATAGACACAAAAGCACATTCGGACCCATCCCCAGGGGTGTGCATTTCAACTCAGCATCCTCGGTTGCTCCCCACAGATCCAGGAGATCTAAACTGTCTTGTTGCTAGGAGACAATTGGAATGCGAGGTGGGCTACCCAGCCATCCATCCTTAGAACCCTGCTCAGAATCACTGGCCTGGAGCCAAACAACAGGTCTCAATTGTCCTGCCGAAGACTCTCTGCAGTTTGGAGCTTCTCACAACTCCCATCATGGGAAAACCCCCATGGCCTCGTGATGCCCCCCCATTCATGCAGGGGCCATCAGGGACAGAAACTCTAACCTGAGCGATCGTCTGATCCTCGCCCTGACTTCAGATGCACGAGATCTCGATTCAGGTCTGTAGATTGTGCCTGCCATGGCCTCACCCAGAAACCTAAGCCTAGCTTGTGTTCTCAGACTTTTGTCGTCAGACTACTGGCCCACAAGGCCTCCAGTTTGGCAATCCAGAACTACAATGCAGCACTCTGCCTGCCCTCCAGATAAAAAACTTTGTCCTCTGGGGCTACCCAGTAACCCCAAATGAGGATCAACCTGCACCGACCTTGGCTGTACCCCAAATACATAGGCTGACCAGGGCACTAATGCCCTTTCTGACACAGCCTGAGCCTGGACCCCCTGGCCCCTCCCAGACAGCTGGCCGCACACTGAGCACATCGAGCCGCCATGGCCTTAGGTCGTCATCTCTTCCCAACCTCGGTTTTCAGGTTTCAGAACCTAGACCTTATCTCCAATCACTGTCCATGTTGAAGGTGATGCAGAAATCAGAACTCCTTCCCCATGGCAAGAAACCTTGTGGTTGGCATGTTGTCCAACGTTCAGTGTCGTTGAAACCAGTGTGTCCCATGAGGCCCCGCCCATGCTCGCGGGCCACATTGGTCACAAACACACATTGTGACCCTCAGGCTGAGCCCAGTCCTCAAGTAAGGCCACTCAGTGGCTGGATGAAGAGATAGCATATTGGGCTTGCCATGCCCCTAGGCCCCAATTTTTAACCATAGTTCGGGTTGTCCCTTCATTCTTCCCCACGGCTTTGCTTTGGAATTCCTCTTTTGGTGGGACACCTGAGGTAACAAAACTGAAATGAGTCCTCCCATCCCAAAGATTGACGAAAAGCAATTGGGAATCGGGCCAAATCCTCAGAGAGGAAGATTCGTCCATGGCCCATGAGGCCTCCCCGACATTCCACGGCCATCACTGATACAAAATCCAGAGACATAAGCCTGAGCAATCGCCACAGACTCGCACTTTCTTCATATCCTGTAGAGTTCTTCTCATGGTTTGTAGATCGGGCCTGCCATACCTACGTCCCCAAACCTAAGCTGAGTTTGTGTTTCAGACTTCTGTCCTCAAAGTCTTGGGCCACACATCCTCCAGGCTGGGCCCCTGGAGCCACACATTAGGACTGTGCCTACCAATCCATGGGAATTCTGCCCATTCCATGGTCCAAAATCGTACAAATTAGGAGAAACCTCCAACGACCCTTAGGCCATCCCAATAGTGTGGGTCACCCGGAACAAACAAGGGGTGTCTGACACCAGCTGATAATCGACCTCCACTCATACCATAGATGGATGTCCCCAGAGAAGAAGATTGAACCAGACAGGACCCTAGGCCATAATAGGATCCATTGCTCTGGGTTACAGGCATGTGTCCTCAAAAGCCTGATTCCAATACGAGCATAGGGGTTTTCCTGAGGCACCCATCAGAACTCATCTCGTCTCCACAAGGAAACCTGTGCATGGGAGCCATGTCCAAAGCTTAGGAAAGTACTTCAGGTTGCCGGTGCCACCGCCCCATTCCAAGGCCCTCATGGACACAAAAACACATTAGGACACATCCTCAGGAAAGTCCATTTCAACTCAGCCACGGAGGTTGCTCCCGCAGAGCCATCAGATCTAAACTGTCTTGTTGCTAGGAGACAATTGGAATGCGAGGCGGGCTTCCCAGGCATCCATCCGCGAACGGTGCTCTGGAGTCATTCCATATGGGATGTCCTGGAGCTGTCCAACAGGTCTCAATTGTCCGGAAGAAGGAATCCTGGAAGGGGGCATCCCACAACTCCCAACGTGGGAAAACCTCAATGGTCTCGAGATTCCGCTCCCTTCATGAAGCGGCCGTCATGCTCAGAAACTCCCACCTGAGCCAACGTCTGATCCTCGCCCTGACTTCAGATGCATGAGATATTGGTTCAGATCTGCAGGGGGTACCTGCCGTGCCCTCGCCCTGAAACCCAAGTCTAGCTTGTCTTCTCAGACTTCCATCCTCACACTCCTGGCCCCAAAGCCCTCAAGTTTGGCAATTCCGGACCCACAATGCAGCACTCTGCCTGCCCTCTAGAGAAAAAAATGATTGCCTCATGAGCTGCCCAGGCACCTTAAATGAGGGTAAACCTACACAGCACTCGACTTTACCCAAATTATATAGTCTAACCTGGGCACCAATGCACTGTCGAACACATCCTGAGCCCGGACCTCCTGACCAACACCAAGAAAGCTGACCGCACACTGAGCACATAAAAGCCGCCATGGCCTTAGGTCATCATCTCTTCCCTACCTCAGTTTTCAGGCTTCAGAACCGAGACCTTATCTCCAATCACTGCCCAGGGGTGAGTCTGATGCAGAAATCAGAACTCCTCCTTACCCATGGCAAGAACCCTTGTGGTTGGCACGTTGTCCAACGATCAGTGTAGGAGAAAGCCTGAGGCCCCGACCATTCTTGAGTGCGACGAGGGCATACACACGCATTGTGACCCTCAGCATGAGTCCTGTCCTCTAGTAAGTCCTCTCAGTGGCTGGACCATTAGATGTCATAATGGGCTTGACATGTCCCTAGGCCCCAATTTTTAACCAGATTTCTGATTGTCCAGTCGCCCCTCCTAGGGCTCTACTCTGAAATCCCTTATTTGGTGGGACACCTGAGGTTAAAAAAGAAAACAACAACAACAACAAAATAAAACGGACTTCTTCCAGCCCACAGAATGAACCCAAACTCTTTGGACGGGTCCAAACCACCAGAGAGTAAGACTCGTCCATTTCCCATGAAGTCACCCAGAAATTCCACGACCATGAGTGACACGATATCCCGAGACAAAAACTTGAGCAGGAGCCTCACACTCGCCCTTCTTTCAAATCCCGAAAAGTTCTCCTCATGGTCTGTAGATCAGTCCTGCCATACCTATGACATGAAACATAAGCCGAGTTTGTGTTTTCAGACAACTGCCCAAAAAGGGCTGGACTACACAACCTACAGGCTCAGGCCCCTGGAGCCAAACCTGAGGACTGTACTTGCCCTCTGCAAGGGAATTGTGTGTGCCCATTCCAATGGCCACAACCCTTCTAATAGGATAAACCTCCAAAGTCCCTGATTTATCTCAATAGTGGTAGCTTCCCAGGAAAAACAGGGGCAATCGGAGCCCAAATGAGCCCCTACCTGCACTCAGACCCATAGACAGATGTCCTCAGAGGTAAAAAGGAAAGAACAGGCCCCTAGGCACTAATCAGATCCATTGCTTTGGTTTCCAGGCATCTCTCCTCAGAGGCCTGGATTTCAAAAGCAGCATATAGCTGTTTCTTGTTTCACCCATCAGAAAACATCTCATCTACACATGGGAAACTTGCACGTTGGAGCTGTGTCAAAGCCTCTGTTTAGGAGAACCCTTTAGGGCCCCAGTGCCACCGCTTCATTCCAAGGTCTCCATAGACACAAAAGCACATTCGGACCCATCCCCAGGGGTGTGCATTTCAACTCAGCATCCTCGGTAGCTCCCCACAGATCCAGGAGATCTAAACTGTCTTGTTGCTAGGAGACAATTGGAATGCGAGGTGGGCTACCCAGCCATCCATCCTTAGAACCCTGCTCAGAATCATTGGCCTGGAGCCAAACAACAGGTCTCAATTGTCCTGCCGAAGACACTCTGCAGTTTGGAGCTTCTCACAACTCCCATCATGGGAAAACCCCCATGGCCTCGTGATGCCCCCCCATTCATGAAGGGGCCATCAGGGACAGAAACTCCAACCTGAGCGATCGTCGGATCCTCGCCCTGACTTCAGATGCACGAGATCTCGATTCAGGTCTGTAGATTGTGCCTGCCATGGCCTCACCCAGAAACCTAAGCCTAGCTTGTGTTCTCAGACTTTTGTCGTCAGACTACTGGCCCACAAGGCCTCCAGTTTGGCAATCCAGAACTACAATGCAGCACTCTGCCTGCCCTCCAGATAAAAAACGTTGTCCTCTGGGGCTACCCAGTAACCCCAAATGAGGATCAACCTGCACCGACCTTGGCTGTACCCCAAATACATAGGCTGACCAGGGCACTAATGCCCTTTCTGACACAGCCTGAGCCTGGACCCCCTGGCCCCTCCCAGACAGCTGGCCGCACACTGAGCACATCGAGCCGCCATGGCCTTAGGTCGTCATCTCTTCCCAACCTCGGTTTTCAGGTTTCAGAACCTAGACCTTATCTCCAATCACTGTCCATGTTAAAGGTGATGCAGAAATCAGAACTCCTTCCCCATGGCAAGAAACCTTGTGGTTGGCATGTTGTCCAACGTTCAGTGTCGTTGAAACCAGTGTGTCCCATGAGGCCCCGCCCATGCTCGCGGGCCACATTGGTCACAAACACACATTGTGACCCTCAGGCTGAGCCCAGTCCTCAAGTAAGGCCACTCAGTGGCTGGATGAAGAGATAGCATATTGGGCTTGCCATGCCCCTAGGCCCCAATTTTTAACCATAGTTCGGATTGTCCCTTCATTCTTCCCCACGGCTTTGCTTTGGAATTCCTCTTTTGGTGGGACACCTGAGGTAACAAAACTGAAATGAGTCCTCCCATCCCAAAGATTGACGAAAAGCAATTGGGAATCGGGCCAAATCCTCAGAGAGGAAGATTCGTCCATGGCCCATGAGGCCTCCCCGACATTCCACGGCCATCACTGATACAAAATCCAGAGACATAAGCCTGAGCAATCGCCACAGACTCGCACTTTCTTCATATCCTGTAGAGTTCTTCTCATGGTTTGTAGATCGGGCCTGCCATACCTACGTCCCCAAACCTAAGCTGAGTTTGTGTTTCAGACTTCTGTCCTCAAAGTCTTGGGCCACACATCCTCCAGGCTGGGCCCCTGGAGCCACACATTAGGACTGTGCCTACCAATCCATGGGAATTCTGCCCATTCCATGGTCCAAAATCGTCCAAATTAGGAGAAACCTCCAACGACCCTTAGGCCATCCCAATAGTGTGGGTCACCCGGAACAAACAAGGGGTGTCTGACACCAGCTGATAATCGACCTCCACTCATACCATAGATGGATGTCCCCAGAGAAGAAGATTGAACCAGACAGGACCCTAGGCCATAATAGGATCCATTGCTATGGGTTACAGGCATGTGTCCTCAAAAGCCTGATTCCAATACGAGCATAGGGGTTTTCCTGAGGCACCCATCAGAACTCATCTCGTCTCCACAAGTAAACCTGCGCATGGGAGCCATGTCCAAAGCTTAGGAAAGTACTTCAGGTTGCCGGTGCCACCGCCCCATTCCAAGGCCCTCATGACACAAAAACACATTAGGACACATCCTCAGGAAAGTCCATTTCAACTCAGCCACCGAGGTTGCTCCCGCAAAGCCATCAGATCTAAACTGTCTTGTTGCTAGGAGACAATTGGAATGCGAGGCGGGCTTCCCAGGCATCCATCCGCGAACGGTGCTCTGGAGTCATTCCATATGGGATGTCCTGGAGCTGTCCAACAGGTCTCAATTGTCCGGAAGAAGGAATCCTGGAAGGGGGCATCCCACAACTCCCAACGTGGGAAAACCTCAATGGTCTCGAGATTCCGCTCCCTTCATAAAGCGGCCGTCATGCTCAGAAACTCCCACCTGAGCCAACGTCTGATCCTCGCCCTGACTTCAGATGCATGAGATATTGGTTCAGATCTGCAGGGGGTACCTGCCGTGCCCTCGCCCTGAAACCCAAGTCTAGCTTGTCTTCTCAGACTTCCATCCTCACACTCCTGGCCCCAAAGCCCTCAAGTTTGGCAATTCCGGACCCACAATGCAGCACTCTGCCTGCCCTCTAGAGAAAAAAATGATTGCCTCATGAGCTGCCCAGCACCTTAAATGAAGGTAAACCTACACAGCACTCGACTTTACCCAAATTATATAGTCTAACCTGGTCACTAAGGCACTGTCGAACACATCCTGAGCCCGGACCTCCTGACCAACACCCAGAAAGCTGACCGCACACTGAGCACATAAAAGCCGCCATGGCCTTAGGTCATCATCTCTTCCCTACCTCAGTTTTCAGGCTTCAGAACCGAGACCTTATCTCCAATCACTGCCCAGGGGTGAGTCTGATGCAGAAATCAGAACTCCTCCTTACCCATGGCAAGAACCCTTGTGGTTGGCACGTTGTCCAACGATCAGTGTAGGAGAAAGCCTGAGGCCCCGACCATTCTTGAGTGCGACGAGGGCATACACACGCATTGTGACCCTCAGCATGAGTCCTGTCCTCTAGTAAGTCCTCTCAGTGGCTGGACCATTAGATGTCATAATGGGCTTGACATGTCCCTAGGCCCCAATTTTTAACCAGATTTCTGATTGTCCAGTCGCCCCTCCTAGGGCTCTACTCTGAAATCCCTCATTTGGTGGGACACCTGAGGTTAAAAAAGAAAACAACAACAACAACAAAATAAAACGGACTTCTTCCAGCCCACAGAATGAACCCAAACTCTTTGGACGGGGCCAAACCACCAGAGAGTAAGACTCGTCCATTTCCCATGAAGTCACCCAGAAATTCCACGACCATGAGTGACACGATATCCCGAGACAAAAACTTGAGCAGGAGCCTCACACTCGCCCTTCTTTCAAATCCCGAAAAGTTCTCCTCATGGTCTGTAGATCAGTCCTGCCATACCTATGACCTGAAACATAAGCCGAGTTTGTGTTTTCAGACAACTGCCCAAAAAGGGCTGGACTACACAACCTACAGGCTCAGGCCCCTGGAGCCAAACCTGAGGACTGTACTTGCCCTCTGCAAGGGAATTGTGTGTGCCCATTCCAATGGCCACAACCCTTCTAATAGGATAAACCTCCAAAGTCCCTGATTTATCTCAATAGTGGTAGCTTCCCAGGAAAAACAGGGGCAATCGGAGCCCAAATGAGCCCCTACCTGCACTCAGACCCATAGACAGATGTCCTCAGAGGTAAAAAGGAAAGAACAGGCCCCTAGGCACTAATCAGATCCATTGCTTTGGTTTCCAGGCATCTCTCCTCAGAGGCCTGGATTTCAAAAGCAGCATATAGCTGTTTCTTGTTTCACCCATCAGAAAACATCTCATCTACACATGGGAAACTTGCACATTGGAGCTGTGTCAAAGCCTCTGTTTAGGAGAACCCTTTAGGGCCCCAGTGCCACCGCTTCATTCCAAGGTCTCCATAGACACAAAAGCACATTCGGACCCATCCCCAGGGGTGTGCATTTCAACTCAGCATCCTCGGTAGCTCCCCACAGATCCAGGAGATCTAAACTGTCTTGTTGCTAGGAGACAATTGGAATGCGAGGTGGGCTACCCAGCCATCCATCCTTAGAACCCTGCTCAGAATCATTGGCCTGGAGCCAAACAACAGGTCTCAATTGTCCTGCCGAAGACTCTCTGCAGTTTGGAGCTTCTCACAACTCCCATCATGGGAAAACCCCCATGGCCTCGTGATGCCCCCCCATTCATGAAGGGGCCATCAGGGACAGAAACTCCAACCTGAGCGATCGTCTGATCCTCGCCCTGACTTCAGACGCACGAGATCTCGATTCAGGTCTGTAGATTGTGCCTGCCATGGCCTCACCCAGAAACCTAAGCCTAGCTTGTGTTCTCAGACTTTTGTCGTCAGACTACTGGCCCACAAGGCCTCCAGTTTGGCAATCCAGAACTACAATGCAGCACTCTGCCTGCCCTCCAGGTAAAAAACATTGTCGTCTGTGGCTACCCAGTAACCCCAAATGAGGATCAACCTGCACCGACCTTGGCTGTACCCCAAATACATAGGCTGACCAGGGCACTAATGCCCTTTCTGACACAGCCTGAGCCTGGACCCCCTGGCCCCTCCCAGACAGCTGGCCGCACACTGAGCATATCGAGCCGCCATGGCCTTAGGTCGTCATCTCTTCCCAACCTCGGTTTTCAGGTTTCAGAACCTAGACCTTATCTCCAATCACTGTCCATGTTGAAGGTGATGCAGAAATCAGAACTCCTTCCCCATGGCAAGAAACCTTGTGGTTGGCATGCTGTCCAACGTTCAGTGTCGTTGAAACCAGTGTGGCCCATGAGGCCCCGCCCATGCTCGCGGGCCACATTGGTCACAAACACACATTGTGACCCTCAGGCTGAGCCCAGTCCTCAAGTAAGGCCACTCAGTGGCTGGATGAAGAGATAGCATATTGGGCTTGCCATGCCCCTAGGCCCCAATTTTTAACCATAGTTCGGATTGTCCCTTCATTCTTCCCCACGGCTTTGCTTTGGAATTCCTCTTTTGGTGGGACACCTGAGGTAACAAAACTGAAATGAGTCCTCCCATCCCAAAGATTGACGAAAAGCAATTGGGAATCGGGCCAAATCCTCAGAGAGGAAGATTCGTCCATGGCCCATGAGGCCTCCCCGACATTCCACGGCCATCACTGATACAAAATCCAGAGACAAAAGCCTGAGCAATCGCCACAGACTCGCACTTTCTTCATATCCTGTAGAGTTCTTCTCATGGTTTGTAGATCGGGCCTGCCATACCTACGTCCCCAAACCTAAGCTGAGTTTGTGTTTCAGACTTCTGTCCTCAAAGTCTTGGGCCACACATCCTCCAGGCTGGGCCCCTGGAGCCACACATTAGGACTGTGCCTACCAATCCATGGGAATTCTGCCCATTCCATGGTCCAAAATCGTCCAAATTAGGAGAAACCTCCAACGACCCTTAGGCCATCCCAATAGTGTGGGTCACCCGGAACAAACAAGGGGTGTCTGACACCAGCTGATAATCGACCTCCACTCATACCATAGATGGATGTCCCCAGAGAAGAAGATTGAACCAGACAGGACCCTAGGCCATAATAGGATCCATTGCTCTGGGTTACAGGCATGTGTCCTCAAAAGCCTGATTCCAATACGAGCATAGGGGTTTTCCTGAGGCACCCATCAGAACTCATCTCGTCTCCACAAGTAAACCTGTGCATGGGAGCCATGTCCAAAGCTTAGGAAAGTACTTCAGGTTGCCGGTGCCACCGCCCCATTCCAAGGCCCTCATGGACACAAAAACACATTAGGACACATCCTCAGGAAAGTCCATTTCAACTCAGCCACCGAGGTTGCTCCCGCAGAGCCATCAGATCTAAACTGTCTTGTTGCTAGGAGACAATTGGAATGCGAGGCGGGCTTCCCAGTCATCCATCCGCGAACGGTGCTCTGGAGTCATTCCATATGGGATGTCCTGGAGCTGTCCAACATGTCTCAATTGTCCGGAAGAAGGAATCCTGGAAGGGGGCATCCCACAACTCCCAACGTGGGAAAACCTCAATGGTCTCGAGATTCCGCTCCCTTCATGAAGCGGCCGTCATGTTCAGAAACTCCCACCTGAGCCAACGTCTGATCCTCGCCCTGACTTCAGATCCATGAGATATTGGTTCAGATCTGCAGGGGGTACCTGCCGTGCCCTCGCCCTGAAACCCAAGTCTAGCTTGTCTTCTCAGACTTCCATCCTCACACTCCTGGCCCCAAAGCCCTCAAGTTTGGCAATTCCGGACCCAAAATGCAGCACTCTGCCTGCCCTCTAGAGAAAAAAATGATTGCCTCATGAGCTGCCCAGGCACCTTAAATGAGGGTAAACCTACACAGCACTCGACTTTACCCAAATTATATAGTCTAACCTGGGCACTAAGGCACTGTCGAACACATCCTGAGCCCGGACCTCCTGACCAAAACCCAGAAAGCTGACCGCACACTGAGCACATAAAACCCGCCATGGCCTTAGGTCATCATCTCTTCCCTACCTCAGTTTTCAGGCTTCAGAACCGAGACCTTATCTCCAATCACTGCCCAGGGGTGAGTCTGATGCAGAAATCAGAACTCCTCCTTACCCATGGCAAGAACCCTTGTGGTTGGCACGTTGTCCAACGATCAGTGTAGGAGAAACCCTGAGGCCCCGCCCATTCTTGAGTGCGACGAGGGCATACACACGCATTGTGACCCTCAGCATGAGTCCTGTCCTCTAGTAAGTCCTCTCAGTGGCTGGACCATTAGATGTCATAATGGGCTTGACATGTCCCTAGGCCCCAATTATAACCAGATTTCTGATTGTCCAGTCGCCCCTCCTAGGGCTCTACTCTGAAATCCCTCATTTGGTGGGACACCTGAGGTTAAAAAAGAAAACAACAACAACAACAACAACAAAATAAAACGGACTTCTTCCAGCCCACAGAATGAACCCAAACTCTTTGGACGGGGCCAAACCACCAGAGAGTAAGACACGTCCATTTCCCATGAAGTCACCCAGAAAATCCACGACCATGAGTGACACGATATCCCGAGACAAAAACTTGAGCAGGAGCCTCACACTCGCCCTTCTTTCAAATCCCGAAAAGTTCTCCTCATGGTCTGTAGATCAGTCCTGCCATACCTATGACCTGAAACATAAGCCGAGTTTGTGTTTTCCGACAACTGTCCAAAAAGGGCTGGACTACACAACCTACAGGCTCAGGCCCCTGGAGCCAAACCTGAGGACTGTACTTGCCCTCTCCAAGGGAATTGTGTGTGCCCATTCCAATGGCCACAACCCTTCTAATAGGATAAACCTCCAAAGTCCCTGATATATCTCAATAGTGGTAGCTTCCCAGGAAAAACAGGGGCAATCTGAGCCCAAATGAGCCCCTACCTGCACTCAGACCCATAGACAGATGTCCTCAGAGGTAAAAAGGAAAGAACAGGCCCCTAGGCACTAATCAGATCCATTGCTTTGGTTTCCAGGCATCTCTCCTCAGAGGCCTGGATTTCAAAAGCAGCATATAGCTGTTTCTTGTTTCACCCATCAGAAAACATCTCATCTACACATGGGAAACTTGCACGTTGGAGCTGTGTCAAAGCCTCTGTTTAGGAGAACCCTTTAGGGCCCCAGTGCCACCGCTTCATTCCAAGGTCTCCATAGACACAAAAGCACATTCGGACCCATCCCCAGGGGTGTGCATTTCAACTCAGCATCCTCGGTAGCTCCCCACAGATCCAGGAGATCTAAACTGTCTTGTTGCTAGGAGACAATTGGAACGCGAGGTGGGGTACCCAGCCATCCATCCTTAGAACCCTGCTCAGAATCATTGGCCTGGAGCCAAACAACAGGTCTCAATTGTCCTGCCGAAGACTCTCTGCAGTTTGGAGCTTCTCACAACTCCCATCATGGGTAAACCCCCATGGCCTCGTGATGCCCCCCCATTCATGAAGGGGCCATCAGGGACAGAAACTCCAACCTGAGCGATCGTCTGATCCTCGCCCTGACTTCAGATGCACGAGATCTCGATTCAGGTCTGTAGATTGTGCCTGCCATGGCCTCACCCAGAAACCTAAGCCTAGCTTGTGTTCTCAGACTTTTGTCGTCAGACTACTGGCCCACAAGGCCTCCAGTTTGGCAATCCAGAACTACAATGCAGCACTCTGCCTGCCCTCCAGATAAAAAACATTGTCCTCTGGGGCTACCCAGTAACCCCAAATGAGGATCAACCTGCACCGAACTTGGCTGTACCCCAAATACATAGGCTGACCAGGGCACTAATGCCCTTTCTGACACAGCCTGAGCCTGGACCCCCTGGCCCCTCCCAGACAGCTGGCCGCACACTGAGCACATCGAGCCGCCATGGCCTTAGGTCGTCATCTCTTCCCAACCTCGGTTTTCAGGTTTCAGAACCTAGACCTTATCTCCAATCACTGTCCATGTTGAAGGTGATGCAGAAATCAGAACTCCTTCCCCATGGCAATAAACCTTGTGGTTGGCATGTTGTCCAACGTTCAGTGTCGTTGAAACCAGTGTGGCCCATGAGGCCCCGCCCATGCTCGCGGGCCACCTTGAACACAAACACACATTGTGACCCTCAGGCTGAGCCCAGTCCTCTAGTAAGGCCACTCAGTGGCTGGATGAAGAGATAGCATATTGGGCTTGCCATGCCCCTAGGCCCCAATTTTTCACCATAGTTCGGATTGTCCCTTCATTCTTCCCCACGGCTTTGCTTTGGAATTCCTCTTTTGGTGGGACACCTGAGGTAACAAAACTGAAATGAGTCCTCCCATCCCACAGATTGACGAAAAGCAATTGGGAATCGGGCCAAATCCTCAGAGAGGAAGATTCGTCCATGGCCCATGAGGCCTCCCCGACATTCCACGGCCATCACTGATACAAAATCCAGAGACAAAAGCCTGAGCAATCGCCACAGACTCGCACTTTCTTCATATCCTGTAGAGTTCTTCTCATGGTTTGTAGATCGGGCCTGCCATACCTACGTCCCCAAACCTAAGCTGAGTTTGTGTTTCAGACTTCTGTCCTCAAAGTCTTGGGCCACACATCCTCCAGGCTGGGCCCCTGGAGCCACACATTAGGACTGTGCCTACCAATCCATGGGAATTCTGCCCATTCCATGGTCCAAAATCGTCCAAATTAGGAGAAACCTCCAACGACCCTTAGGCCATCCCAATAGTGTGGGTCACCCGGAACAAACAAGGGGTGTCTGACACCAGCTGATAATCGACCTCCACTCATACCATAGATGGATGTCCCCAGAGAAGAAGATTGAACCAGACAGGACCCTAGGCCATAATAGGATCCATTGCTCTGGGTTACAGGCATGTGTCCTCAAAAGCCTGATTCCAATACGAGCATAGGGGTTTTCCTGAGGCACCCATCAGAACTCATCTCGTCTCCACAAGTAAACCTGTGCATGGGAGCCATGTCCAAAGCTTAGGAAAGTACTTCAGGTTGCCGGTGCCACCGCCCCATTCCAAGGCCCTCATGGACACAAAAACACATTAGGACACATCCTCAGGAAAGTCCATTTCAACTCAGCCACCGAGGTTGCTCCCGCAGAGCCATCAGATCTAAACTGTCTTGTTGCTAGGAGACAATTGGAATGCGAGGCGGGCTTCCCAGGCATCCATCCGCGAATGGTGCTCTGGAGTCATTCCATATGGGATGTCCTGGAGCTGTCCAACATGTCTCAATTGTCCGGAAGAAGGAATCCTGGAAGGGGGCATCCCACAACTCCCAACGTGGGAAAACCTCAATGGTCTCGAGATTCCGCTCCCTTCATGAAGCGGCCGTCATGTTCAGAAACTCCCACCTGAGCCAACGTCTGATCCTCGCCCTGACTTCAGATCCATGAGATATTGGTTCAGATCTGCAGGGGGTACCTGCCGTGCCCTCGCCCTGAAACCCAAGTCTAGCTTGTCTTCTCAGACTTCCATCCTCACACTCCTGGCCCCAAAGCCCTCAAGTTTGGCAATTCCGGACCCAAAATGCAGCACTCTGCCTGCCCTCTAGAGAAAAAAATGATTGCCTCATGAGCTGCCCAGGCACCTTAAATGAGGGTAAACCTACACAGCACTCGACTTTACCCAAATTATATAGTCTAACCTGGGCACTAAGGCACTGTCGAACACATCCTGAGCCCAGACCTCCTGACCAAAACCCAGAAAGCTGACCGCACACTGAGCACATAAAACCCGCCATGGCCTTAGGTCATCATCTCTTCCCTACCTCAGTTTTCAGGCTTCAGAACCGAGACCTTATCTCCAATCACTGCCCAGGGGTGAGTCTGATGCAGAAATCAGAACTCCTCCTTACCCATGGCAAGAACCCTTGTGGTTGGCACGTTGTCCAACGATCAGTGTAGGAGAAAGCCTGAGGCCCCGACCATTCTTGAGTGCGACGAGGGCATACACACGCATTGTGACCCTCAGCATGAGTCCTGTCCTCTAGTAAGTCCTCTCAGTGGCTGGACCATTAGATGTCATAATGGGCTTGACATGTCCCTAGGCCCCAATTTTTAACCAGATTTCTGATTGTCCAGTCGCCCCTCCTAGGGCTCTACTCTGAAATCCCTCATTTGGTGGGACACCTGAGGTTAAAAAAGAAAACAACAACAACAACAACAACAAAATAAAACGGACTTCTTCCAGCCCACAGAATGAACCCAAACTCTTTGGACGGGGCCAAACCACCAGAGAGTAAGACACGTCCATTTCCCATGAAGTCACCCAGAAAATCCACGACCATGAGTGACACGATATCCCGAGACAAAAACTTGAGCAGGAGCCTCACACTCGCCCTTCTTTCAAATCCCGAAAAGTTCTCCTCATGGTCTGTAGATCAGTCCTGCCATACCTATGACCTGAAACATAAGCCGAGTTTGTGTTTTCAGACAACTGTCCAAAAAGGGCTGGACTACACAACCTACAGGCTCAGGCCCCTGGAGCCAAACCTGAGGACTGTACTTGCCCTCTCCAAGGGAATTGTGTGTGCCCATTCCAATGGCCACAACCCTTCTAATAGGATAAACCTCCAAAGTCCCTGATATATCTCAATAGTGGTAGCTTCCCAGGAAAAACAGGGGCAATCTGAGCCCAAATGAGCCCCTACCTGCACTCAGACCCATAGACAGATGTCCTCAGAGGTAAAAAGGAAAGAACAGGCCCCTAGGCACTAATCAGATCCATTGCTTTGGTTTCCAGGCATCTCTCCTCAGAGGCCTGGATTTCAAAAGCAGCATATAGCTGTTTCTTGTTTCACCCATCAGAAAACATCTCATCTACACATGGGAAACTTGCACGTTGGAGCTGTGTCAAAGCCTCTGTTTAGGAGAACCCTTTAGGGCCCCAGTGCCACCGCTTCATTCCAAGGTCTCCATAGACACAAAAGCACATTCGGACCCATCCCCAGGGGTGTGCATTTCAACTCAGCATCCTCGGTAGCTCCCCACAGATCCAGGAGATCTAAACTGTCTTGTTGCTAGGAGACAATTGGAACGCGAGGTGGGGTACCCAGCCATCCATCCTTAGAACCCTGCTCAGAATCATTGGCCTGGAGCCAAACAACAGGTCTCAATTGTCCTGCCGAAGACTCTCTGCAGTTTGGAGCTTCTCACAACTCCCATCATGGGTAAACCCCCATGGCCTCGTGATGCCCCCCCATTCATGAAGGGGCCATCAGGGACAGAAACTCCAACCTGAGCGATCGTCTGATCCTCGCCCTGACTTCAGATGCACGAGATCTCGATTCAGGTCTGTAGATTGTGCCTGCCATGGCCTCACCCAGAAACCTAAGCCTAGCTTGTGTTCTCAGACTTTTGTCGTCAGACTACTGGCCCACAAGGCCTCCAGTTTGGCAATCCAGAACTACAATGCAGCACTCTGCCTGCCCTCCAGATAAAAAACATTGTCCTCTGGGGCTACCCAGTAACCCCAAATGAGGATCAACCTGCACCGACCTTGGCTGTACCCCAAATACATAGGCTGACCAGGGCACTAATGCCCTTTCTGACACAGCCTGAGCCTGGACCCCCTGGCCCCTCCCAGACAGCTGGCCGCACACTGAGCACATCGAGCCGCCATGGCCTTAGGTCGTCATCTCTTCCCAACCTCGGTTTTCAGGTTTCAGAACCTAGACCTTATCTCCAATCACTGTCCATGTTGAAGGTGATGCAGAAATCAGAACTCCTTCCCCATGGCAATAAACCTTGTGGTTGGCATGTTGTCCAACGTTCAGTGTCGTTGAAACCAGTGTGGCCCATGAGGCCCCGCCCATGCTCGCGGGCCACCTTGAACACAAACACACATTGTGACCCTCAGGCTGAGCCCAGTCCTCTAGTAAGGCCACTCAGTGGCTGGATGAAGAGATAGCATATTGGGCTTGCCATGCCCCTAGGCCCCAATTTTTCATCATAGTTCGGATTGTCCCTTCATTCTTCCCCACGGCTTTGCTTTGGAATTCCTCTTTTGGTGGGACACCTGAGGTAACAAAACTGAAATGAGTCCTCCCATCCCACAGATTGACGAAAAGCAATTGGGAATCGGGCCAAATCCTCAGAGAGGAAGATTCGTCCATGGCCCATGAGGCCTCCCCGACATTCCACGGCCATCACTGATACAAAATCCAGAGACAAAAGCCTGAGCAATCGCCACAGACTCGCACTTTCTTCATATCCTGTAGAGTTCTTCTCATGGTTTGTAGATCGGGCCTGCCATACCTACGTCCCCAAACCTAAGCTGAGTTTGTGTTTCAGACTTCTGTCCTCAAAGTCTTGGGCCACACATCCTCCAGGCTGGGCCCCTGGAGCCACACATTAGGACTGTGCCTACCAATCCATGGGAATTCTGCCCATTCCATGGTCCAAAATCGTACAAATTAGGAGAAACCTCCAACGACCCTTAGGCCATCCCAATAGTGTGGGTCACCCGGAACAAACAAGGGGTGTCTGACACCAGCTGATAATCGACCTCCACTCATACCATAGATGGATGTCCCCAGAGAAGAAGATTGAACCAGACAGGACCCTAGGCCATAATAGGATCCATTGCTCTGGGTTACAGGCATGTGTCCTCAAAAGCCTGATTCCAATACGAGCATAGGGGTTTTCCTGAGGCACCCATCAGAACTCATCTCGTCTCCACAAGTAAACCTGTGCATGGGAGCCATGTCCAAAGCTTAGGAAAGTACTTCAGGTTGCCGGTGCCACCGCCCCATTCCAAGGCCCTCATGGACACAAAAACACATTAGGACACATCCTCAGGAAAGTCCATTTCAACTCAGCCACCGAGGTTGCTCCCGCAGAGCCATCAGATCTAAACAGTCTTGTTGCTAGGAGACAATTGGAATGCGAGGCGGGCTTCCCAGGCATCCATCCGCAAACGGTGCTCTGGAGTCATTCCATATGGGATGTCCTGGAGCTGTCCAACAGGTCTCAATTGTCCGGAAGAAGGAATCCTGGAAGGGGGCATCCCACAACTCCCAACGTGGGAAAACCTCAATGGTCTCGAGATTCCGCTCCCTTCATGAAGCGGCCGTCATGCTCAGAAACTCCCACCTGAGCCAACGTCTGATCCTCGCCCTGACTTCAGATGCATGAGATATTGGTTCAGATCTGCAGGGGGTACCTGCCGTGCCCTCGCCCTGAAACCCAAGTCTAGCTTGTCTTCTCAGACTTCCATCCTCACACTCCTGGCCCCAAAGCCCTCAAGTTTGGCAATTCCGGACCCACAATGCAGCACTCTGCCTGCCCTCTAGAGAAAAAAATGATTGCCTCATGAGCTGCCCAGGCACCTTAAATGAGGGTAAACCTACACAGCACTCGACTTTACCCAAATTATATAGTCTAACCTGGGCACTAAGGCACTGTCGAACACATCCTGAGCCCGGACCTCCTGACCAACACCCAGAAAGCTGACCGCACACTGAGCACATAAAACCCGCCATGGCCTTAGGTCATCATCTCTTCCCTACCTCAGTTTTCAGGCTTCAGAACCGAGACCTTATCTCCAATCACTGCCCAGGGGTGAGTCTGATGCAGAAATCAGAACTCCTCCTTACCCATGGCAAGAACCCTTGTGGTTGGCACGTTGTCCAACGATCAGTGTAGGAGAAAGCCTGAGGCCCCGCCCATTCTTGAGTGCGACGAGGGCATACACACGCATTGTGACCCTCAGCATGAGTCCTGTCCTCTAGTAAGTCCTCTCAGTGGCTGGACCATTAGATGTCATAATGGGCTTGACATGTCCCTAGGCCCCAATTTTTAACCAGATTTCTGATTGTCCAGTTGCCCCTCCTAGGGCTCTACTCTGAAATCCCTCATTTGGTGGGACACCTGAGGTTAAAAAAGAAAACAACAACAACAACAACAACAAAATAAAACGGACTTCTTCCAGCCCACAGAATGAACCCAAACTCTTTGGACGGGGCCAAACCACCAGAGAGTAAGACTCGTCCATTTCCCATGAAGTCACCCAGAAAATCCACGACCATGAGTGACACGATATCCCGAGACAAAAACTTGAGCAGGAGCCTCACACTCGCCCTTCTTTCAAATCCCGAAAAGTTCTCCTCATGGTCTGTAGATCAGTCCTGCCATACCTATGACATGAAACATAAGCCGAGTTTGTGTTTTCAGACAACTGTCCAAAAAGGGCTGGACTACACAACCTACAGGCTCAGGCCCCTGGAGCCAAACCTGAGGACTGTACTTGCCCTCTCCAAGGGAATTGTGTGTGCCCATTCCAATGGCCAAAATTCTTCTAATAGGATAAACCTCCAAAGTCCCTGATATATCTCAATAGTGGTAGCTTCCCAGGAAAAACAGGGGCAATCGGAGCCCAAATGAGCCCCTACCTGCACTCAGACCCATAGACAGATGTCCTCAGAGGTAAAAAGGAAAGAACAGGCCCCTAGGCACTAATCAGATCCATTGCTTTGGTTTCCAGGCATCTCTCCTCAGAGGCCTGGATTTCAAAAGCAGCATATAGCTGTTTCTTGTTTCACCCATCAGAAAACATCTCATCTACACATGGGAAACTTGCACGTTGGAGCTGTGTCAAAGCCTCTGTTTAGGAGAACCCTAAGGTCCCAAGTGCCACCGCTTCATTCCAAGGTCTCCATAGACACAAAAGCACATTCGGACCCATCCCCAGGGGTGTGCATTTCAACTCAGCATGCTCGGTAGCTCCCCACAGATCCAGGAGATCTAAACTGTCTTGTTGCTAGGAGACAATTGGAATGCGAGGTGGGCTACCCAGCCATCCATCCTTAGAACCCTGCTCAGAATCATTGGCCTGGAGCCAAACAACAGGTCTCAATTGTCCTGCCGAAGACTCTCTGCAGTTTGGAGCTTCTCACAACTCCCATCATGGGAAAACCCCCATGGCCTCTTGATGCCCCCCCATTCATGAAGGGGCCATCATGGACAGAAACTCCAACCTGAGCGATCGTCTGATCCTCGCCCTGACTTCAGATGCACGAGATCTCGGTTCAGGTCTGTAGATTGTGCCTGCCATGGCCTCACCCAGAAACCTAAGCCTAGCTTGTGTTCTCAGACTTTTGTCGTCAGACTACTGGCCCACAAGGCCTCCAGTTTGGCAATCCAGAACTACAATGCAGCACTCTGCCTGCCCTCCAGATAAAAAACATTGTCCTCTGGGGCTACCCAGTAACCCCAAATGAGGATCAACCTGCACCGACCTTGGCTGTACCCCAAATACATAGGCTGACCACGGCACTAATGCCCTTTCTGACACAGCCTGAGCCTGGACCCCCTGGCCTCTTCCAGACACCTGGCCGCACACTGAGCACATCGAGCCGCCATGGCCTTAGGTCGTCATCTCTTCCCAACCTCGGTTTTCAGGATTCAGAACCTAGACCTTATCTCCAATCACTGTCCATGTTGAAGGTGATGCAGAAATCAGAACTCCTTCCCCATGGCAAGAAACCTTGTGGTTGGCATGTTGTCCAACGTTCAGTGTCGTTGAAACCAGTGTGTCCCATGAGGCCCCGCCCATGCTCGCGGGCCACATTGGTCACAAACACACATTGTGACCCTCAGGCTGAGCCCAGTCCTCAAGTAAGGCCACTCAGTGGCTGGATGGAGAGATAGCTTATTGGGCTTGCCATGCCCCTAGGCCCCAATTTTTCACCATAGTTCGGATTGTCCCTTCAGTCTTCCCCACGGCTTTGCTTTGGAATTCCTCTTTTGGTGGGACACCTGAGGTAACAAAACTGAAATGAGTTCTCCCATCCCAAAGATTGACGAAAAGCAATTGGGAATCGGGCCAAATCCTCAGAGAGGAAGATTCGTCCATGGCCCATGAGGCCTCCCCGTCATTCCACGGCCATCACTGATACAAAATCCAGAGACAAAAGCCTGAGCAATCGCCACAGACTCGCACTTTCTTCATATCCTGTAGAGTTCTTCTCATGGTTTGTAGATCGGGCCTGCCATACCTACGTCCCCAAACCTAAGCTGAGTTTGTGTTTTCAGACTTCTGTCCTCAAAGTCTTGGGCCACACACCCTCCAGGCTGGGCCCCTGGAGCCACACATTAGGACTGTGCCTACCAATCCATGGGAATTCTGCCCATTCCATGGTCCAAAATCGTACAAATTAGGAGAAACCTCCAACGACCCTTAGGCCATCCCAATAGTGTGGGTCACCCGGAACAAACAAGGGGTGTCTGACACCAGCTGATAATCGACCTCCACTCATACCATAGATGGATGTCCCCAGAGAAGAAGATTGAACCAGACAGGACCCTAGGCCATAATAGGATCCATTGCTCTGGGTTACAGGCATGTGTCCTCAAAAGCCTGATTCCAATACGAGCATAGGGGTTTTCCTGAGGCACCCATCAGAACTCATCTCGTCTCCACAAGTAAACCTGTGCATGGGAGCCATGTCCAAAGCTTAGGAAAGTACTTCAGGTTGCCGGTGCCACCGCCCCATTCCAAGGCCCTCATGGACACAAAAACACATTAGGACACATCCTCAGGAAAGTCCATTTCAACTCAGCCACGGAGGTTGCTCCCGCAGAGCCATCAGATCTAAACTGTCTTGTTGCTAGGAGACAATTGGAATGCGAGGCAGGCTTCCCAGGCATCCATCCGCGAACGGTGCTCTGGAGTCATTCCATATGGGATGTCCTGGAGCTGTCCAACAGGTCTCAATTGTCCGGAAGAAGGAATCCTGGAAGGGGGCATCCCACAACTCCCAACGTGGGAAAACCTCAATGGTCTCGAGATTCCGCTCCCTTCATGAAGCGGCCGTCATGCTCAGAAACTCCCACCTGAGCCAACGTCTGATCCTCGCCCTGACTTCAGATGCATGAGATATTGGTTCAGATCTGCAGGGGGTACCTGCCGTGCCCTCGCCCTGAAACCCAAGTCTAGCTTGTCTTCTCAGACTTCCATCCTCACACTCCTGGCCCCAAAGCCCTCAAGTTTGGCAATTCCGGACCCACAATGCAGCACTCTGCCTGCCCTCTAGAGAAAAAAATGATTGCCTCATGAGCTGCCCAGGCACCTTAAATGAGGGTAAACCTACACAGCACTCGACTTTACCCAAATTATATAGTCTAACCTGGGCACCAATGCACTGTCGAACACATCCTGAGCCCGGACCTCCTGACCAACACCAAGAAAGCTGACCGCACACTGAGCACATAAAAGCCGCCATGGCCTTAGGTCATCATCTCTTCCCTACCTCAGTTTTCAGGCTTCAGAACCGAGACCTTATCTCCAATCACTGCCCAGGGGTGAGTCTGATGGAGAAATCAGAACTCCTCCTTACCCATGGCAAGAACCCTTGTGGTTGGCACGTTGTCCAACGATCAGTGTAGGAGAAAGCCTGAGGCCCCGCCCATTCTTGAGTGCGACGAGGGCATACACACGCATTGTGACCCTCAGCATGAGTCCTGTCCTCTAGTAAGTCCTCTCAGTGGCTGGACCATTAGATGTCATAATGGGCTTGACATGTCCCTAGGCCCCAATTTTTAACCAGATTTCTGATTGTCCAGTCGCCCCTCCTAGGGCTCTACTCTGAAATCCCTCATTTGGTGGGACACCTGAGGTTAAAAAAGAAAACAACAACAACAACAAAATAAAACGGACTTCTTCCAGCCCACAGAATGAACCCAAACTCTTTGGACGGGGCCAAACCACCAGAGAGTAAGACTCGTCCATTTCCCATGAAGTCACCCAGAAATTCCACGACCATGAGTGACACGATATCCCGAGACAAAAACTTGAGCAGGAGCCTCACACTCGCCCTTCTTTCAAATCCCGAAAAGTTCTCCTCATGGTCTGTAGATCAGTCCTGCCATACCTATGACATGAAACATAAGCCGAGTTTGTGTTTTCAGACAACTGCCCAAAAAGGGCTGGACTACACAACCTACAGGCTCAGGCCCCTGGAGCCAAACCTGAGGACTGTACTTGCCCTCTGCAAGGGAATTGTGTGTGCCCATTCCAATGGCCACAACCCTTCTAATAGGATAAACCTCCAAAGTCCCTGATATATCTCAATAGTGGTAGCTTCCCAGGAAAAACAGGGGCAATCGGAGCCCAAATGAGCCCCTACCTGCACTCAGACCCATAGACAGATGTCCTCAGAGGTAAAAAGGAAAGAACAGGCCCCTAGGCACTAATCAGATCCATTGCTTTGGTTTCCAGGCATCTCTCCTCAGAGGCCTGGATTTCAAAAGCAGCATATAGCTGTTTCTTGTTTCACCCATCAGAAAACATCTCATCTACACATGGGAAACTTGCACGTTGGAGCTGTGTCAAAGCCTCTGTTTAGGAGAACCCTTTAGGGCCCCAGTGCCACCGCTTCATTCCAAGGTCTCCATAGACACAAAAGCACATTCGGACCCATCCCCAGGGGTGTGCATTTCAACTCAGCATCCTCGGTAGCTCCCCACAGATCCAGGAGATCTAAACTGTCTTGTTGCTAGGAGACAATTGGAATGCGAGGTGGGCTACCCAGCCATCCATCCTTAGAACCCTGCTCAGAATCATTGGCCTGGAGCCAAACAACAGGTCTCAATTGTCCTGCCGAAGACTCTCTGCAGTTTGGAGCTTCTCACAACTCCCATCATGGGAAAACCCCCATGGCCTCGTGATGCCCCCCCATTCATGAAGGGGCCATCAGGGACAGAAACTCCAACCTGAGCGATCGTCTGATCCTCGCCCTGACTTCAGATGCACGAGATCTCGATTCAGGTCTGTAGATTGTGCCTGCCATGGCCTCACCCAGAAACCTAAGCCTAGCTTGTGTTCTCAGACTTTTGTCGTCAGACTACTGGCCCACAAGGCCTCCAGTTTGGCAATCCAGAACTACAATGCAGCACTCTGCCTGCCCTCCAGATAAAAAACATTGTCCTCTGGGGCTACCCAGTAACCCCAAATGAGGATCAACCTGCACCGACCTTGGCTGTACCCCAAATACATAGGCTGACCAGGGCACTAATGCCCTTTCTGACACAGCCTGAGCCTGGACCCCCTGGCCCCTCCCAGACAGCTGGCCGCACACTGAGCACATCGAGCCGCCATGGCCTTAGGTCGTCATCTCTTCCCAACCTCGGTTTTCAGGTTTCAGAACCTAGACCTTATCTCCAATCACTGTCCATGTTGAAGGTGATGCAGAAATCAGAACTCCTTCCCCATGGCAAGAAACCTTGTGGTTGGCATGTTGTCCAACGTTCAGTGTCGTTGAAACCAGTGTGTCCCATGAGGCCCCGCCCATGCTCGCGGGCCACATTGGTCACAAACACACATTGTGACCCTCAGGCTGAGCCCAGTCCTCAAGTAAGGCCACTCAGTGGCTGGATGAAGAGATAGCATATTGGGCTTGCCATGCCCCTAGGCCCCAATTTTTCACCATAGTTCGGATTGTCCCTTCATTCTTCCCCACGGCTTTGCTTTGGAATTCCTCTTTTGGTGGGACACCTGAGGTAACAAAACTGAAATGAGTCCTCCCATCCCAAAGATTGACGAAAAGCAATTGGGAATCGGGCCAAATCCTCAGAGAGGAAGATTCGTCCATGGCCCATGAGGCCTCCCCGACATTCCACGGCCATCACTGATACAAAATCCAGAGACAAAAGCCTGAGCAATCGCCACAGACTCGCACTTTCTTCATATCCTGTAGAGTTCTTCTCATGGTTTGTAGATCGGGCCTGCCATACCTACGTCCCCAAACCTAAGCTGAGTTTGTGTTTCAGACTTCTGTCCTCAAAGTCTTGGGCCACACATCCTCCAGGCTGGGCCCCTGGAGCCACACATTAGGACTGTGCCTACCAATCCATGGGAATTCTGCCCATTCCATGGTCCAAAATCGTACAAATTAGGAGAAACCTCCAACGACCCTTAGGCCATCCCAATAGTGTGGGTCACCCGGAACAAACAAGGGGTGTCTGACACCAGCTGATAATCGACCTCCACTCATACCATAGATGGATGTCCCCAGAGAAGAAGATTGAACCAGACAGGACCCTAGGCCATAATAGGATCCATTGCTATGGGTTACAGGCATGTGTCCTCAAAAGCCTGATTCCAAAACGAGCATAGGGGTTTTCCTGAGGCACCCATCAGAACTCATCTCGTCTCCACAAGTAAACCTGCGCATGGGAGCCATGTCCAAAGCTTAGGAAAGTACTTCAGGTTGCCGGTGCCACCGCCCCATTCCAAGGCCCTCATGGACACAAAAACACATTAGGACACATCCTCAGGAAAGTCCATTTCAACTCAGCCACCGAGGTTGCTCCCGCAGAGCCATCAGATCTAAACTGTCTTGTTGCTAGGAGACAATTTGAATGCGAGGCGGGCTTCCCAGGCATCCATCCGCGAACGGTGCTCTGGAGTCATTCCATATGGGATGTCCTGGAGCTGTCCAACAGGTCTCAATTGTCCGGAAGAAGGAATCCTGGAAGGGGGCATCCCACAACTCCCAACGTGGGAAAACCTCAATTGTCTCGAGATTCCGCTCCCTTCATAAAGCGGCCGTCATGCTCAGAAACTCCCACCTGAGCCAACGTCTGATCCTCGCCCTGACTTCAGATGCATGAGATATTGGTTCAGATCTGCAGGGGGTACCTGCCGTGCCCTCGCCCTGAAACCCAAGTCTAGCTTGTCTTCTCAGACTTCCATCCTCACACTCCTGGCCCCAAAGCCCTCAAGTTTGGCAATTCCGGACCCACAATGCAGCACTCTGCCTGCCCTCTAGAAAAAAAATTATTGCCTCATGAGCTGCCCAGCACCTTAAATGAAGGTAAACCTACACAGCACTCGACTTTACCCAAATTATATAGTCTAACCTGGGCACTAAGGCACTGTCGAACACATCCTGAGCCCGGACCTCCTGACCAACACCCAGAAAGCTGACCGCACACTGAGCACATAAAAGCCGCCATGGCCTTAGGTCATCATCTCTTCCCTACCTCAGTTTTCAGGCTTCAGAACCGAGACCTTATCTCCAATCACTGCCCAGGGGTGAGTCTGATGCAGAAATCAGAACTCCTCCTTACCCATGGCAAGAACCCTTGTGGTTGGCACGTTGTCCAACGATCAGTGTAGGAGAAAGCCTGAGGCCCCGCCCATTCTTGAGTGCGACGAGGGCATACACACGCATTGTGACCCTCAGCATGAGTCCTGTCCTCTAGTAAGTCCTCTCAGTGGCTGGACCATTAGATGTCATAATGGGCTTGACATGTCCCTAGGCCCCAATTTTTAACCAGATTTCTGATTGTCCAGTCGCCCCTCCTAGGGCTCTACTCTGAAATCCCTCATTTGGTGGGACACCTGAGGTTAAAAAAGAAAACAACAACAACAACAAAATAAAACGGACTTCTTCCAGCCCACAGAATGAACCCAAACTCTTTGGACGGGGCCAAACCACCAGAGAGTAAGACTCGTCCATTTCCCATGAAGTCACCCAGAAAATCCACGACCATGAGTGACACGATATCCCGAGACAAAAACTTGAGCAGGAGCCTCACACTCGCCCTTCTTTCAAATCCCGAAAAGTTCTCCTCATGGTCTGTAGATCAGTCCTGCCATACCTATGACATGAAACATAAGCCGAGTTTGTGTTTTCAGACAACTGCCCAAAAAGGGCTGGACTACACAACCTACAGGCTCAGGCCCCTGGAGCCAAACCTGAGGACTGTACTTGCCCTCTGCAAGGGAATTGTGTGTGCCCTTTCCAATGGCCACAACCCTTCTAATAGGATAAACCTCCAAAGTCCCTGATTTATCTCAATAGTGGTAGCTTCCCAGGAAAAACAGGGGCAATCGGAGCCCAAATGAGCCCCTACCTGCACTCAGACCCATAGACAGATGTCCTCAGAGGTAAAAAGGAAAGAACAGGCCCCTAGGCACTAATCAGATCCATTGCTTTGGTTTCCAGGCATCTCTCCTCAGAGGCCTGGATTTCAAAAGCAGCATATAGCTGTTTCTTGTTTCACCCATCAGAAAACATCTCATCTACACATGGGAAACTTGCACGTTGGAGCTGTGTCAAAGCCTCTGTTTAGGAGAACCCTTTAGGGCCCCAGTGCCACCGCTTCATTCCAAGGTCTCCATAGACACAAAAGCACATTCGGACCCATCCCCAGGGGTGTGCATTTCAACTCAGCATCCTCGGTAGCTCCCCACAGATCCAGGAGATCTAAACTGTCTTGTTGCTAGGAGACAATTGGAATGCGAGGTGGGCTACCCAGCCATCCATCCTTAGAACCCTGCTCAGAATCATTGGCCTGGAGCCAAACAACAGGTCTCAATTGTCCTGCCGAAGACTCTCTGCAGTTTGGAGCTTCTCACAACTCCCATCATGGGAAAACCCCCATGGCCTCGTGATGCCCCCCCATTCATGAAGGGGCCATCAGGGACAGAAACTCCAACCTGAGCGATCGTCTGATCCTCGCCCTGACTTCAGATGCACGAGATCTCGATTCAGGTCTGTAGATTGTGCCTGCCATGGCCTCACCCAGAAACCTAAGCCTAGCTTGTGTTCTCAGACTTTTGTCGTCAGACTACTGGCCCACAAGGCCTCCAGTTTGGCAATCCAGAACTACAATGCAGCACTCTGCCTGCCCTCCAGATAAAAAACATTGTCCTCTGGGGCTACCCAGTAACCCCAAATGAGGATCAACCTGCACCGACCTTGGCTGTACCCCAAATACATAGGCTGACCAGGGCACTAATGCCCTTTCTGACACAGCCTGAGCCTGGACCCCCTGGCCCCTCCCAGACAGCTGGCCGCACACTGAGCACATCGAGCCGCCATGGCCTTAGGTCGTCATCTCTTCCCAACCTCGGTTTTCAGGTTTCAGAACCTAGACCTTATCTCCAATCACTGTCCATGTTGAAGGTGATGCAGAAATCAGAACTCCTTCCCCATGGCAAGAAACCTTGTGGTTGGCATGTTGTCCAACGTTCAGTGTCGTTGAAACCAGTGTGTCCCATGAGGCCCCGCCCATGCTCGCGGGCCACATTGGTCACAAACACACATTGTGACCCTCAGGCTGAGCCCAGTCCTCAAGTAAGGCCACTCAGTGGCTGGATGAAGAGATAGCATATTGGGCTTGCCATGCCCCTAGGCCCCAATTTTTAACCATAGTTCGGATTGTCCCTTCATTCTTCCCCACGGCTTTGCTTTGGAATTCCTCTTTTGGTGGGACACCTGAGGTAACAAAACTGAAATGAGTCCTCCCATCCCACAGATTGACGAAAAGCAATTGGGAATCGGGCCAAATCCTCAGAGAGGAAGATTCGTCCATGGCCCATGAGGCCTCCCCGACATTCCACGGTCATCACTGATACAAAATCCAGAGACAAAAGCCTGAGCAATCGCCACAGACTCGCACTTTCTTCATATCCTGTAGAGTTCTTCTCATGGTTTGTAGATCGGGCCTGCCATACCTACGTCCCCAAACCTAAGCTGAGTTTGTGTTTCAGACTTCTGTCCTCAAAGTCTTGGGCCACACATCCTCCAGGCTGGGCCCCTGGAGCCACACATTAGGACTGTGCCTACCAATCCATGGGAATTCTGCCCATTCCATGGTCCAAAATCGTACAAATTAGGAGAAACCTCCAACGACCCTTAGGCCATCCCAATAGTGTGGGTCACCCGGAACAAACAAGGGGTGTCTGACACCAGCTGATAATCGACCTCCACTCATACCATAGATGGATGTCCCCAGAGAAGAAGATTGAACCAGACAGGACCCTAGGCCATAATAGGATCCATTGCTATGGGTTACAGGCATGTGTCCTCAAAAGCCTGATTCCAAAACGAGCATAGGGGTTTTCCTGAGGCACCCATCAGAACTCATCTCGTCTCCACAAGTAAACCTGCGCATGGGAGCCATGTCCAAAGCTTAGGAAAGTACTTCAGGTTGCCGGTGCCACCGCCCCATTCCAAGGCCCTCATGGACACAAAAACACATTAGGACACATCCTCAGGAAAGTCCATTTCAACTCAGCCACCGAGGTTGCTCCCGCAGAGCCATCAGATCTAAACTGTCTTGTTGCTAGGAGACAATTGGAATGCGAGGCGGGCTTCCCAGGCATCCATCCGCGAACGGTGCTCTGGAGTCATTCCATATGGGATGTCCTGGAGCTGTCCAACAGGTCTCAATTGTCCGGAAGAAGGAATCCTGGAAGGGGGCATCCCACAACTCCCAACGTGGGAAAACCTCAATTGTCTCGAGATTCCGCTCCCTTCATAAAGCGGCCGTCATGCTCAGAAACTCCCACCTGAGCCAACGTCTGATCCTCGCCCTGACTTCAGATGCATGAGATATTGGTTCAGATCTGCAGGGGGTACCTGCCGTGCCCTCGCCCTGAAACCCAAGTCTAGCTTGTCTTCTCAGACTTCCATCCTCACACTCCTGGCCCCAAAGCCCTCAAGTTTGGCAATTCCGGACCCACAATGCAGCACTCTGCCTGCCCTCTAGAAAAAAAATTATTGCCTCATGAGCTGCCCAGCACCTTAAATGAAGGTAAACCTACACAGCACTCGACTTTACCCAAATTATATAGTCTAACCTGGGCACTAAGGCACTGTCGAACACATCCTGAGCCCGGACCTCCTGACCAACACCCAGAAAGCTGACCGCACACTGAGCACTTAAAAGCCGCCATGGCCTTAGGTCATCATCTCTTCCCTACCTCAGTGTTCAGGCTTCAGAACCGAGACCTTATCTCCAATCACTGCCCAGGGGTGAGTCTGATGCAGAAATCAGAACTCCTCCTTACCCATGGCAAGAACCCTTGTGGTTGGCACGTTGTCCAACGATCAGTGTAGGAGAAAGCCTGAGGCCCCGCCCATTCTTGAGTGCGACGAGGGCATACACACGCATTGTGACCCTCAGCATGAGTCCTGTCCTCTAGTAAGTCCTCTCAGTGGCTGGACCATTAGATGTCATAATGGGCTTGACATGTCCCTAGGCCCCAATTTTTAACCAGATTTCTGATTGTCCAGTCGCCCCTCCTAGGGCTCTACTCTGAAATCCCTCATTTGGTGGGACACCTGAGGTTAAAAAAGAAAACAACAACAACAACAAAATAAAACGGACTTCTTCCAGCCCACGGAATGAACCCAAACTCTTTGGACGGGGCCAAACCACCAGAGAGTAAGACTCGTCCATTTCCCATGAAGTCACCCAGAAATTCCACGACCATGAGTGACACGATATCCCGAGACAAAAACTTGAGCAGGAGCCTCACACTCGCCCTTCTTTCAAATCCCGAAAAGTTCTCCTCATGGTCTGTAGATCAGTCCTGCCATACCTATGACATGAAACATAAGCCGAGTTTGTGTTTTCAGACAACTGCCCAAAAAGGGCTGGACTACACAACCTACAGGCTCAGGCCCCTGGAGCCAAACCTGAGGACTGTACTTGCCCTCTGCAAGGGAATTGTGTGTGCCCATTCCAATGGCCACAACCCTTCTAATAGGATAAACCTCCAAAGTCCCTGATTTATCTCAATAGTGGTAGCTTCCCAGGAAAAAGAGGGGCAATCTGAGCCCAAATGAGCCCCTACCTGCACTCAGACCCATAGACAGATGTCCTCAGAGGTAAAAAGGAAAGAACAGGCCCCTAGGCACTAATCAGATCCATTGCTTTGGTTTCCAGGCATCTCTCCTCAGAGGCCTGGATTTCAAAAGCAGCATATAGCTGTTTCTTGTTTCACCCATCAGAAAACATCTCATCTACACATGGGAAACTTGCACGTTGGAGCTGTGTCAAAGCCTCTGTTTAGGAGAACCCTTTAGGGCCCCAGTGCCACCGCTTCATTCCAAGGTCTCCATAGACACAAAAGCACATTCGGACCCATCCCCAGGGGTGTGCATTTCAACTCAGCGTCCTCGGTAGCTCCCCACAGATCCAGGAGATCTAAACTGTCTTGTTGCTAGGAGACAATTGGAATGCGAGGTGGGCTACCCAGCCATCCATCCTTAGAACCCTGCTCAGAATCATTGGCCTGGAGCCAAACAACAGGTCTCAATTGTCCTGCCGAAGACTCTCTGCAGTTTGGAGCTTCTCACAACTCCCATCATGGGAAAACCCCCATGGCCTCGTGATGCCCCCCCATTCATGAAGGGGCCATCAGGGACAGAAACTCCAACCTGAGCGATCGTCTGATCCTCGCCCTGACTTCAGATGCACGAGATCTCGATTCAGGTCTGTAGATTGTGCCTGCCATGGCCTCACCCAGAAACCTAAGCCTAGCTTGTGTTCTCAGACTTTTGTCGTCAGACTACTGGCCCACAAGGCCTCCAGTTTGGCAATCCAGAACTACAATGCAGCACTCTGCCTGCCCTCCAGATAAAAAACATTGTCCTCTGGGGCTACCCAGTAACCCCAAATGAGGATCAACCTGCACCGACCTTGGCTGTACCCCAAATACATAGGCTGACCAGGGCACTAATGCCCTTTCTGACACAGCCTGAGCCTGGACCCCCTGGCCCCTCCCAGACAGCTGGCCGCACACTGAGCACATCGAGCCGCCATGGCCTTAGGTCGTCATCTCTTCCCAACCTCGGTTTTCAGGTTTCAGAACCTAGACCTTATCTCCAATCACTGTCCATGTTGAAGGTGATGCAGAAATCAGAACTCCTTCCCCATGGCAAGAAACCTTGTGGTTGGCATGTTGTCCAACGTTCAGTGTCGTTGAAACCAGTGTGTCCCATGAGGCCCCGCCCATGCTCGCGGGCCACATTGGTCACAAACACACATTGTGACCCTCAGGCTGAGCCCAGTCCTCAAGTAAGGCCACTCAGTGGCTGGATGAAGAGATAGCATATTGGGCTTGCCATGCCCCTAGGCCCCAATTTTTCACCATAGTTCGGATTGTCCCTTCATTCTTCCCCACGGCTTTGCTTTGGAATTCCTCTTTTGGTGGGACACCTGAGGTAACAAAACTGAAATGAGTCCTCCCATCCCAAAGATTGACGAAAAGCAATTGGGAATCGGGCCAAATCCTCAGAGAGGAAGATTCGTCCATGGCCCATGAGGCCTCCCCGACATTCCACGGCCATCACTGATACAAAATCCAGAGACAAAAGCCTGAGCAATCGCCACAGACTCGCACTTTCTTCATATCCTGTAGAGTTCTTCTCATGGTTTGTAGATCGGGCCTGCCATACCTACGTCCCCAAACCTAAGCTGAGTTTGTGTTTCAGACTTCTGTCCTCAAAGTCTTGGGCCACACATCCTCCAGGCTGGGCCCCTGGAGCCACACATTAGGACTGTGCCTACCAATCCATGGGAATTCTGCCCATTCCATGGTCCAAAATCATACAAATTAGGAGAAACCTCCAACGACCCTTAGGCCATCCCAATAGTGTGGGTCACCCGGAACAAACAAGGGGTGTCTGACACCAGCTGATAATCGACCTCCACTCATACCATAGATGGATGTCCCCAGAGAAGAAGATTGAACCAGACAGGACCCTAGGCCATAATAGGATCCATTGCTATGGGTTACAGGCATGTGTCCTCAAAAGCCTGATTCCAAAACGAGCATAGGGGTTTTCCTGAGGCACCCATCAGAACTCATCTCGTCTCCACAAGTAAACCTGCGCATGGGAGCCATGTCCAAAGCTTAGGAAAGTACTTCAGGTTGCCGGTGCCACCGCCCCATTCCAAGGCCCTCATGGACACAAAAACACATTAGGACACATCCTCAGGAAAGTCCATTTCAACTCAGCCACCGAGGTTGCTCCCGCAGAGCCATCAGATCTAAACTGTCTTGTTGCTAGGAGACAATTGGAATGCGAGGCGGGCTTCCCAGGCATCCATCCGCGAACGGTGCTCTGGAGTCATTCCATATGGGATGTCCTGGAGCTGTCCAACAGGTCTCAATTGTCCGGAAGAAGGAATCCTGGAAGGGGGCATCCCACAACTCCCAACGTGGGAAAACCTCAATTGTCTCGAGATTCCGCTCCCTTCATAAAGCGGCCGTCATGCTCAGAAACACCCACCTGAGCCAACGTCTGATCCTCGCCCTGACTTCAGATGCATGAGATATTGGTTCAGATCTGCAGGGGGTACCTGCCGTGCCCTCGCCCTGAAACCCAAGTCTAGCTTGTCTTCTCAGACTTCCATCCTCACACTCCTGGCCCCAAAGCCCTCAAGTTTGGCAATTCCGGACCCACAATGCAGCACTCTGCCTGCCCTCTAGAAAAAAAATTATTGCCTCATGAGCTGCCCAGCACCTTAAATGAAGGTAAACCTACACAGCACTCGACTTTACCAAAATTATATAGTCTAACCTGGGCACTAAGGCACTGTCGAACACATCCTGAGCCCGGACCTCCTGACCAACACCCAGAAAGCTGACCGCACACTGAGCACATAAAACCCGCCATGGCCTTAGGTCATCATCTCTTCCCTACCTCAGTGTTCAGGCTTCAGAACCGAGACCTTATCTCCAATCACTGCCCAGGGGTGAGTCTGATGCAGAAATCAGAACTCCTCCTTACCCATGGCAAGAACCCTTGTGGTTGGCACGTTGTCCAACGATCAGTGTAGGAGAAAGCCTGAGGCCCCGCCCATTCTTGAGTGCGACGAGGGCATACACACGCATTGTGACCCTCAGCATGAGTCCTGTCCTCTAGTAAGTCCTCTCAGTGGCTGGACCATTAGATGTCATAATGGGCTTGACATGTCCCTAGGCCCCAATTTTTAACCAGATTTGATTGTCCAGTCGCCCCTCCTAGGTCTCTACTCTGAAATCCCTCATTTGGGGGGACACCTGAGGTTAAAAAAGAAAACAACAACAACAACAAAATAAAACGGACTTCTTCCAGCCCACAGAATGAACCCAAACTCTTTGGACGGGGCCAAACCACCAGAGAGTAAGACTCGTCCATTTCCCATGAAGTCACCCAGAAATTCCACGACCATGAGTGACACGATATCCCGAGACAAAAACTTGAGCAGGAGCCTCACACTCGCCCTTCTTTCAAATCCCGAAAAGTTCTCCTCATGGTCTGTAGATCAGTCCTGCCATTCCTATGACCTGAAACATAAGCCGAGTTTGTGTTTTCAGACAACTGTCCAAAAAGGCCTGGACTACACAACCTACAGGCTCAGGCCCCTGGAGCCAAACCTGAGGACTGTTCTTGCCCTCTCCAAGGGAATTGTGTGTGCCCATTCCAATGGCCACAACCCTTCTAATAGGATAAACCTCCAAAGTCCCTGATATATCTCAATAGTGGTAGCATCCCAGGAAAAACAGGGGCAATCTGAGCCCAAATGAGCCCCTACCTGCACTCAGACCCATAGACAGATGTCCTCAGAGGTAAAAAGGAAAGAACAGGCCCCTAGGCACTAATCAGATCCATTGCTTTGGTTTCCAGGCATCTCTCCTCAGAGGCCTGGATTTCAAAAGCAGCATATAGCTGTTTCTTGTTTCACCCATCAGAAAACATCTCATCTACACATGGGAAACTTGCACGTTGGAGCTGTGTCAAAGCCTCTGTTTAGGAGAACCCTTTAGGGCCCCAGTGCCACCGCTTCATTCCAAGGTCTCCATAGACACAAAAGCACATTCGGACCCATCCCCAGGGGTGTGCATTTCAACTCAGCATCCTCGGTAGCTCCCCACAGATCCAGGAGATCTAAACTGTCTTGTTGCTAGGAGACAATTGGAATGCGAGGTGGGCTACCCAGCCATCCATCCTTAGAACCCTGCTCAGAATCACTGGCCTGGAGCCAAACAACAGGTCTCAATTGTCCTGCCGAAGACTCTCTGCAGTTTGGAGCTTCTCACAACTCCCATCATGGGAAAACCCCCATGGCCTCGTGATGCCCCCCCATTCATGAAGGGGCCATCAGGGACAGAAACTCCAACCTGAGCGATCGTCTGATCCTCGCCCTGACTTCAGATGCACGAGATCTCGATTCAGGTCTGTAGATTGTGCCTGCCATGGCCTCACCCAGAAACCTAAGCCTAGCTTGTGTTCTCAGACTTTTGTCGTCAGACTACTGGCCCACAAGGCCTCCAGTTTGGCAATCCAGAACTACAATGCAGCACTCTGCCTGCCCTCCAGATAAAAAACGTTGTCCTCTGGGGCTACCCAGTAACCCCAAATGAGGATCAACCTGCACCGACCTTGGCTGTACCCCAAATACATAGGCTGACCAGGGCACTAATGCCCTTTCTGACACAGCCTGAGCCTGGACCCCCTGGCCCCTCCCAGACAGCTGGCCGCACACTGAGCACATCGAGCCGCCATGGCCTTAGGTCTTCATCTCTTCCCAACCTCGGTTTTCAGGTTTCAGAACCTAGACCTTATCTCCAATCACTGTCCATGTTGAAGGTGATGCAGAAATCAGAACTCCTTCCCCATGGCTAGAAACCTTGTGGTTGGCATGTTGTCCAACGTTCAGTGTCGTTGAAACCAGTGTGTCCCATGAGGCCCCGCCCATGCTCGCGGGCCACATTGGTCACAAGCACACATTGTGACCCTCAGGCTGAGCCCAGTCCTCAAGTAAGGCCACTCAGTGGCTGGATGAAGAGATAGCATATTGGGCTTGCCATGCCCCTAGGCCCCAATTTTTAACCATAGTTCGGATTGTCCCTTCCGTCTTCCCCACGGCTTTGCTTTGGAATTCCTCTTTTGGTGGGACACCTGAGGTAACAAAACTGAAATGAGTCCTCCCATCCCACAGATTGACGAAAAGCAATTGGGAATCGGGCCAAATCCTCAGAGAGGAAGATTCGTCCATGGCCCATGAGGCCTCCCCGACATTCCACGGCCATCACTGATACAAAATCCAGAGACAAAAGCCTGAGCAATCGCCACAGACTCGCACTTTCTTCATATCCTGTAGAGTTCTTCTCATGGTTTGTAGATCGGGCCTGCCATACCTACGTCCCCAAACCTAAGCTGAGTTTGTGTTTTCAGACTTCTGTCCTCAAAGTCTTGGGCCACACACCCTCCAGGCTGGGCCCCTGGAGCCACACATTAGGACTGTGCCTACCAATCCATGGGAATTCTGCCCATTCCATGGTCCAAAATCGTACAAATTAGGAGAAACCTCCAACGACCCTTAGGCCATCCCAATAGTGTGGGTCACCCGGAACAAACAAGGGGTGTCTGACACCAGCTGATAATCGACCTCCACTCATACCATAGATGGATGTCCCCAGAGAAGAAGATTGAACCAGACAGGACCCTAGGCCATAATAGGATCCATTGCTATGGGTTACAGGCATGTGTCCTCAAAAGCCTGATTCCAATACGAGCATAGGGGTTTTCCTGAGGCACCCATCAGAACTCATCTCGTCTCCACAAGGAAACCTGTGCATGGGAGCCATGTCCAAAGCTTAGGAAAGTACTTCAGGTTGCCGGTGCCACCGCCCCATTCCAAGGCCCTCATGGACACAAAAACACATTAGGACACATCCTCAGGAAAGTCCATTTCAACTCAGCCACCGAGGTTGCTCCCGCAGAGCCATCAGATCTAAACTGTCTTGTTGCTAGGAGACAATTGGAATGCGAGGCGGGCTTCCCAGGCATCCATCCGCGAACGGTGCTCTGGAGTCATTCCATATGGGATGTCCTGGAGCTGTCCAACAGGTCTCAATTGTCCGGAAGAAGGAATCCTGGAAGGGGGCATCCCACAACTCCCACCGTGGGAAAACCCCAATGGTCTCGAGATTCCGCTCCCTTCATGAAGCGGCCGTCATGCTCAGAAACTCCCACCTGAGCCAACGTCTGATCCTCGCCCTGACTTCAGATGCATGAGATATTGCTTCAGATCTGCAGGGGGTACCTGCCAGCCCTCGCCCTGAAACCCAAGTCTAGCTTGACTTCTCAGACTTCCATCCTCACACTCCTGGCCCCAAAGCCCTCAAGTTTGGCACTTCCGGACCCACAATGCAGCACTCTGCCTGCCCTCTCGAGAAAAAAATTATTGCCTCATGAGCTTCCCAGGCATCTTAAATGAGGGTAAACCTACACAGCACTCGACTTTACCCAAATTATATAGTCTAACCTGGGCACTAATGCACTGTCGAACACATCCTGAGCCCGGACCTCCTGACCAACACCCAGAAAGCTGACCGCACACTGAGCACATAAAACCCGCCATGGCCTTAGGTCATCATCTCTTCCCTACCTCAGTTTTCAGGCTTCAGAACCAAGACCTTATCTCCAATCACTGCCCAGGGGTGAGTCTGATGCAGAAATCAGAACTCCTCCTTACCCATGGCAAGAACCCTTGTGGTTGGCACGTTGTCCAACGATCAGTGTAGAAGAAACCCTGAGGCCCCGCCAATTCTTGAGTGCGACGAGGGCATACACACGCATTGTGACCCTCAGCATGAGTCCTGTCCTCTAGTAAGTCCTCTCAGTGGCTGGACCATTAGATGTCATAATGGGCTTGACATGTCCCTAGGCCCCAATTTTTAACCAGATTTCTGATTGTCCAGTCGCCCCTCCTAGGGCTCTACTCTGAAATCCCTCATTTGGTGGGACACCTGAGGTTAAAAAAGAAAACAACAACAACAACAAAATAAAACGGACTTCTTCCAGCCCACAGAATGAACCCAAACTCTTTGGACGGGGCCAAACCACCAGAGAGTAAGACTCGTCCATTTCCCATGAAGTCACCCAGAAATTCCATGACCATGAGTGACACGATATCCCGAGACAAAAACTTGAGCAGGAGCCTCACACTCGCCCTTCTTTCAAATCCCGAAAAGTTCTCCTCATGGTCTGTAGATGAGTCCTGCCATACCTATGACCTGAAACATAAGCCGAGTTTGTGTTTTCAGACAACTGCCCAAAAAGGGCTGGACTATACAACCTACAGGCTCAGGCCCCTGGAGCCAAACCTGAGGACTGTACTTGCCCTCTCCAAGGGAATTGTGTGATCCCATTCCAAAGGCCACAACCCTTCTAATAGGATAAACCTCCAAAGTCCCTGATATATCTCAATAGTGGTAGCTTCCCAGGAAAAACAGGGGCAATCTGAGCCCAAATGAGCCCCTACCTGCACTCAGACCCATAGACAGATGTCCTCAGAGGTAAAAAGGAAAGAACAGGCCCCTAGGCACTAATCAGATCCATTGCTTTGGTTTCCAGGCATCTCTCCTCAGAGGCCTGGATTTCAAAAGCAGCATATAGCTGTTTCTTGTTTCACCCATCAGAAAACATCTCATCTACACATGGGAAACTTGCACGTTGGAGCTGTGTCAAAGCCTCTGTTTAGGAGAACCCTTTAGGGCCCCAGTGCCACCGCTTCATTCCAAGGTCTCCATAGACACAAAAGCACATTCGGACCCATCCCCAGGGGTGTGCATTTCAACTCAGCATCCTCGGTAGCTCCCCACAGATCCAGGAGATCTAAACTGTCTTGTTGCTAGGAGACAATTGGAATGCGAGGTGGGCTACCCAGCCATCCATCCTTAGAACCCTGCTCAGAATCACTGGCCTGGAGCCAAACAACAGGTCTCAATTGTCCTGCCGAAGACTCTCTGCAGTTTGGAGCTTCTCACAACTCCCATCATGGGAAAACCCCCATGGCCTCGTGATGCCCCCCCATTCATGAAGGGGCCATCAGGGACAGAAACTCCAACCTGAGCGATCGTCTGATCCTCGCCCTGACTTCAGATGCACGAGATCTCGATTCACGTCTGTAGATTGTGCCTGCCATGGCCTCACCCAGAAACCTAAGCCTAGCTTGTGTTCTCAGACTTTTGTCGTCAGACTACTGGCCCACAAGGCCTCCAGTTTGGCAATCCAGAACTACAATGCAGCACTCTGCCTGCCCTCCAGATAAAAAACGTTGTCCTCTGGGGCTACCCAGTAACCCCAAATGAGGATCAACCTGCACCGACCTTGGCTGTACCCCAAATACATAGGCTGACCAGGGCACTAATGCCCTTTCTGACACAGCCTGAGCCTGGACCCCCTGGCCCCTCCCAGACAGCTGGCCGCACACTGAGCACATCGAGCCGCCATGGCCTTAGGTCTTCATCTCTTCCCAACCTCGGTTTTCAGGTTTCAGAACCTAGACCTTATCTCCAATCACTGTCCATGTTGAAGGTGATGCAGAAATCAGAACTCCTTCCCCATGGCTAGAAACCTTGTGGTTGGCATGTTGTCCAACGTTCAGTGTCGTTGAAACCAGTGTGTCCCATGAGGCCCCGCCCATGCTCGCGGGCCACATTGGTCACAAGCACACATTGTGACCCTCAGGCTGAGCCCAGTCCTCAAGTAAGGCCACTCAGTGGCTGGATGAAGAGATAGCATATTGGGCTTGCCATGCCCCTAGGCCCCAATTTTTAACCATAGTTCGGATTGTCCCTTCCGTCTTCCCCACGGCTTTGCTTTGGAATTCCTCTTTTGGTGGGACACCTGAGGTAACAAAACTGAAATGAGTCCTCCCATCCCACAGATTGACGAAAAGCAATTGGGAATCGGGCCAAATCCTCAGAGAGGAAGATTCGTCCATGGCCCATGAGGCCTCCCCGACATTCCACGGCCATCACTGATACAAAATCCAGAGACAAAAGCCTGAGCAATCGCCACAGACTCGCACTTTCTTCATATCCTGTAGAGTTCTTCTCATGGTTTGTAGATCGGGCCTGCCATACCTACGTCCCCAAACCTAAGCTGAGTTTGTGTTTTCAGACTTCTGTCCTCAAAGTCTTGGGCCACACACCCTCCAGGCTGGGCCCCTGGAGCCACACATTAGGACTGTGCCTACCAATCCATGGGAATTCTGCCCATTCCATGGTCCAAAATCGTACAAATTAGGAGAAACCTCCAACGACCCTTAGGCCATCCCAATAGTGTGGGTCACCCGGAACAAACAAGGGGTGTCTGACACCAGCTGATAATCGACCTCCACTCATACCATAGATGGATGTCCCCAGAGAAGAAGATTGAACCAGACAGGACCCTAGGCCATAATAGGATCCATTGCTATGGGTTACAGGCATGTGTCCTCAAAAGCCTGATTCCAATACGAGCATAGGGGTTTTCCTGAGGCACCCATCAGAACTCATCTCGTCTCCATAAGGAAACCTGTGCATGGGAGCCATGTCCAAAGCTTAGGAAAGTACTTCAGGTTGCCGGTGCCACCGCCCCATTCCAAGGCCCTCATGGACACAAAAACACATTAGGACACATCCTCAGGAAAGTCCATTTCAACTCAGCCACCGAGGTTGCTCCCGCAGAGCCATCAGATCTAAACTGTCTTGTTGCTAGGAGACAATTGGAATGCGAGGCGGGCTTCCCAGGCATCCATCCGCGAACGGTGCTCTGGAGTCATTCCATATGGGATGTCCTGGAGCTGTCCAACAGGTCTCAATTGTCCGGAAGAAGGAATCCTGGAAGGGGGCATCCCACAACTCCCACCGTGGGAAAACCCCAATGGTCTCGAGATTCCGCTCCCTTCATGAAGCGGCCGTCATGCTCAGAAACTCCCACCTGAGCCAACGTCTGATCCTCGCCCTGACTTCAGATGCATGAGATATTGCTTCAGATCTGCAGGGGGTACCTGCCAGCCCTCGCCCTGAAACCCAAGTCTAGCTTGACTTCTCAGACTTCCATCCTCACACTCCTGGCCCCAAAGCCCTCAAGTTTGGCACTTCCGGACCCACAATGCAGCACTCTGCCTGCCCTCTCGAGAAAAAAATTATTGCCTCATGAGCTTCCCAGGCATCTTAAATGAGGGTAAACCTACACAGCACTCGACTTTACCCAAATTATATAGTCTAACCTGGGCACTAATGCACTGTCGAACACATCCTGAGCCCGGACCTCCTGACCAACACCCAGAAAGCTGACCGCACACTGAGCACATAAAACCCGCCATGGCCTTAGGTCATCATCTCTTCCCTACCTCAGTTTTCAGGCTTCAGAACCAAGACCTTATCTCCAATCACTGCCCAGGGGTGAGTCTGATGCAGAAATCAGAACTCCTCCTTACCCATGGCAAGAACCCTTGTGGTTGGCACGTTGTCCAACGATCAGTGTAGAAGAAACCCTGAGGCCCCGCCAATTCTTGAGTGCGACGAGGGCATACACACGCATTGTGACCCTCAGCATGAGTCCTGTCCTCTAGTAAGTCCTCTCAGTGGCTGGACCATTAGATGTCATAATGGGCTTGACATGTCCCTAGGCCCCAATTTTTAACCAGATTTCTGATTGTCCAGTCGCCCCTCCTAGGGCTCTACTCTGAAATCCCTCATTTGGTGGGACACCTGAGGTTAAAAAAGAAAACAACAACAACAACAAAATAAAACGGACTTCTTCCAGCCCACAGAATGAACCCAAACTCTTTGGACGGGGCCAAACCACCAGAGAGTAAGACTCGTCCATTTCCCATGAAGTCACCCAGAAATTCCATGACCATGAGTGACACGATATCCCGAGACAAAAACTTGAGCAGGAGCCTCACACTCGCCCTTCTTTCAAATCCCGAAAAGTTCTCCTCATGGTCTGTAGATGAGTCCTGCCATACCTATGACCTGAAACATAAGCCGAGTTTGTGTTTTCAGACAACTGCCCAAAAAGGGCTGGACTATACAACCTACAGGCTCAGGCCCCTGGAGCCAAACCTGAGGACTGTACTTGCCCTCTCCAAGGGAATTGTGTGATCCCATTCCAAAGGCCACAACCCTTCTAATAGGATAAACCTCCAAAGTCCCTGATATATCTCAATAGTGGTAGCTTCCCAGGAAAAACAGGGGCAATCTGAGCCCAAATGAGCCCCTACCTGCACTCAGACCCATAGACAGATGTCCTCAGAGGTAAAAAGGAAAGAACAGGCCCCTAGGCACTAATCAGATCCATTGCTTTGGTTTCCAGGCATCTCTCCTCAGAGGCCTGGATTTCAAAAGCAGCATATAGCTGTTTCTTGTTTCACCCATCAGAAAACATCTCATCTACACATGGGAAACTTGCACGTTGGAGCTGTGTCAAAGCCTCTGTTTAGGAGAACCCTTTAGGGCCCCAGTGCCACCGCTTCATTCCAAGGTCTCCATAGACACAAAAGCACATTCGGACCCATCCCCAGGGGTGTGCATTTCAACTCAGCATCCTCGGTAGCTCCCCACAGATCCAGGAGATCTAAACTGTCTTGTTGCTAGGAGACAATTGGAATGCGAGGTGGGCTACCCAGCCATCCATCCTTAGAACCCTGCTCAGAATCACTGGCCTGGAGCCAAACAACAGGTCTCAATTGTCCTGCCGAAGACTCTCTGCAGTTTGGAGCTTCTCACAACTCCCATCATGGGAAAACCCCCATGGCCTCGTGATGCCCCCCCATTCATGAAGGGGCCATCAGGGACAGAAACTCCAACCTGAGCGATCGTCTGATCCTCGCCCTGACTTCAGATGCACGAGATCTCGATTCACGTCTGTAGATTGTGCCTGCCATGGCCTCACCCAGAAACCTAAGCCTAGCTTGTGTTCTCAGACTTTTGTCGTCAGACTACTGGCCCACAAGGCCTCCAGTTTGGCAATCCAGAACTACAATGCAGCACTCTGCCTGCCCTCCAGATAAAAAACGTTGTCCTCTGGGGCTACCCAGTAACCCCAAATGAGGATCAACCTGCACCGACCTTGGCTGTACCCCAAATACATAGGCTGACCAGGGCACTAATGCCCTTTCTGACACAGCCTGAGCCTGGACCCCCTGGCCCCTCCCAGACAGCTGGCCGCACACTGAGCACATCGAGCCGCCATGGCCTTAGGTCTTCATCTCTTCCCAACCTCGGTTTTCAGGTTTCAGAACCTAGACCTTATCTCCAATCACTGTCCATGTTGAAGGTGATGCAGAAATCAGAACTCCTTCCCCATGGCTAGAAACCTTGTGGTTGGCATGTTGTCCAACGTTCAGTGTCGTTGAAACCAGTGTGTCCCATGAGGCCCCGCCCATGCTCGCGGGCCACATTGGTCACAAGCACACATTGTGACCCTCAGGCTGAGCCCAGTCCTCAAGTAAGGCCACTCAGTGGCTGGATGAAGAGATAGCATATTGGGCTTGCCATGCCCCTAGGCCCCAATTTTTAACCATAGTTCGGATTGTCCCTTCCGTCTTCCCCACGGCTTTGCTTTGGAATTCCTCTTTTGGTGGGACACCTGAGGTAACAAAACTGAAATGAGTCCTCCCATCCCACAGATTGACGAAAAGCAATTGGGAATCGGGCCAAATCCTCAGAGAGGAAGATTCGTCCATGGCCCATGAGGCCTCCCCGACATTCCACGGCCATCACTGATACAAAATCCAGAGACAAAAGCCTGAGCAATCGCCACAGACTCGCACTTTCTTCATATCCTGTAGAGTTCTTCTCATGGTTTGTAGATCGGGCCTGCCATACCTACGTCCCCAAACCTAAGCTGAGTTTGTGTTTTCAGACTTCTGTCCTCAAAGTCTTGGGCCACACACCCTCCAGGCTGGGCCCCTGGAGCCACACATTAGGACTGTGCCTACCAATCCATGGGAATTCTGCCCATTCCATGGTCCAAAATCGTACAAATTAGGAGAAACCTCCAACGACCCTTAGGCCATCCCAATAGTGTGGGTCACCCGGAACAAACAAGGGGTGTCTGACACCAGCTGATAATCGACCTCCACTCATACCATAGATGGATGTCCCCAGAGAAGAAGATTGAACCAGACAGGACCCTAGGCCATAATAGGATCCATTGCTATGGGTTACAGGCATGTGTCCTCAAAAGCCTGATTCCAATACGAGCATAGGGGTTTTCCTGAGGCACCCATCAGAACTCATCTCGTCTCCACAAGGAAACCTGTGCATGGGAGCCATGTCCAAAGCTTAGGAAAGTACTTCAGGTTGCCGGTGCCACCACCCCATTCCAAGGCCCTCATGGACACAAAAACACATTAGGACACATCCTCAGGAAAGTCCATTTCAACTCAGCCACCGAGGTTGCTCCCGCAGAGCCATCAGATCTAAACTGTCTTGTTGCTAGGAGACAATTGGAATGCGAGGCGGGCTTCCCAGGCATCCATCCGCGAACGGTGCTCTGGAGTCATTCCATATGGGATGTCCTGGAGCTGTCCAACAGGTCTCAATTGTCCGGAAGAAGGAATCCTGGAAGGGGGCATCCCACAACTCCCACCGTGGGAAAACCCCAATGGTCTCGAGATTCCGCTCCCTTCATGAAGCGGCCGTCATGCTCAGAAACTCCCACCTGAGCCAACGTCTGATCCTCGCCCTGACTTCAGATGCATGAGATATTGCTTCAGATCTGCAGGGGGTACCTGCCAGCCCTCGCCCTGAAACCCAAGTCTAGCTTGACTTCTCAGACTTCCATCCTCACACTCCTGGCCCCAAAGCCCTCAAGTTTGGCACTTCCGGACCCACAATGCAGCACTCTGCCTGCCCTCTCGAGAAAAAAATTATTGCCTCATGAGCTTCCCAGGCATCTTAAATGAGGGTAAACCTACACAGCACTCGACTTTACCCAAATTATATAGTCTAACCTGGGCACTAATGCACTGTCGAACACATCCTGAGCCCGGACCTCCTGACCAACACCCAGAAAGCTGACCGCACACTGAGCACATAAAACCCGCCATGGCCTTAGGTCATCATCTCTTCCCTACCTCAGTTTTCAGGCTTCAGAACCGAGACCTTATCTCCAATCACTGCCCAGGGGTGAGTCTGATGCAGAAATCAGAACTCCTCCTTACCCATGGCAAGAACCCTTGTGGTTGGCACGTTGTCCAACGATCAGTGTAGAAGAAACCCTGAGGCCCCGCCCATTCTTGAGTGCGACGAGGGCATACACACGCATTGTGACCCTCAGCATGAGTCCTGTCCTCTAGTAAGTCCTCTCAGTGGCTGGACCATTAGATGTCATAATGGGCTTGACATGTCCCTAGGCCCCAATTTTTAACCAGATTTCTGATTGTCCAGTCGCCCCTCCTAGGGCTCTATTCTGAAATCCCTCATTTGGTGGGACACCTGAGGTTAAAAAAGAAAACAACAACAACAACAAAATAAAACGGACTTCTTCCAGCCCACAGAATGAACCCAAACTCTTTGGACGGGGCCAAACCACCAGAGAGTAAGACTCGTCCATTTCCCATGAAGTCACCCAGAAATTCCATGACCATGAGTGACACGATATCCCGAGACAAAAACTTGAGCAGGAGCCTCACACTCGCCCTTCTTTCAAATCCCGAAAAGTTCTCCTCATGGTCTGTAGATGAGTCCTGCCATACCTATGACCTGAAACATAAGCCGAGTTTGTGTTTTCAGACAACTGCCCAAAAAGGCCTGGACTATACAACCTACAGGCTCAGGCCCCTGGAGCCAAACCTGAGGACTGTACTTGCCCTCTCCAAGGGAATTGTGTGATCCCATTCCAAAGGCCACAACCCTTCTAATAGGATAAACCTCCAAAGTCCCTGATATATCTCAATAGTGGTAGCTTCCCAGGAAAAACAGGGGCAATCTGAGCCCAAATGAGCCCCTACCTGCACTCAGACCCATAGACAGATGTCCTCAGAGGTAAAAAGGAAAGAACAGGCCCCTAGGCACTAATCAGATCCATTGCTTTGGTTTCCAGGCATCTCTCCTCAGAGGCCTGGATTTCAAAAGCAGCATATAGCTGTTTCTTGTTTCACCCATCAGAAAACATCTCATCTACACATGGGAAACTTGCACGTTGGAGCTGTGTCAAAGCCTCTGTTTAGGAGAACCCTTTAGGGCCCCAGTGCCACCGCTTCATTCCAAGGTCTCCATAGACACAAAAGCACATTCGGACCCATCCCCAGGGGTGTGCATTTCAACTCAGCATCCTCGGTAGCTCCCCACAGATCCAGGAGATCTAAACTGTCTTGTTGCTAGGAGATAATTAGAATGCGAGGTGGGCTACCCAGCCATCCATCCTTAGAACCCTGCTCAGAATCATTGGCCTGGAGCCAAACAACAGGTCTCAATTGTCCTGCCGAAGACTCTCTGCAGTTTGGAGCTTCTCACAACTCCCATCATGGGAAAACCCCCATGGCCTCGTGATGCCCCCCCCATTCATGAAGGGGCCATGAGGGACAGAAACTCCAACCTGAGCGATCGTCTGATCCTCGCCCTGACTTCAGATGCACGAGATCTCGATTCAGGTCTGTAGATTGTGCCTGCCATGGCCTCACCCAGAAACCTAAGCCTAGCTTGTGTTCTCAGACTTTTGTCGTCAGACTACTGGCCCACAAGGCCTCCAGTTTGGCAATCCAGAACTACAATGCAGCACTCTGCCTGCCCTCCAGATAAAAAACATTGTCCTCTGGGGCTACCCAGTAACCCCAAATGAGGATCAACCTGCACCGACCTTGGCTGTACCCCAAATACATAGGCTGACCAGGGCACTAATGCCCTTTCTGACACAGCCTGAGCCTGGACCCCCTGGCCCCTCCCAGACAGCTGGCCGTACACTGAACACATCGAGCCGCCATGGCCTTAGGTCGTCATCTCTTCTCAACCTCGGTTTTCAGGTTTCAGAACCTAGACCTTATCTCCAATCACTGTCCATGTTGAAGGTGATGCAGAAATCAGAACTCCTTCCCCATGGCAAGAAACCTTGTGGTTGGCATGTTGTCCAACGTTCAGTGTCGTTGAAACCAGTGTGGCCCATGAGGCCCCGCCCCTGCTCGCGGGCCACCTTGGTCACAAACACACATTGTGACCCTCAGGCTGAGCCCAGTCCTCAAGTAAGGCCACTCAGTGGCTGGATGAAGAGATAGCATATTGGGCTTGCCATGCCCCTAGGCCCCAATTTTTCACCATAGTTCGGATTGTCCCTTCAGTCTTCCCCACGGCTTTGCTTTGGAATTCCTCTTTTGGTGGGACACCTGAGGTAACAAAACTGAAATGAGTCCTCCCATCCCACAGATTGACGAAAAGCAATTGGGAATCGGGCCAAATCCTCAGAGAGGAAGATTCGTCCATGGCCCATGAGGCCTCCCCGACATTCCACGGCCATCACTGATACAAAATCCAGAGACAAAAGCCTGAGCAATCGCCACAGACTCGCACTTTCTTCATATCCTGTACAGTTCTTCTCATGGTTTGTAGATCGGGCCTGCCATACCTACGTCCCCAAACCTAAGCTGAGTTTGTGTTTTCAGACTTCTGTCCTCAAAGTCTTGGGCCACACACCCTCCAGGCTGGGCCCCTGGAGCCACACATTAGGACTGTGCCTACCAATCCATGGGAATTCTGCCCATTCCATGGTCCAAAATCGTCCAAATTAGGAGAAACCTCCAACGACCCTTAGGCCATCCCAATAGTGTGGGTCACCCGGAACAAACAAGGGGTGTCTGACACCAGCTGATAATCGACCTCCACTCATACCATAGATGGATGTCCCCAGAGAAGAAGATTGAACCAGACAGGACCCTAGGCCATAATAGGATCCATTGCTATGGGTTACAGGCATGTGTCCTCAAAAGCCTGATACCAATACGAGCATAGGGGTTTTCCTGAGGCACCCATCAGAACTCATCTCGTCTCCACAAGGAAACCTGTGCATGGGAGCCATGTCCAAAGCTTAGGAAAGTACTTCAGGTTGCCGGTGCCACCGCCCCATTCCAAGGCTCTCATGGACACAAAAACACATTAGGACACATCCTCAGGAAAGTCCATTTCAACTCAGCCACCGAGGTTGCTCCCGCAGAGCCATCAGATCTAAACTGTCCTGTTGCTAGGAGACAATTGGAATGCGAGGCAGGCTTCCCAGGCATCCATCCACGAACGGTGCTCTGGAGTCATTCCATATGGGATGTCCTGGAGCTGTCCAACAGGTCTCAATTGTCCGGAAGAAGGGGGCATCCCACAACTCCCATCGTGTGAAAACCTCAATGGTCTCGAGATTCCGCTCCCTTCATGAAGCGGCCGTCATGCTCAGAAACTCCCACCTGAGCCAACGTCTGATCCTCGCCCTGACTTCAGATGCATGAGATATTGGTTCAGATCTGCAGGGGGTACCTGCCGTGCCCTCGCCCTGAAACCCAAGTCTAGCTTGTCTTCTCAGACTTCCATCCTCACACTCCTGGCCCCAAAGCCCTCAAGTTTGGAAATTCCGGACCCACAATGCAGCACTCTGCCTGCCCTCTAGAGAAAAAAATGATTGCCTCATGAGCTGCCCAGGCACCTTAAATGAGGGTAAACCTACACAGGACTCGACTTTACCCAAATTATATAGTCTAACCTGGGCACTAATGCACTGTCGAACACATCCTGAGCCCGGACCTCCTGACCAACACCCAGAAAGCTGACCGCACACTGAGCACATAAAACCCGCCATGGCCTTAGGTCATCATCTCTTCCCTACCTCAGTTTTCAGGCTTCAGAACCGAGACCTTATCTCCAATCACTGCCCAGGGGTGAGTCTGATGCAGAAATCAGAACTCCTCCTTACCCATGGCAAGAACCCTTGTGGTTGGCACGTTGTCCAACGATCAGTGTAGGAGAAACCCTGAGGCCCCGCCCATTCTTGAGTGCGACGAGGGCATACACACGCATTGTGACCCTCAGCATGAGTCCTGTCCTCTAGTAAGTCCTCTCAGTGGCTGGACCATTAGATGTCATAATGGGCTTGACATGTCCCTAGGCCCCAATTTTTAACCAGATTTCTGATTGTCCAGTCGCCCCTCCTAGGGCTCTACTCTGAAATCCCTCATTTGGTGGGACACCTGAGGTTAAAAAAGAAAACAACAACAACAACAAAATAAAACGGACTTCTTCCAGCCCACAGAATGAACCCAAACTCTTTGGACGGGGCCAAACCACCAGAGAGTAAGACCCGTCCATTTCCCATGAAGTCACCCAGAAATTCCACGACCATGAGTGACACGATATCCCGAGACAAAAACTTGAGCAGGAGCCTCACACTCGCCCTTCTTTCAAATCCCGAAAAGTTCTCCTCATGGTCTGTAGATCAGTCCTGCCATACCTATGACCTGAAACATAAGCCGAGTTTGTGTTTTCAGACAACTGCCCAAAAAGGGCTGGACTACACAACCTACAGGCTCAGGCCCCTGGAGCCAAACCTGAGGACTGTACTTGCCCTCTGCAAGGGAATTGTGTGTGCCCCTTCCAATGGCCACAACCCTTCTAATAGGATAAACCTCCAAAGTCCCTGATTTATCTCAATAGTGGTAGCTTCCCAGGAAAAACAGGGGCAATCGGAGCCCAAATGAGCCCCTACCTGCACTCAGACCCATAGACAGATGTCCTCAGAGGTAAAAAGGAAAGAACAGGCCACTAGGCACTAATCAGATCCATTGCTTTGGTTTCCAGGCATCTCTCCTCAGAGGCCTGGATTTCAAAAGCAGCATATAGCTGTTTCTTGTTTCACCCATCAGAAAACATCTCATCTACACATGGGAAACTTGCACGTTGGAGCTGTGTCAAAGCCTCTGTTTAGGAGAACCCTTTAGGGCCCCAGTGCCACCGCTTCATTCCAAGGTCTCCATAGACACAAAAGCACGTTAGGACCCATCCCCAGGGGTGTCCATTTCAACTCAGCGTCCTCGGTTGCTCCCCACAGATCCAGGAGATCTAAACTGTCTTGTTGCTAGGAGACAATTGGAATGCGAGGTGGGCTACCCAGCCATCCATCCTTAGAACCCTGCTCAGAATCATTGGCCTGGGGCCAAACAACAGGTCTCAATTGTCCTGCCGAAGACTCTCTGCAGTTTGGAGCTTCTCACAACTCCCATCATGGGAAAACCCCCATGGCCTCGTGATGCCCCCCCATTCATGAAGGGGCCATCAGGGACAGAAACTCCAACCTGAGCGATCGTCTGATCCTCGCCCTGACTTCAGATGCACGAGATCTCGATTCAGGTCTGTAGATTGTGCCTGCCATGGCCTCACCCAGAAACCTAAGCCTAGCTTGTGTTCTCAGACTTTTGTCGTCAGACTACTGGCCCACAAGGCCTCCAGTTTGGCAATCCAGAACTACAATGCAGCACTCTGCTTGCCCTCCAGATAAAAAACGTTGTCCTCTGGGGCTACCCAGTAACCCCAAATGAGGATCAACCTGCACCGACCTTGGCTGTACCCCAAATACATAGGCTGACCAGGGCACTAATGCCCTTTCGGACACAGCCTGAGCCTGGACCCCCTGGCCCCTCCCAGACAGCTGGCCGCACACTGAGCACATCGAGCCGCCATGGCCTTAGGTCGTCATCTCTTCCCAACCTCGGTTTTCAGGTTTCAGAACCTAGACCTTATCTCCAATCACTGTCCATGTTGAAGGTGATGCAGAAATCAGAACTCCTTCCCCATGGCAAGAAACCTTGTGGTTGGCATGTTGTCCAACATTCAGTGTCGTTGAAACCAGTGTGGCCCATGAGGCCCCGCCCATGCTCGCGGGCCACATTGGTCACAAACACACATTGTGACCCTCAGGCTGAGCCCAGTCCTCAAGTAAGGCCACTCAGTGGCTGGATGAAGAGATAGCATATTGGGCTTGCCATGCCCCTAGGCCCCAATTTTTCACCATAGTTCGGATTGTCCCTTCCGTCTTCCCCACGGCTTTGCTTTGGAATTCCTCTTTTGGTGGGACACCTGAGGTAACAAAACTGAAATGAGTCCTCCCATCCCACAGATTGACGAAAAGCAATTGGGAATCGGGCCAAATCCTCAGAGAGGAAGATTCGTCCATGGCCCATGAGGCCTCCCCGACATTCCACGGCCATCACTGATACAAAATCCAGAGACAAAAGCCTGAGCAATCGCCACAGACTCGCACTTTCTTCATATCCTGTACAGTTCTTCTCATGGTTTGTAGATCGGGCCTGCCATACCTACGTCCCCAAACCTAAGCTGAGTTTGTGTTTCAGACTTCTGTCCTCAAAGTCTTGGGCCACACACCCTCCAGGCTGGGCCCCTGGAGCCACACATTAGGACTGTGCCTACCAATCCATGGGAATTCTGCCCATTCCATGGTCCAAAATCGTACAAATTAGGAGAAACCTCCAACGACCCTTAGGCCATCCCAATAGTGTGGGTCACCCGGAACAAACAAGGGGTGTCTGACACCAGCTGATAATCGACCTCCACTCATACCATAGATGGATGTCCCCAGAGAAGAAGATTGAACCAGACAGGACCCTAGGCCATAATAGGATCCATTGCTATGGGTTACAGGCATGTGTCCTCAAAAGCCTGATTCCAATACGAGCATAGGGGTTTTCCTGAGGCACCCATCAGAACTCATCTCGTCTCCACAAGTAAACCTGTGCATGGGAGCCATGTCCAAAGCTTAGGAAAGTACTTCAGGTTGCCGGTGCCACCGCCCCATTCCAAGGCCCTCATGGACACAAAAACACATTAGGACACATCCTCAGGAAAGTCCATTTCAACTCAGCCACCGAGGTTGCTCCCGCAGAGCCATCAGATCTAAACTGTCTTGTTGCTAGGAGACAATTGGAATGCGAGGCGGGCTTCCCAGGCATCCATCCGCGAACGGTGCTCTGGAGTCATTCCATATGGGATGTCCTGGAGCTGTCCAACAGGTCTCAATTGTCCGGAAGAAGGAATCCTGGAAGGGGGCATCCCACAACTCCCAACGTGGGAAAACCTCAATGGTCTCGAGATTCCGCTCCCTTCATGAAGCGGCCGTCATGCTCAGAAACTCCCACCTGAGCCAACGTCTGATCCTCGCCCTGACTTCAGATGCATGAGATATTGGTTCAGATCTGCAGGGGGTACCTGCCGTGCCCTCGCCCTGAAACCCAAGTCTAGCTTGTCTTCTCAGACTTCCATCCTCACACTCCTGGCCCCAAAGCCCTCAAGTTTGGCAATTCCGGACCCACAATGCAGCACTCTGCCTGCCCTCTAGAGAAAAAAATGATTGCCTCATGAGCTGCCCAGGCACCTTAAATGAGGGTAAACCTACACAGCACTCGACTTTACCCAAATTATATAGTCTAACCTGGGCACTAATGCACTGTCGAACACATCCTGAGCCCGGACCTCCTGACCAACACCCAGAAAGCTGACCGCACACTGAGCACATAAAACCCGCCATGGCCTTAGGTCATCATCTCTTCCCTACCTCAGTTTGCAGGCTTCAGAACCGAGACCTTATCTCCAATCACTGCCCAGGGGTGAGTCTGATGCAGAAATCAGAACTCCTCCTTACCCATGGCAAGAAACCTTGTGGTTGGCACGTTGTCCAACGATCAGTGTAGGAGAAACCCTGAGGCCCCGCCCATTCTTGAGTGCGACGAGGGCATACACACGCATTGTGACCCTCAGCATGAGTCCTGTCCTCTAGTAAGTCCTCTCAGTGACTGGACCATTAGATGTCATAATGGGCTTGACATGTCCCTAGGCCCCAATTTTTAACCAGATTTCTGATTGTCCAGTCGCCCCTCCTAGGGCTCTACTCTGAAATCCCTCATTTGGTGGGACACCTGAGGTTAAAAAAGAAAACAACAACAACAACAACAACAAAATAAAACGGACTTCTTCCAGCCCACAGAATGAACCCAAACTCTTTGGACGGGGCCAAACCACCAGAGAGTAAGACTCGTCCATTTCCCATGAAGTCACCCAGAAATTCCACGACCATGAGTGACACGATATCCCGAGACAAAAACTTGAGCAGGAGCCTCACACTCGCCCTTCTTTCAAATCCCGAAAAGTTCTCCTCATGGTCTGTAGATCAGTCCTGCCATACCTATGACCTGAAACATAAGCCGAGTTTGTGTTTTCAGACAACTGTCCAAAAAGGGCTGGACTACACAACCTACAGGCTCAGGCCCCTGGAGCCAAACCTGAGGACTGTTCTTGCCCTCTCCAAGGGAATTGTGTGTGCCCATTCCAATGGCCACAACCCTTCTAATAGGATAAACCTCCAAAGTCCCTGATATATCTCAATAGTGGTAGCTTCCCAGGAAAAACAGGGGCAATCTGAGCCCAAATGAGCCCCTACCTGCACTCAGACCCATAGACAGATGTCCCCAGAGGTAAAAAGGAAAGAACAGGCCCCTAGGCACTAATCAGATCCATTGCTTTGGTTTCCAGGCATCTCTCCTCAGAGGCCTGGATTTCAAAAGCAGCATATAGCTGTTTCTTGTTTCACCCATCAGAAAACATCTCATCTACACATGGGAAACTTGCACGTTGGAGCTGTGTCAAAGCCTCTGTTTAGGAGAACCCTTTAGGGCCCCAGTGCCACCGCTTCATTCCAAGGTCTCCATAGACACAAAAGCACATTCGGACCCATCCCCAGGGGTGTGCATTTCAACTCAGCATCCTCGGTAGCTCCCCACAGATCCAGGAGATCTAAACTGTCTTGTTGCTAGGAGACAATTGGAATGCGAGGTGGGCTACCCAGCCATCCATCCTTAGAACCCTGCTCAGAATCATTGGCCTGGAGCCAAACAACAGGTCTCAATTGTCCTGCCGAAGACTCTCTGCAGTTTGGAGCTTCTCACAACTCCCATCATGGGAAAACCCCCATGGCCTCGTGATGCCCCCCCCATTCATGAAGGGGCCATCAGGGACAGAAACTCCAACCTGAGCGATCGTCTGATCCTCGCCCTGACTTCAGATGCACGAGATCTCGTTTCAGGTCTGTAGATTGTGCCTGCCATGGCCTCACCCAGAAACCTAAGCCTAGCTTGTGTTCTCAGACTTTTGTCGTCAGACTACTGGCCCACAAGGCCTCCAGTTTGGCAATCCAGAACTACAATGCAGCACTCTGCCTGCCCTCCAGATAAAAAACGTTGTCCTCTGGGGCTACCCAGTAACCCCAAATGAGGATCAACCTGCACCGACCTTGGCTGTACCCCAAATACATAGGCTGACCAGGGCACTAATGCCCTTTCGGACACAGCCTGAGCCTGGACCCCCTGGCCCCTCCCAGACAGCTGGCCGCACACTGAGCACATCGAGCCGCCATGGCCTTAGGTCGTCATCTCTTCCCAACCTCGGTTTTCAGGTTTCAGAACCTAGACCTTATCTCCAATCACTGTCCATGTTGAAGGTGATGCAGAAATCAGAACTCCTTCCCCATGGCAAGAAACCTTGTGGTTGGCATGTTGTCCAACGTTCAGTGTCGTTGAAACCAGTGTGGCCCATGAGGCCCCGCCCATGCTCGCGGGCCACATTGGTCACAAACACACATTGTGACCCTCAGGCTGAGCCCAGTCCTCAAGTAAGGCCACTCAGTGGCTGGATGAAGAGATAGCATATTGGGCTTGCCATGCCCCTAGGCCCCAATTTTTCACCATAGTTCGGATTGTCCCTTCCGTCTTCCCCACGGCTTTGCTTTGGAATTCCTCTTTTGGTGGGACACCTGAGGTAACAAAACTGAAATGAGTCCTCCCATCCCACAGACTGACGAAAAGCAATTGGGAATCGGGCCAAATCCTCAGAGAGGAAGGTTCGTCCATGGCCCATGAGGCCTCCCCGACATTCCACGGCCATCACTGATACAAAATCCAGAGACAAAAGCCTGAGCAATCGCCACAGACTCGCACTTTCTTCATATCCTGTAGAGTTCTTCTCATGGTTTGTAGATCGGGCCTGCCATACCTACGTCCCCAAACCTAAGCTGAGTTGGTGTTTCAGACTTCTGTCCTCAAAGTCTTGGGCCACACATCCTCCAGGCTGGGCCCCTGGAGCCACACATTAGGACTGTGCCTACCAATCCATGGGAATTCTGCCCATTCCATGGTCCAAAATCGTACAAATTAGGAGAAACCTCCAACGACCCTTAGGCCATCCCAATAGTGTGGGTCACCCGGAACAAACAAGGGGTGTCTGACACCAGCTGATAATCGACCTCCACTCATACCATAGATGGATGTCCCCAGAGAAGTAGATTGAACCAGACAGGACCCTAGGCCATAATAGGATCCATTGCTATGGGTTACAGGCATGTGTCCTCAAAAGCCTGATTCCAATACGAGCATAGGGGTTTTCCTGAGGCACCCATCAGAACTCATCTCGTCTCCACAAAGAAACCTGTGCATGGGAGCCATGTCCAAAGCTTAGGAAAGTACTTCAGGTTGCCGGTGCCACCGCCCCATTCCAAGGCCCTCATGGACACAAAAACACATTAGGACACATCCTCAGGAAAGTCCATTTCAACTCAGCCACCGAGGTTGCTCCCGCAGAGCCATCAGATCTAAACTGTCTTGTTGCTAGGAGACAATTGGAATGCGAGGCGGGCTTCCCAGGCATCCATCCGCGAACGGTGCTCTGGAGTCATTCCATATGGGATGTCCTGGAGCTGTCCAACAGGTCTCAATTGTCCGGAAGAAGGAATCCTGGAAGGGGGCATCCCACAACTCCCAACGTGGGAAAACCTCAATGGTCTCGAGATTCCGCTCCCTTCATGAAGCGGCCGTCATGCTCAGAAACTCCCACCTGAGCCAACGTCTGATCCTCGTCCTGACTTCTGATGCATGAGATATTGGTTCAGATCTGCAGGGGGTACCTGCCGTGCCCTCGCCCTGAAACCCAAGTCTAGCTTGTCTTCTCAGACTTCCATCCTCACACTCCTGGCCCCAAAGCCCTCAAGTTTGGCAATTCCGGACCCACAATGCAGCACTCTGCCTGCCGTCTAGAGAAAAAAATGATTGCCTCATGAGCTGCCCAGGCACCTTAAATGAGGGTAAACCTACACAGCACTCGACTTTACCCAAATTATATAGTCTAACCTGGGCACTAATGCACTGTCGAACACATCCTGAGCCCGGACCTCCTGACCAACACCCAGAAAGCTGACCGCACACTGAGCACATAAAACCCGCCATGGCCTTAGGTCATCATCTCTTCCCTACCTCAGTTTTCAGGCTTCAGAACCGAGACCTTATCTCCAATCACTGCCCAGGGGTGAGTCTGATGCAGAAATCAGAACTCCTCCTTACCCATGGCAAGAACCCTTGTGGTTGGCACGTTGTCCAACGATCAGTGTAGGAGAAACCCTGAGGCCCCGCCCATTCTTGAGTGCGACGAGGGCATACACACGCATTGTGACCCTCAGCATGAGTCCTGTCCTCTAGTAAGTCCTCTCAGTGGCTGGACCATTAGATGTCATAATGGGCTTGACATGTCCCTAGGCCCCAATTTTTAACCAGATTTCTGATTGTCCAGTCGCCCCTCCTAGGGCTCTACTCTGAAATCCCTCATTTGGTGGGACACCTGAGGTTAAAAAAGAAAACAACAACAACAACAAAATAAAACGGACTTCTTCCAGCCCACAGAATGAACCCAAACTCTTTGGACGGGGCCAAACCACCAGAGAGTAAGACCCGTCCATTTCCCATGAAGTCACCCAGAAATTCCACGACCATGAGTGACACGATATCCCGAGACAAAAACTTGAGCAGGAGCCTCACACTCGCCCTTCTTTCAAATCCCGAAAAGTTCTCCTCATGGTCTGTAGATCAGTCCTGCCATACCTATGACATGAAACATAAGCCGAGTTTGTGTTTTCAGACAACTGTCCAAAAAGGGCTGGACGACACAACCTACAGGCTCAGGCCCCTGGAGCCAAACCTGAGGACTGTACTTGCCCTCTCCAAGGGAATTGTGTGTGCCCATTCCAATGGCCACAACCCTTCTAATAGGATAAACCTCCAAAGTCCCTGATATATCTCAATAGTGGTAGCTTCCCAGGAAAAACAGGGGCAATCTGAGCCCAAATGAGCCCCTACCTGCACTCAGACCCATAGACAGATGTCCCCAGAGGTAAAAAGGAAAGAACAGGCCCCTAGGCACTAATCAGATCCATTGCTTTGGTTTCCAGGCATCTCTCCTCAGAGGCCTGGATTTCAAAAGCAGCATATAGCTGTTTCTTGTTTCACCCATCAGAAAACATCTCATCTACACATGGGAAACTTGCACGTTGGAGCTGTGTCAAAGCCTCTGTTTAGGAGAACCCTTTAGGGCCCCAGTGCCACCGCTTCATTCCAAGGTCTCCATAGACACAAAAGCACATTCGGACCCATCCCCAGGGGTGTGCATTTCAACTCAGCATCCTCGGTAGCTCCCCACAGATTCAGGAGATCTAAACTGTCTTGTTGCTAGGAGACAATTGGAATGCGAGGTGGGCTACCCAGCCATCCATCCTTAGAACCCTGCTCAGAATCATTGGCCTGGAGCCAAACAACAGGTCTCAATTGTCCTGCCGAAGACTCTCTGCAGTTTGGAGCTTCTCACAACTCCCATCATGGGAAAACCCCCATGGCCTCGTGATGCCCCCCCATTCATGAAGGGGCCATCAGGGACAGAAACTCCAACCTGAGCGATCGTCTGATCCTCGCCCTGACTTCAGATGCACGAGATCTCGATTCAGGTCTGTAGATTATGCCTGCCATGGCCTCACCCAGAAACCTAAGCCTAGCTTGTGTTCTCAGACTTTTGTCGTCAGACTACTGGCCCACAAGGCCTCCAGTTTGGCAATCCAGAACTACAATGCAGCACTCTGCTTGCCCTCCAGATAAAAAACGTTGTCCTCTGGGGCTACCCAGTAACCCCAAATGAGGATCAACCTGCACCGACCTTGGCTGTACCCCAAATACATAGGCTGACCAGGGCACTAATGCCCTTTCGGACACAGCCTGAGCCTGGACCCCCTGGCCCCTCCCAGACAGCTGGCCGCACACTGAGCACATCGAGCCGCCATGGCCTTAGGTCGTCATCTCTTCCCAACCTCGGTTTTCAGGTTTCAGAACCTAGACCTTATCTCCAATCACTGTCCATGTTGAAGGTGATGCAGAAATCAGAACTCCTTCCCCATGGCAAGAAACCTTGTGGTTGGCATGTTGTCCAACTTTCAGTGTCATTGAAACCAGTGTGGCCCATGAGGCCCCGCCCATGCTCGCGGGCCACATTGGTCACAAACACACATTGTGACCCTCAGGCTGAGCCCAGTCCTCAAGTAAGGCCACTCAGTGGCTGGATGAAGAGATAGCATATTGGGCTTGCCATGCCCCTAGGCCCCAATTTTTCACCATAGTTCGGATTGTCCCTTCCGTCTTCCCCACGGCTTTGCTTTGGAATTCCTCTTTTGGTGGGACACCTGAGGTAACAAAACTGAAATGAGTCCTCCCATCCCACAGATTGACGAAAAGCAATTGGGAATCGGGCCAAATCCTCAGAGAGGAAGGTTCGTCCATGGCCCATGAGGCCTCCCCGACATTCCACGGCCATCACTGATACAAAATCCAGAGACAAAAGCCTGAGCAATCGCCACAGACTCGCACTTTCTTCATATCCTGTACAGTTCTTCTCATGGTTTGTAGATCGGGCCTGCCATACCTACGTCCCCAAACCTAAGCTGAGTTTGTGTTTCAGACTTCTGTCCTCAAAGTCTTGGGCCACACATCCTCCAGGCTGGGCCCCTGGAGCCACACATTAGGACTGTGCCTACCAATCCATGGGAATTCTGCCCATTCCATGGTCCAAAATCGTACAAATTAGGAGAAACCTCCAACGACCCTTAGGCCATCCCAATAGTGTGGGTCACCCGGAACAAACAAGGGGTGTCTGACACCAGCTGATAATCGACCTCCACTCATACCATAGATGGATGTCCCCAGAGAAGAAGATTGAACCAGACAGGACCCTAGGCCATAATAGGATCCATTGCTCTGGGTTACAGGCATGTGTCCTCAAAAGCCTGATTCCAATACGAGCATAGGGGTTTTCCTGAGGCACCCATCAGAACTCATCTCGTCTCCACAAGTAAACCTGTGCATGGGAGCCATGTCCAAAGCTTAGGAAAGTACTTCAGGTTGCCGGTGCCACCGCCCCATTCCAAGGCCCTCATGGACACAAAAACACATTAGGACACATCCTCAGGAAAGTCCATTTCAACTCAGCCACCGAGGTTGCTTCCACAGAGCCATCAGATCTAAACTGTCTTGTTGCTAGGAGACAATTGGAATGCGAGGCGGGCTTCCCAGGCATCCATCCGCGAACGGTGCTCTGGAGTCATTCCATATGGGATGTCCTGGAGCTGTCCAACAGGTCTCAATTGTCCGGAAGAAGGAATCCTGGAAGGGGGCATCCCACAACTCCCAACGTGGGAAAACCTCAATGGTCTCGAGATTCCGCTCCCTTCATGAAGCGGCCGTCATGCTCAGAAACTCCCACCTGAGCCAACGTCTGATCCTCGCCCTGACTTCAGATGCATGAGATATTGGTTCAGATCTGCAGGGGGTACCTGCCGTGCCCTCGCCCTGAAACCCAAGTCTAGCTTGTCTTCTCAGACTTCCATCCTCACACTCCTGGCCCCAAAGCCCTCAAGTTTGGCAATTCCGGACCCACAATGCAGCACTCTGCCTGCCCTCTAGAGAAAAAAATGATTGCCTCATGAGCTTCCCAGGCACCTTAAATGAGGGTAAACCTACACAGCACTCGACTTTACCCAAATTATATAGTCTAACCTGGGCACTAATGCACTGTCGAACACATCCTGAGCCCGGACCTCCTGACCAACACCCAGAAAGCTGACCGCACACTGAGCACATAAAACCCGCCATGGCCTTAGGTCATCATCTCTTCCCTACCTCAGTTTTCAGGCTTCAGAACCGAGACCTTATCTCCAATCACTGCCCAGGGGTGAGTCTGATGCAGAATTCAGAACTCCTCCTTACCCATGGCAAGAACCCTTGTGGTTGGCACGTTGTCCAACGATCAGCGTAGGAGAAACCCTGAGGCCCCGCCCATTCTTGAGTGCGACGAGGGCATACACACGCATTGTGACCCTCAGCATGAGTCCTGTCCTCTAGTAAGTCCTCTCAGTGGCTGGACCATTAGATGTCATAATGGGCTTGACATGTCCCTAGGCCCCAATTTTTAACCAGATTTCTGATTGTCCAGTCGCCCCTCCTAGGGCTCTACTCTGAAATCCCTCATTTGGTGGGACACCTGAGGTTAAAAAAGAAAACAACAACAACAACAAAATAAAACGGACTTCTTCCAGCCCACAGAATGAACCCAAACTCTTTGGACGGGGCCAAACCACCAGAGAGTAAGACTCGTCCATTTCCCATGAAGTCACCCAGAAATTCCACGACCATGAGTGACACGATATCCCGAGACAAAAACTTGAGCAGGAGCCTCACACTCGCCCTTCTTTCAAATCCCGAAAAGTTCTCCTCATGGTCTGTAGATCAGTCCTGCCATACCTATGACCTGAAACATAAGCCGAGTTTGTGTTTTCAGACAACTGTCCAAAAAGGGCTGGACTACACAACCTACAGGCTCAGGCCCCTGGAGCCAAACCTGAGGACTGTACTTGCCCTCTCCAAGGGAATTGTGTGTGCCCATTCCAATGGCCAAAATTCTTCTAATAGGATAAACCTCCAAAGTCCCTGATATATCTCAATAGTGGTAGCTTCCCAGGAAAAAGAGGGGCAATCTGAGCCCAAATGAGCCCCTACCTGCACTCATACCCATAGACAGATGTCCTCAGAGGTAAAAAGGAAAGAACAGGCCCCAAGGCACTAATCAGATCCATTGCTGTGGTTTCCAGGCATCTCTCCTCAGAGGCCTGGATTTCAAAAGCAGCATATAGCTGTTTCTTGTTTCACCCATCAGAAAACATCTCATCTACCCATGGGAAACTTGCACGTTGGAGCTGTGTCAAAGCCTCTGTTTAGGAGAACCCTTTAGGGCCCCAGAGCCACCGCTTCATTCCAAGGTCTCCATAGACACAAAAGCACATTCGGACCCATCCCCAGGGGTGTGCATTTCAACTCAGCATCCTCGGTAGCTCCCCACAGATCCAGGAGATCTAAACTGTCTTGTTGCTAGGAGACAATTGGAATGTGAGGTGGGCTACCCAGCCATCCATCCTTAGAACCCTGCTCAGAATCATTGGCCTGGAGCCAAACAACAGGTCTCAATTGTCCTGCCGAAGACTCTCTGCAGTTTGGAGCTTCTCACAACTCCCATCATGGGAAAACCCCCATGGCCTCGTGATGCCCCCCCATTCATGAAGGGGCCATCAGGGACAGAAACTCCAACCTGAGCGATCGTCTGATCCTCGCCCTGACTTCAGATGCACGAGATCTCGATTCAGGTCTGTAGATTGTGCCTGCCATGGCCTCACCCAGAAACCTAAGCCTAGCTTGTGTTCTCAGACTTTTGTCGTCAGACTACTGGCCCACAAGGCCTCCAGTTTGGCAATCCAGAACTACAATGCAGCACTCTGCCTGCCCTCCAGATAAAAAACGTTGTCCTCTGGGGCTACCCAGTAACCCCAAATGAGGATCAACCTGCACCGACCTTGGCTGTACCCCAAATACATAGGCTGACCAGGGCACTAATGCCCTTTCTGACACAGCCTGAGCCTGGACCCCCTGGCCCCTTCCAGACAGCTGGCCGCACACTGAGCACATCGAGCCGCCATGGCCTTAGGTCGTCATCTCTTCCCAACCTCGGTTTTCAGGTTTCAGAACCTAGACCTTATCTCCAATCACTGTCCATGTTGAAGGTGATGCAGAAATCAGAACTCCTTCCCCATGGCAAGAAACCTGTGGTTGGCATGTTGTCCAACGTTCAGTGTCGTGGAAACCAGTGTGTCCCATGAGGCCCCGCCCATGCTCGCGGGCCACCTTGGTCACAAACACACATTGTGACCCTCAGGCTGAGCCCAGTCCTCAAGTAAGGCCACTCAGTGGCTGGATGAAGAGATAGCATATTGGGCTTGCCATGCCCCTAGGCCCCAATTTTTCACCATAGTTCGGATTGTCCCTTCAGTCTTCCCCACGGCTTTGCTTTGGAATTCCTCTTTTGGTGGGACACCTGAGGTAACAAAACTGAAATGAGTCCTCCCATCCCACAGATTGACGAAAAGCAATTGGGAATCGGGCCAAATCCTCAGAGAGGAAGATTCGTCCATGGCCCATGAGGCCTCCCCGACATTCCACGGCCATCACTGATACAAAATCCAGAGACAAAAGCCTGAGCAATCGCCACAGACTCGCACTTTCTTCATATCCTGTAGAGTTCTTCTCATGGTTTGTAGATCGGGCCTGCCATACCTACGTCCCCAAACCTAAGCTGAGTTTGTGTTTTCAGACTTCTGTCCTCAAAGTCTTGGGCCACACACCCTCCAGGCTGGGCCCCTGGAGCCACACATTAGGACTGTGCCTACCAATCCATGGGAATTCTGCCCATTCCATGGTCCAAAATCGTACAAATTAGGAGAAACCTCCAACGACCCTTAGGCCATCCCAATAGTGTGGGTCACCCGGAACAAACAAGGGGTGTCTGACACCAGCTGATAATCGACCTTCACTCATACCATAGATGGATGTCCCCAGAGAAGAAGATTGAACCAGACAGGACCCTAGGCCATAATAGGATCCATTGCTATGGGTTACAGGCATGTGTCCTCAAAAGCCTGATTCCAATACGAGCATAGGGGTTTTCCTGAGGCACCCATCAGAACTCATCTCGTCTCCACAAGTAAACCTGTGCATGGGAGCCATGTCCAAAGCTTAGGAAAGTACTTCAGGTTGCCGGTGCCACCGCCCCATTCCAAGGCCCTCATGGACACAAAGACACATTAGCACACATCCTCAGGAAAGTCCATTTCAACTCAGCCACCGAGGTTGCTCCCGCAGAGCCATCAGATCTAAACTGTCTTGTTGCTAGGAGACAATTGGAATGTGAGGCGGGCTTCCCAGGCATCCATCCGCGAACGGTGCTCTGGAGTCATTCCATATGGGATGTCCTGGAGCTGTCCAACAGGTCTCAATTGTCCGGAAGAAGGAATCCTGGAAGGGGGCATCCCACAACTCCCAACGTGGGAAAACCTCAATGGTCTCGAGATTCCGCTCCCTTCATGAAGCGGCCGTCATGCTCAGAAACTCCCACCTGAGCCAACGTCTGATCCTCGCCCTGACTTCAGATGCATGAGATATTGGTTCAGATCTGCAGGGGGTACCTGCCGTGCCCTCGCCCTGAAACCCAAGTCTAGCTTGTCTTCTCAGACTTCCATCCTCACACTCCTGGCCCCAAAGCCCTCAAGTTTGGAAATTCCGGACCCACAATGCAGCACTCTGCCTGCCCTCTAGAGAAAAAAATGATTGCCTCATGAGCTGCCCAGGCACCTTAAATGAGGGTAAACCTACACAGGACTCGACTTTACCCAAATTATATAGTCTAACCTGGGCACTAATGCACTGTCGAACACATCCTGAGCCCGGACCTCCTGACCAACACCCAGAAAGCTGACCGCACACTGAGCACATAAAACCCGCCATGGCCTTAGGTCATCATCTCTTCCCTACCTCAGTTTTCAGGCTTCAGAACCGAGACCTTATCTCCAATCACTGCCCAGGGGTGAGTCTGATGCAGAAATCAGAACTCCTCCTTACCCATGGCAAGAACCCTTGTGGTTGGCACGTTGTCCAACGATCAGTGTAGGAGAAACCCTGAGGCCCCGCCCATTCTTGAGTGCGACGAGGGCATACACACGCATTGTGACCCTCAGCATGAGTCCTGTCCTCTAGTAAGTCCTCTCAGTGGCTGGACCATTAGATGTCATAATGGGCTTGACATGTCCCTAGGCCCCAATTTTTAACCAGATTTCTGATTGTCCAGTCGCCCCTCCTAGGGCTCTACTCTGAAATCCCTCATTTGGTGGGACACCTGAGGTTAAAAAAGAAAACAACAACAACAACAAAATAAAACGGACTTCTTCCAGCCCACAGAATGAACCCAAACTCTTTGGACGGGGCCAAACCACCAGAGAGTAAGACCCGTCCATTTCCCATGAAGTCACCCAGAAATTCCACGACCATGAGTGACACGATATCCCGAGACAAAAACTTGAGCAGGAGCCTCACACTCGCCCTTCTTTCAAATCCCGAAAAGTTCTCCTCATGGTCTGTAGATCAGTCCTGCCATACCTATGACCTGAAACATAAGCCGAGTTTGTGTTTTCAGACAACTGCCCAAAAAGGGCTGGACTACACAACCTACAGGCTCAGGCCCCTGGAGCCAAACCTGAGGACTGTACTTGCCCTCTGCAAGGGAATTGTGTGTGCCCCTTCCAATGGCCACAACCCTTCTAATAGGATAAACCTCCAAAGTCCCTGATATATCTCAATAGTGGTAGCTTCCCAGGAAAAACAGGGGCAATCTGAGCCCAAATGAGCCCCTACCTGCACTCAGACCCATAGACAGATGTCCCCAGAGGTAAAAAGGAAAGAACAGGCCCCTAGGCACTAATCAGATCCATTGCTTTGGTTTCCAGGCATCTCTCCTCAGAGGCCTGGATTTCAAAAGCAGCATATAGCTGTTTCTTGTTTCACCCATCAGAAAACATCTCATCTACACATGGGAAACTTGCACGTTGGAGCTGTGTCAAAGCCTCTGTTTAGGAGAACCCTTTAGGGCCCCAGTGCCACCGCTTCATTCCAAGGTCTCCATAGACACAAAAGCACATTCGGACCCATCCCCAGGGGTGTGCATTTCAACTCAGCATCCTCGGTAGCTCCCCACAGATTCAGGAGATCTAAACTGTCTTGTTGCTAGGAGACAATTGGAATGCGAGGTGGGCTACCCAGCCATCCATCCTTAGAACCCTGCTCAGAATCATTGGCCTGGAGCCAAACAACAGGTCTCAATTGTCCTGCCGAAGACTCTCTGCAGTTTGGAGCTTCTCACAACTCCCATCATGGGAAAACCCCCATGGCCTCGTGATGCCCCCCCATTCATGAAGGGGCCATCAGGGACAGAAACTCCAACCTGAGCGATCGTCTGATCCTCGCCCTGACTTCAGATGCACGAGATCTCGATTCAGGTCTGTAGATTATGCCTGCCATGGCCTCACCCAGAAACCTAAGCCTAGCTTGTGTTCTCAGACTTTTGTCGTCAGACTACTGGCCCACAAGGCCTCCAGTTTGGCAATCCAGAACTACAATGCAGCACTCTGCTTGCCCTCCAGATAAAAAACGTTGTCCTCTGGGGCTACCCAGTAACCCCAAATGAGGATCAACCTGCACCGATCTTGGCTGTACCCCAAATACATAGGCTGACCAGGGCACTAATGCCCTTTCGGACACAGCCTGAGCCTGGACCCCCTGGCCCCTCCCAGACAGCTGGCCGCACACTGAGCACATCGAGCCGCCATGGCCTTAGGTCGTCATCTCTTCCCAACCTCGGTTTTCAGGTTTCAGAACCTAGACCTTATCTCCAATCACTGTCCATGTTGAAGGTGATGCAGAAATCAGAACTCCTTCCCCATGGCAAGAAACCTTGTGGTTGGCATGTTGTCCAACTTTCAGTGTCATTGAAACCAGTGTGGCCCATGAGGCCCCGCCCATGCTCGCGGGCCACATTGGTCACAAACACACATTGTGACCCTCAGGCTGAGCCCAGTCCTCAAGTAAGGCCACTCAGTGGCTGGATGAAGAGATAGCATATTGGGCTTGCCATGCCCCTAGGCCCCAATTTTTCACCATAGTTCGGATTGTCCCTTCCGTCTTCCCCACGGCTTTGCTTTGGAATTCCTCTTTTGGTGGGACACCTGAGGTAACAAAACTGAAATGAGTCCTCCCATCCCACAGATTGACGAAAAGCAATTGGGAATCGGGCCAAATCCTCAGAGAGGAAGGTTCGTCCATGGCCCATGAGGCCTCCCCGACATTCCACGGCCATCACTGATACAAAATCCAGAGACAAAAGCCTGAGCAATCGCCACAGACTCGCACTTTCTTCATATCCTGTACAGTTCTTCTCATGGTTTGTAGATCGGGCCTGCCATACCTACGTCCCCAAACCTAAGCTGAGTTTGTGTTTCAGACTTCTGTCCTCAAAGTCTTGGGCCACACATCCTCCAGGCTGGGCCATTGGAGCCACACATTAGGACTGTGCCTACCAATCCATGGGAATTCTGCCCATTCCATGGTCCAAAATCGTACAAATTAGGAGAAACCTCCAACGACCCTTAGGCCATCCCAATAGTGTGGGTCACCCGGAACAAACAAGGGGTGTCTGACACCAGCTGATAATCGACCTCCACTCATACCATAGATGGATGTCCCCAGAGAAGTAGATTGAACCAGACAGGACCCTAGGCCATAATAGGATCCATTGCTATGGGTTACAGGCATGTGTCCTCAAAAGCCTGATTCCAATACGAGCATAGGGGTTTTCCTGAGGCACCCATCAGAACTCATCTCGTCTCCACAAGGAAACCTGTGCATGGGAGCCATGTCCAAAGCTTAGGAAAGTACTTCAGGTTGCCGGTGCCACCGCCCCATTCCAAGGCACTCATGGACACAAAAACACATTAGGACACATCCTCAGGAAAGTCCATTTCAACTCAGCCACCGAGGTTGCTCCCGCAGAGCCATCAGATCTAAACTGTCTTGTTGCTAGGAGACAATTGGAATGCGAGGCGGGCTTCCCAGGCATCCATCCGCGAACGGTGCTCTGGAGTCATTCCATATGGGATGTCCTGGAGCTGTCCAACAGGTCTCAATTGTCCGGAAGAAGGAATCCTGGAAGGGGGCATCCCACAACTCCCAACGTGGGAAAACCTCAATGGTCTCGAGATTCCGCTCCATCATGAAGCGGCCGTCATGCTCAGAAACTCCCACCTGAGCCAACGTCTGATCCTCGCCCTGACTTCAGATGCATGAGATATTGGTTCAGATCTGCAGGGGGTACCTGCCGTGCCCTCGCCCTGAAACCCAAGTCTAGCTTGTCTTCTCAGACTTCCATCCTCACACTCCTGGCCCCAAAGCCCTCAAGTTTGGCAATTCCGGACCCACAATGCAGCACTCTGCCTGCCGTCTAGAGAAAAAAATGATTGCCTCATGAGCTGCCCAGGCACCTTAAATGAGGATAAACCTACACAGCACTCGACTTTACCCAAATTATATAGTCTAACCTGGGCACTAATGCACTGTCGAACACATCCTGAGCCCGGACCTCCTGACCAACACCCAGAAAGCTGACCGCACACTGAGCACATAAAACCCGCCATGGCCTTAGGTCATCATCTCATCCCTACCTCAGTTTTCAGGCTTCAGAACCGAGACCTTATCTCCAATCACTGCCCAGGGGTGAGTCTGATGCAGAAATCAGAACTCCTCCTTACCCATGGCAAGAACCCTTGTGGTTGGCACGTTGTCCAACGATCAGTGTAGGAGAAACCCTGAGGCCCCGCCCATTCTTGAGTGCGACGAGGGCATACACACGCATTGTGACCCTCAGCATGAGTCCTGTCCTCTAGTAAGTCCTCTCAGTGGCTGGACCATTAGATGTCATAATGGGCTTGACATGTCCCTAGGCCCCAATTTTTAACCAGATTTCTGATTGTCCAGTCGCCCCTCCTAGGGCTCTACTCTGAAATCCCTCATTTGGTGGGACACCTGAGGTTAAAAAAGAAAACAACAACAACAACAAAATAAAACGGACTTCTTCCAGCCCACAGAATGAACCCAAACTCTTTGGACGGGGCCAAACCACCAGAGAGTAAGACTCGTCCATTTCCCATGAAGTCACCCAGAAATTCCACGACCATGAGTGACACGATATCCCGAGACAAAAACTTGAGCAGGAGCCTCACACTCGCCCTTCTTTCAAATCCCGAAAAGTTCTCCTCACGGTCTGTAGATCAGTCCTGCCATACCTATGACCTGAAACATAAGCCGAGTTTGTGTTTTCAGACAACTGTCCAAAAAGGGCTGGACGACACAACCTACAGGCTCAGGCCCCTGGAGCCAAACCTGAGGACTGTACTTGCCCTCTCCAAGGGAATTGTGTGTGCCCATTCCAATGGCCACAACCCTTCTAATAGGATAAACCTCCAAAGTCCCTGATATATCTCAATAGTGGTAGCTTCCCAGGAAAAACAGGGGCAATCTGAGCCCAAATGAGCCCCTACCTGCACTCAGACCCATAGACAGATGTCCCCAGAGGTAAAAAGGAAAGAACAGGCCCCTAGGCACTAATCAGATCCATTGCTTTGGTTTCCAGGCATCTCTCCTCAGAGGCCTGGATTTCAAAAGCAGCATATAGCTGTTTCTTGTTTCACCCATCAGAAAACATCTCATCTACACATGGGAAACTTGCACGTTGGAGCTGTGTCAAAGCCTCTGTTTAGGAGAACCCTTTAGGGCCCCAGTGCCACCGCTTCATTCCAAGGTCTCCATAGACACAAAAGCACATACGGACCCATCCCCAGGGGTGTGCATTTCAACTCAGCATCCTCGGTAGCTCCCCACAGATCCAGGAGATCTAAACTGTCTTGTTGCTAGGAGACAATTGGAATGCGAGGTGGGCTACCCATCCATCCATCCTTAGAACCCTGCTCAGAATCATTGGCCTGGAGCCAAACAACAGGTCTCAATTGTCCTGCTGAAGACTCTCTGCAGTTTGGAGCTTCTCACAACTCCCATCATGGGAAAACCCCCATGGCCTCGTGATGCCCCCCCATTCATGAAGGGGCCATCAGGGACAGAAACTCCAACCTGAGCGATCGTCTGATCCTCGCCCTGACTTCAGATGCATGAGATCTCGATTCAGGTCTGTAGATTGTGCCTGCCATGGCCTCACCCAGAAACCTAAGCCTAGCTTGTGTTCTCAGACTTTTGTCGTCAGACTACTGGCCCACAAGGCCTCCAGTTTGGCAATCCAGAACTACAATGCAGCACTCTGCCTGCCCTCCAGATAAAAAAAGTTGTCCTCTGGGGCTACCCAGTAACCCCAAATGAGGATCAACCTGCACCGACCTTGGCTGTACCCCAAATACATAGGCTGACCAGGGCACTAATGCCCTTTCGGACACAGCCTGAGCCTGGACCCCCTGGCCCCTCCCAGACAGCTGGCCGCACACTGAGCACATCGAGCCGCCATGGCCTTAGGTCGTCATCTCTTCCCAACCTCGGTTTTCAGGTTTCAGAACCTAGACCTTATCTCCAATCACTGTCCATGTTGAAGGTGATGCAGAAATCAGAACTCCTTCCCCATGGCAAGAAACCTTGTGGTTGGCATGTTGTCCAACGTTCAGTGTCGTTGAAACCAGTGTGGCCCATGAGGCCCCGCCCATGCTCGCGGGCCACATTGGTCACAAACACACATTGTGACCCTCAGGCTGAGCCCAGTCCTCAAGTAAGGCCACTCAGTGGCTGGATGAAGAGATAGCATATTGGGCTTGCCATGCCCCTAGGCCCCAATTTTTCACCATAGTTCGGATTGTCCCTTCAGTCTTCCCCACGGCTTTGCTTTGGAATTCCTCTTTTGGTGGGACACCTGAGGTAACAAAACTGAAATGAGTCCTCCCATCCCACAGATTGACGAAAAGCAATTGGGAATCGGGCCAAATCCTCAGAGAGGAAGATTCGTCCATGGCCCATGAGGCCTCCCCGACATTCCACGGCCATCACTGATACAAAATCCAGAGACAAAAGCCTGAGCAATCGCCACAGACTCGCACTTTCTTCATATCCTGTAGAGTTCTTCTCATGGTTTGTAGATCGGGCCTGCCATACCTACGTCCCCAAACCTAAGCTGAGTTTGTGTTTTCAGACTTCTGTCCTCAAAGTCTTGGGCCACACACCCTCCAGGCTGGGCCCCTGGAGCCACACATTAGGACTGTGCCTACCAATCCATGGGAATTCTGCCCATTCCATGGTCCAAAATCGTACAAATTAGGAGAAACCTCCAACGACCCTTAGGCCATCCCAATAGTGTGGGTCACCCGGAACAAACAAGGGGTGTCTGACACCAGCTGATAATCGACCTCCACTCATACCATAGATGGATGTCCCCAGAGAAGAAGATTGAACCAGACAGGACCCTAGGCCATAATAGGATCCATTGCTCTGGGTTACAGGCATGTGTCCTCAAAAGCCTGATTCCAATACGAGCATAGGGGTTTTCCTGAGGCACCCATCAGAACTCATCTCGTCTCCACAAGTAAACCTGTGCATGGGAGCCATGTCCAAAGCTTAGGAAAGTACTTCAGGTTGCCGGTGCCACCGCCCCATTCCAAGGCCCTCATGGACACAAAAACACATTAGGACACATCCTCAGGAAAGTCCATTTCAACTCAGCCACCGAGGTTGCTTCCACAGAGCCATCAGATCTAAACTGTCTTGTTGCTAGGAGACAATTGGAATGCGAGGCGGGCTTCCCAGGCATCCATCCGCGAACGGTGCTCTGGAGTCATTCCATATGGGATGTCCTGGAGCTGTCCAACAGGTCTCAATTGTCCGGAAGAAGGAATCCTGGAAGGGGGCATCCCACAACTCCCAACGTGGGAAAACCTCAATGGTCTCGAGATTCCGCTCCCTTCATGAAGCGGCCGTCATGCTCAGAAACTCCCACCTGAGCCAACGTCTGATCCTCGCCCTGACTTCAGATGCATGAGATATTGGTTCAGATCTGCAGGGGGTACCTGCCGTGCCCTCGCCCTGAAACCCAAGTCTAGCTTGTCTTCTCAGACTTCCATCCTCACACTCCTGGCCCCAAAGCCCTCAAGTTTGGCAATTCCGGACCCACAATGCAGCACTCTGCCTGCCCTCTAGAGAAAAAAAATGATTGCCTCATGAGCTTCCCAGGCACCTTAAATGAGGGTAAACCTACACAGCACTCGACTTTACCCAAATTATATAGTCTAACCTGGGCACTAATGCACTGTCGAACACATCCTGAGCCCGGACCTCCTGACCAACACCCAGAAAGCTGACCGCACACTGAGCACATAAAACCCGCCATGGCCTTAGGTCATCATCTCTTCCCTACCTCAGTTTTCAGGCTTCAGAACCGAGACCTTATCTCCAATCACTGCCCAGGGGTGAGTCTGATGCAGAATTCAGAACTCCTCCTTACCCATGGCAAGAACCCTTGTGGTTGGCACGTTGTCCAACGATCAGCGTAGTAGAAACCCTGAGGCCCCGCCCATTCTTGAGTGCGACGAGGGCATACACACGCATTGTGACCCTCAGCATGAGTCCTGTCCTCTAGTAAGTCCTCTCAGTGGCTGGACCATTAGATGTCATAATGGGCTTGACATGTCCCTAGGCCCCAATTTTTAACCAGATTTCTGATTGTCCAGTCGCCCCTCCTAGGGCTCTACTCTGAAATCCCTCATTTGGTGGGACACCTGAGGTTAAAAAAGAAAACAACAACAACAACAAAATAAAACGGACTTCTTCCAGCCCACAGAATGAACCCAAACTCTTTGGACGGGGCCAAACCACCAGAGAGTAAGACTCGTCCATTTCCCATGAAGTCACCCAGAAATTCCACGACCATGAGTGACACGATATCCCGAGACAAAAACTTGAGCAGGAGCCTCACACTCGCCCTTCTTTCAAATCCCGAAAAGTTCTCCTCATGGTCTGTAGATCAGTCCTGCCATACCTATGACCTGAAACATAAGCCGAGTTTGTGTTTTCAGACAACTGTCCAAAAAGGGCTGGACTACACAACCTACAGGCTCAGGCCCCTGGAGCCAAACCTGAGGACTGTACTTGCCCTCTCCAAGGGAATTGTGTGTGCCCATTCCAATGGCCAAAATTCTTCTAATAGGATAAACCTCCAAAGTCCCTGATATATCTCAATAGTGGTAGCTTCCCAGGAAAAAGAGGGGCAATCTGAGCCCAAATGAGCCCCTACCTGCACTCATACCCATAGACAGATGTCCTCAGAGGTAAAAAGGAAAGAACAGGCCCCAAGGCACTAATCAGATCCATTGCTGTGGTTTCCAGGCATCTCTCCTCAGAGGCCTGGATTTCAAAAGCAGCATATAGCTGTTTCTTGTTTCACCCATCAGAAAACATCTCATCTACCCATGGGAAACTTGCACGTTGGAGCTGTGTCAAAGCCTCTGTTTAGGAGAACCCTTTAGGGCCCCAGAGCCACCGCTTCATTCCAAGGTCTCCATAGACACAAAAGCACATTCGGACCCATCCCCAGGGGTGTGCATTTCAACTCAGCATCCTCGGTAGCTCCCCACAGATCCAGGAGATCTAAACTGTCTTGTTGCTAGGAGACAATTGGAATGTGAGGTGGGCTACCCAGCCATCCATCCTTAGAACCCTGCTCAGAATCATTGGCCTGGAGCCAAACAACAGGTCTCAATTGTCCTGCCGAAGACTCTCTGCAGTTTGGAGCTTCTCACAACTCCCATCATGGGAAAACCCCCATGGCCTCGTGATGCCCCCCCATTCATGAAGGGGCCATCAGGGACAGAAACTCCAACCTGAGCGATCGTCTGATCCTCGCCCTGACTTCAGATGCACGAGATCTCGATTCAGGTCTGTAGATTGTGCCTGCCATGGCCTCACCCAGAAACCTAAGCCTAGCTTGTGTTCTCAGACTTTTGTCGTCAGACTACTGGCCCACAAGGCCTCCAGTTTGGCAATCCAGAACTACAATGCAGCACTCTGCCTGCCCTCCAGATAAAAAACGTTGTCCTCTGGGGCTACCCAGTAACCCCAAATGAGGATCAACCTGCACCGACCTTGGCTGTACCCCAAATACATAGGCTGACCAGGGCACTAATGCCCTTTCTGACACAGCCTGAGCCTGGACCCCCTGGCCCCTTCCAGACAGCTGGCCGCACACTGAGCACATCGAGCCGCCATGGCCTTAGGTCGTCATCTCTTCCCAACCTCGGTTTTCAGGTTTCAGAACCTAGACCTTATCTCCAATCACTGTCCATGTTGAAGGTGATGCAGAAATCAGAACTCCTTCCCCATGGCAAGAAACCTGTGGTTGGCATGTTGTCCAACGTTCAGTGTCGTGGAAACCAGTGTGTCCCATGAGGCCCCGCCCATGCTCGCGGGCCACCTTGGTCACAAACACACATTGTGACCCTCAGGCTGAGCCCAGTCCTCAAGTAAGGCCACTCAGTGGCTGGATGAAGAGATAGCATATTGGGCTTGCCATGCCCCTAGGCCCCAATTTTTCACCATAGTTCGGATTGTCCCTTCAGTCTTCCCCACGGCTTTGCTTTGGAATTCCTCTTTTGGTGGGACACCTGAGGTAACAAAACTGAAATGAGTCCTCCCATCCCACAGATTGACGAAAAGCAATTGGGAATCGGGCCAAATCCTCAGAGAGGAAGATTCGTCCATGGCCCATGAGGCCTCCCCGACATTCCACGGCCATCACTGATACAAAATCCAGAGACAAAAGCCTGAGCAATCGCCACAGACTCGCACTTTCTTCATATCCTGTAGAGTTCTTCTCATGGTTTGTAGATCGGGCCTGCCATACCTACGTCCCCAAACCTAAGCTGAGTTTGTGTTTTCAGACTTCTGTCCTCAAAGTCTTGGGCCACACACCCTCCAGGCTGGGCCCCTGGAGCCACACATTAGGACTGTGCCTACCAATCCATGGGAATTCTGCCCATTCCATGGTCCAAAATCGTACAAATTAGGAGAAACCTCCAACGACCCTTAGGCCATCCCAATAGTGTGGGTCACCCGGAACAAACAAGGGGTGTCTGACACCAGCTGATAATCGACCTTCACTCATACCATAGATGGATGTCCCCAGAGAAGAAGATTGAACCAGACAGGACCCTAGGCCATAATAGGATCCATTGCTATGGGTTACAGGCATGTGTCCTCAAAAGCCTGATTCCAATACGAGCATAGGGGTTTTCCTGAGGCACCCATCAGAACTCATCTCGTCTCCACAAGTAAACCTGTGCATGGGAGCCATGTCCAAAGCTTAGGAAAGTACTTCAGGTTGCCGGTGCCACCGCCCCATTCCAAGGCCCTCATGGACACAAAGACACATTAGCACACATCCTCAGGAAAGTCCATTTCAACTCAGCCACCGAGGTTGCTCCCGCAGAGCCATCAGATCTAAACTGTCTTGTTGCTAGGAGACAATTGGAATGTGAGGCGGGCTTCCCAGGCATCCATCCGCGAACGGTGCTCTGGAGTCATTCCATATGGGATGTCCTGGAGCTGTCCAACAGGTCTCAATTGTCCGGAAGAAGGAATCCTGGAAGGGGGCATCCCACAACTCCCAACGTGGGAAAACCTCAATGGTCTCGAGATTCCGCTCCCTTCATGAAGCGGCCGTCATGCTCAGAAACTCCCACCTGAGCCAACGTCTGATCCTCGCCCTGACTTCAGATGCATGAGATATTGGTTCAGATCTGCAGGGGGTACCTGCCGTGCCCTCGCCCTGAAACCATAGTCTAGCTTGTCTTCTCAGACTTCCATCCTCACACTCCTGGCCCCAAAGCCCTCAAGTTTGGCAATTCCGGACCCACAATGCAGCACTCTGCCTGCCCTCTAGAGAAAAAAATGATTGCCTCATGAGCTGCCCAGGCACCTTAAATGAGGGTAAACCTACACAGCACTCGACTTTACCCAAATTATATAGTCTAACCTGGGCACTAATGCACTGTCGAACACATCCTGAGCCCGGACCTCCTGACCAACACCCAGAAAGCTGACCGCACACTGAGCACATAAAACCCGCCATGGCCTTAGGTCATCATCTCTTCCCTACCTCAGTTTTCAGGCTTCAGAACCGAGACCTTATCTCCAATCACTGCCCAGGGGTGAGTCTGATGCAGAATTCAGAACTCCTCCTTACCCATGGCAAGAACCCTTGTGGTTGGCACGTTGTCCAACGATCAGTGTAGGAGAAACCCTGAGGCCCCGCCCATTCTTGAGTGCGACGAGGGCATACACACGCATTGTGACCCTCAGCATGAGTCCTGTCCTCTAGTAAGTCCTCTCAGTGGCTGGACCATTAGATGTCATAATGGGCTTGACATGTCCCTAGGCCCCAAATTTTAACCAGATTTCTGATTGTCCAGTCGCCCCTCCTAGGGCTCTACTCTGAAATCCCTCATTTGGTGGGACACCTGAGGTTAAAAAAGAAAACAACAACAACAACAAAATAAAACGGACTTCTTCCAGCCCACAGAATGAACCCAAACTCTTTGGACGGGGCCAAACCACCAGAGAGTAAGACTCGTCCATTTCCCATGAAGTCACCCAGAAATTCCACGACCATGAGTGACACGATATCCCGAGACAAAATTGAGCAGGAGCCTCACACTCGCCCTTCTTTCAAATCCCGAAAAGTTCTCCTCATGGTCTGTAGATCAGTCCTGCCATACCTATGACCTGAAACATAAGCCGAGTTTGTGTTTTCAGACAACTGTCCAAAAAGGGCTGGACTACACAACCTACAGGCTCAGGCCCCTGGAGCCAAACCTGAGGACTGTACTTGCCCTCTCCAAGGGAATTGTGTGTGCCCATTCCAATGGCCAAAATTCTTCTAATAGGATAAACCTCCAAAGTCCCTGATATATCTCAATAGTGGTAGCTTCCCAGGAAAAAGAGGGGCAATCTGAGCCCAAATGAGCCCCTACCTGCACTCATACCCATAGACAGATGTCCTCAGAGGTAAAAAGGAAAGAACAGGCCCCAAGGCACTAATCAGATCCATTGCTTTGGTTTCCAGGCATCTCTCCTCAGAGGCCTGGATTTCAAAAGCAGCATATAGCTGTTTCTTGTTTCACCCATCAGAAAACATCTCATCTACCCATGGGAAACTTGCACGTTGGAGCTGTGTCAAAGCCTCTGTTTAGGAGAACCCTTTAGGGCCCCAGAGCCACCGCTTCATTCCAAGGTCTCCATAGACACAAAAGCACATTCGGACCCATCCCCAGGGGTGTGCATTTCAACTCAGCATCCTCGGTAGCTCCCCACAGATCCAGGAGATCTAAACTGTCTTGTTGCTAGGAGACAATTGGAATGTGAGGTGGGCTACCCAGCCATCCATCCTTAGAACCCTGCTCAGAATCATTGGCCTGGAGCCAAACAACAGGTCTCAATTGTCCTGCCGAAGACTCTCTGCAGTTTGGAGCTTCTCACAACTCCCATCATGGGAAAACCCCCATGGCCTCGTGATGCCCCCCCATTCATGAAGGGGCCATCAGGGACAGAAACTCCAACCTGAGCGATCGTCTGATCCTCGCCCTGACTTCAGATGCACGAGATCTCGATTCAGGTCTGTAGATTGTGCCTGCCATGGCCTCACCCAGAAACCTAAGCCTAGCTTGTGTTCTCAGACTTTTGTCGTCAGACTACTGGCCCACAAGGCCTCCAGTTTGGCAATCCAGAACTACAATGCAGCACTCTGCCTGCCCTCCAGATAAAAAACGTTGTCCTCTGGGGCTACCCAGTAACCCCAAATGAGGATCAACCTGCACCGACCTTGGCTGTACCCCAAATACATAGGCTGACCAGGGCACTAATGCCCTTTCTGACACAGCCTGAGCCTGGACCCCCTGGCCCCTTCCAGACAGCTGGCCGCACACTGAGCACATCGAGCCGCCATGGCCTTAGGTCGTCATCTCTTCCCAACCTCGGTTTTCAGGTTTCAGAACCTAGACCTTATCTCCAATCACTGTCCATGTTGAAGGTGATGCAGAAATCAGAACTCCTTCCCCATGGCAAGAAACCTGTGGTTGGCATGTTGTCCAACGTTCAGTGTCGTGGAAACCAGTGTGTCCCATGAGGCCCCGCCCATGCTCGCGGGCCACCTTGGTCACAAACACACATTGTGACCCTCAGGCTGAGCCCAGTCCTCAAGTAAGGCCACTCAGTGGCTGGATGAAGAGATAGCATATTGGGCTTGCCATGCCCCTAGGCCCCAATTTTTCACCATAGTTCGGATTGTCCCTTCAGTCTTCCCCACGGCTTTGCTTTGGAATTCCTCTTTTGTTGGGACACCTGAGGTAACAAAACTGAAATGAGTCCTCCCATCCCACAGATTGACGAAAAGCAATTGGGAATCGGGCCAAATCCTCAGAGAGGAAGATTCGTCCATGGCCCATGAGGCCTCCCCGACATTCCACGGCCATCACTGATACAAAATCCAGAGACAAAAGCCTGAGCAATCGCCACAGACTCGCACTTTCTTCATATCCTGTAGAGTTCTTCTCATGGTTTGTAGATCGGGCCTGCCATACCTACGTCCCCAAACCTAAGCTGAGTTTGTGTTTTCAGACTTCTGTCCTCAAAGTCTTGGGCCACACACCCTCCAGGCTGGGCCCCTGGAGCCACACATTAGGACTGTGCCTACCAATCCATGGGAATTCTGCCCATTCCATGGTCCAAAATCGTACAAATTAGGAGAAACCTCCAACGACCCTTAGGCCATCCCAATAGTGTGGGTCACCCGGAACAAACAAGGGGTGTCTGACACCAGCTGATAATCGACCTTCACTCATACCATAGATGGATGTCCCCAGAGAAGAAGATTGAACCAGACAGGACCCTAGGCCATAATAGGATCCATTGCTATGGGTTACAGGCATGTGTCCTCAAAAGCCTGATTCCAATACGAGCATAGGGGTTTTCCTGAGGCACCCATCAGAACTCATCTCGTCTCCACAAGTAAACCTGTGCATGGGAGCCATGTCCAAAGCTTAGGAAAGTACTTCAGGTTGCCGGTGCCACCGCCCCATTCCAAGGCCCTCATGGACACAAAGACACATTAGGACACATCCTCAGGAAAGTCCATTTCAACTCAGCCACCGAGGTTGCTCCCGCAGAGCCATCAGATCTAAACTGTCTTGTTGCTAGGAGACAATTGGAATGCGAGGCGGGCTTCCCAGGCATCCATCCGCGAACGGTGCTCTGGAGTCATTCCATATGGGATGTCCTGGAGCTGTCCAACAGGTCTCAATTGTCCGGAAGAAGGAATCCTGGAAGGGGGCATCCCACAACTCCCAACGTGGGAAAACCTCAATGGTCTCGAGATTCCGCTCCCTTAATGAAGCGGCCGTCATGCTCAGAAACTCCCACCTGAGCCAACGTCTGATCCTCGCCCTGACTTCAGATGCATGAGATATTGGTTCAGATCTGCAGGGGGTACCTGCCGTGCCCTCGCCCTGAAACCCAAGTCTAGCTTGTCTTCTCAGACTTCCATCCTCACACTCCTGGCCCCAAAGCCCTCAAGTTTGGCAATTCCAGACCCACAATGCAGCACTCTGCCTGCCCTCTAGAGAAAAAAATGATTGCCTCATGAGCTGCCCAGGCACCTTAAATGAGGGTAAACCTACACAGCACTCGACTTTACCCAAATTATATAGTCTAACCTGGGCACTAATGCACTGTCGAACACATCCTGAGCCCGGACCTCCTGACCAACACCCAGAAAGCTGACCGCACACTGAGCACATAAAACCCGCCATGGCCTTAGGTCATCATCTCTTCCCTACCTCAGTTTTCAGGCTTCAGAACCGAGACCTTATCTCCAATCACTGCCCAGGGGTGAGTCTGATGCAGAAATCAGAACTCCTCCTTACCCATGGCAAGAACCCTTGTGGTTGGCACGTTGTCCAACGATCAGTGTAGGAGAAACCCTGAGGCCCCGCCCATTCTTGAGTGCGACGAGGGCATACACACGCATTGTGACCCTCAGCATGAGTCCTGTCCTCTAGTAAGTCCTCTCAGTGGCTGGACCATTAGATGTCATAATGGGCTTGACATGTCCCTAGGCCCCAATTTTTAACCAGATTTCTGATTGTCCAGTCGCCCCTCCTAGGGCTCTACTCTGAAATCCCTCATTTGGTGGGACACCTGAGGTTAAAAAAGAAAACAACAACAACAACAAAATAAAACGGACTTTTTCCAGCCCACAGAATGAACCCAAACTCTTTGGACGGGGCCAAACCACCAGAGAGTAAGACTCGTCCATTTCCCATGAAGTCACCCAGAAATTCCACGACCATGAGTGACACGATATCCCGAGACAAAAACTTGAGCAGGAGCCTCACACTCGCCCTTCTTTCAAATCCCGAAAAGTTCTCCTCATGGTCTGTAGATCAGTCCTGCCATACCTATGACCTGAAACATAAGCCGAGTTTGTGTTTTCAGACAACTGTCCAAAAAGGGCTGGACTACACAACCTACAGGCTCAGGCCCCTGGAGCCAAACCTGAGGACTGTACTTGCCCTCTCCAAGGGAATTGTGTGTGCCCATTCCAATGGCCACAACCCTTCTAATAGGATAAACCTCCAAAGTCCCTGATATATCTCAATAGTGGTAGCTTCCCAGGAAAAAGAGGGGCAATCTGAGCCCAAATGAGCCCCTACCTGCACTCATACCCATAGACAGATGTCCTCAGAGGTAAAAAGGAAAGAACAGGCCCCAAGGCACTAATCAGATCCATTGCTGTGGTTTCCAGGCATCTCTCCTCAGAGGCCTGGATTTCAAAAGCAGCATATAGCTGTTTCTTGTTTCACCCATCAGAAAACATCTCATCTACCCATGGGAAACTTGCACGTTGGAGCTGTGTCAAAGCCTCTGTTTAGGAGAACCCTTTAGGGCCCCAGAGCCACCGCTTCATTCCAAGGTCTCCATAGACACAAAAGCACATTCGGACCCATCCCCAGGGGTGTGCATTTCAACTCAGCATCCTCGGTAGCTCCCCACAGATCCAGGAGATCTAAACTGTCTTGTTGCTAGGAGACAATTGGAATGTGAGGTGGGCTACCCAGCCATCCATCCTTAGAACCCTGCTCAGAATCATTGGCCTGGAGCCAAACAACAGGTCTCAATTGTCCTGCCGAAGACTCTCTGCAGTTTGGAGCTTCTCACAACGCCCATCATGGGAAAACCCCCATGGCCTCGTGATGCCCCCCCATTCATGAAGGGGCCATCAGGGACAGAAACTCCAACCTGAGCGATCGTCTGATCCTCGCCCTGACTTCAGATGCACGAGATCTCGATTCAGGTCTGTAGATTGTGCCTGCCATGGCCTCACCCAGAAACCTAAGCCTAGCTTGTGTTCTCAGACTTTTGTCGTCAGACTACTGGCCCACAAGGCCTCCAGTTTGGCAATCCAGAACTACAATGCAGCACTCTGCCTGCCCTCCAGATAAAAAACGTTGTCCTCTGGGGCTACCCAGTAACCCCAAATGAGGATCAACCTGCACCGACCTTGGCTGTACCCCAAATACATAGGCTGACCAGGGCACTAATGCCCTTTCTGACACAGCCTGAGCCTGGACCCCCTGGCCCCTTCCAGACAGCTGGCCGCACACTGAGCACATCGAGCCGCCATGGCCTTAGGTCGTCATCTCTTCCCAACCTCGGTTTTCAGGTTTCAGAACCTAGACCTTATCTCCAATCACTGTCCATGTTGAAGGTGATGCAGAAATCAGAACTCCTTCCCCATGGCAAGAAACCTGTGGTTGGCATGTTGTCCAACGTTCAGTGTCGTGGAAACCAGTGTGTCCCATGAGGCCCCGCCCATGCTCGCGGGCCACCTTGGTCACAAACACACATTGTGACCCTCAGGCTGAGCCCAGTCCTCAAGTAAGGCCACTCAGTGGCTGGATGAAGAGATAGCATATTGGGCTTGCCATGCCCCTAGGCCCCAATTTTTCACCATAGTTCGGATTGTCCCTTCAGTCTTCCCCACGGCTTTGCTTTGGAATTCCTCTTTTGGTGGGACACCTGAGGTAACAAAACTGAAATGAGTCCTCCCATCCCACAGATTGACGAAAAGCAATTGGGAATCGGGCCAAATCCTCAGAGAGGAAGATTCGTCCATGGCCCATGAGGCCTCCCCGACATTCCACGGCCATCACTGATACAAAATCCAGAGACAAAAGCCTGAGCAATCGCCACAGACTCGCACTTTCTTCATATCCTGTAGAGTTCTTCTCATGGTTTGTAGATCGGGCCTGCCATACCTACGTCCCCAAACCTAAGCTGAGTTTGTGTTTTCAGACTTCTGTCCTCAAAGTCTTGGGCCACACACCCTCCAGGCTGGGCCCCTGGAGCCACACATTAGGACTGTGCCTACCAATCCATGGGAATTCTGCCCATTCCATGGTCCAAAATCGTACAAATTAGGAGAAACCTCCAAAGACCCTTAGGCCATCCCAATAGTGTGGGTCACCCGGAACAAACAAGGGGTGTCTGACACCAGCTGATAATCGACCTTCACTCATACCATAGATGGATGTCCCCAGAGAAGAAGATTGAACCAGACAGGACCCTAGGCCATAATAGGATCCATTGCTATGGGTTACAGGCATGTGTCCTCAAAAGCCTGATTCCAATACGAGCATAGGGGTTTTCCTGAGGCACCCATCAGAACTCATCTCGTCTCCACAAGTAAACCTGTGCATGGGAGCCATGTCCAAAGCTTAGGAAAGTACTTCAGGTTGCCGGTGCCACCGCCCCATTCCAAGGCCCTCATGGACACAAAGACACATTAGGACACATCCTCAGGAAAGTCCATTTCAACTCAGCCACCGAGGTTGCTCCCGCAGAGCCATCAGATCTAAACTGTCTTGTTGCTAGGAGACAATTGGAATGCGAGGCGGGCTTCCCAGGCATCCATCCGCGAACGGTGCTCTGGAGTCATTCCATATGGGATGTCCTGGAGCTGTCCAACAGGTCTCAATTGTCCGGAAGAAGGAATCCTGGAAGGGGGCATCCCACAACTCCCAACGTGGGAAAACCTCAATGGTCTCGAGATTCCGCTCCCTTAATGAAGCGGCCGTCATGCTCAGAAACTCCCACCTGAGCCAACGTCTGATCCTCGCCCTGACTTCAGATGCATGAGATATTGGTTCAGATCTGCAGGGGGTACCTGCCGTGCCCTCGCCCTGAAACCCAAGTCTAGCTTGTCTTCTCAGACTTCCATCCTCACACTCCTGGCCCCAAAGCCCTCAAGTTTGGCAATTCCAGACCCACAATGCAGCACTCTGCCTGCCCTCTAGAGAAAAAAATGATTGCCTCATGAGCTGCCCAGGCACCTTAAATGAGGGTAAACCTACACAGCACTCGACTTTACCCAAATTATATAGTCTAACCTGGGCACTAATGCACTGTCGAACACATCCTGAGCCCGGACCTCCTGACCAACACCCAGAAAGCTGACCGCACACTGAGCACATAAAACCCGCCATGGCCTTAGGTCATCATCTCTTCCCTACCTCAGTTTTCAGGCTTCAGAACCGAGACCTTATCTCCAATCACTGCCCAGGGGTGAGTCTGATGCAGAAATCAGAACTCCTCCTTACCCATGGCAAGAACCCTTGTGGTTGGCACGTTGTCCAACGATCAGTGTAGGAGAAACCCTGAGGCCCCGCCCATTCTTGAGTGCGACGAGGGCATACACACGCATTGTGACCCTCAGCATGAGTCCTGTCCTCTACTAAGTCCTCTCAGTGGCTGGACCATTAGATGTCATAATGGGCTTGACATGTCCCTAGGCCCCAATTTTTAACCAGATTTCTGATTGTCCAGTCGCCCCTCCTAGGGCTCTACTCTGAAATCCCTCATTTGGTGGGACACCTGAGGTTAAAAAAGAAAACAACAACAACAACAAAATAAAACGGACTTCTTCCAGCCCACAGAATGAACCCAAACTCTTTGGACGGGGCCAAACCACCAGAGAGTAAGACTCGTCCATTTCCCATGAAGTCACCCAGAAATTCCACGACCATGAGTGACACGATATCCCGAGACAAAAACTTGAGCAGGAGCCTCACACTCGCCCTTCTTTCAAATCCCGAAAAGTTCTCCTCATGGTCTGTAGATCAGTCCTGCCATACCTATGACCTGAAACATAAGCCGAGTTTGTGTTTTCAGACAACTGTCCAAAAAGGGCTGGACTACACAACCTACAGGCTCAGGCCCCTGGAGCCAAACCTGAGGACTGTACTTGCCCTCTCCAAGGGAATTGTGTGTGCCCATTCCAATGGCCACAACCCTTCTAACAGGATAAACCTCCAAAGTCCCTGATATATCTCAATAGTGGTAGCTTCCCAGGAAAAAGAGGGGCAATCTGAGCCCAAATGAGCCCCTACCTGCACTCATACCCATAGACAGATGTCCTCAGAGGTAAAAAGGAAAGAACAGGCCCCAAGGCACTAATCAGATCCATTGCTGTGGTTTCCAGGCATCTCTCCTCAGAGGCCTGGATTTCAAAAGCAGCATATAGCTGTTTCTTGTTTCACCCATCAGAAAACATCTCATCTACCCATGGGAAACGTGCACGTTGGAGCTGTGTCAAAGCCTCTGTTTAGGAGAACCCTTTAGGGCCCCAGAGCCACCGCTTCATTCCAAGGTCTCCATAGACACAAAAGCACATTCGGACCCATCCCCAGGGGTGTGCATTTCAACTCAGCATCCTCGGTAGCTCCCCACAGATCCAGGAGATCTAAACTGTCTTGTTGCTAGGAGACAATTGGAATGTGAGGTGGGCTACCCAGCCATCCATCCTTAGAACCCTGCTCAGAATCATTGGCCTGGAGCCAAACAACAGGTCTCAATTGTCCTGCCGAAGACTCTCTGCAGTTTGGAGCTTCTCACAACGCCCATCATGGGAAAACCCCCATGGCCTCGTGATGCCCCCCCATTCATGAAGGGGCCATCAGGGACAGAAACTCCTACCTGAGCGATCGTCTGATCCTCGCCCTGACTTCAGATGCACGAGATCTCGATTCAGGTCTGTAGATTGTGCCTGCCATGGCCTCACCCAGAAACCTAAGCCTAGCTTGTGTTCTCAGACTTTTGTCGTCAGACTACTGGCCCACAAGGCCTCCAGTTTGGCAATCCAGAACTACAATGCAGCACTCTGCCTGCCCTCCAGATAAAAAACGTTGTCCTCTGGGGCTACCCAGTAACCCCAAATGAGGATCAACCTGCACCGACCTTGGCTGTACCCCAAATACATAGGCTGACCAGGGCACTAATGCCCTTTCTGACACAGCCTGAGCCTGGACCCCCTGGCCCCTTCCAGACAGCTGGCCGCACACTGAGCACATCGAGCCGCCATGGCCTTAGGTCGTCATCTCTTCCCAACCTCGGTTTTCAGGTTTCAGAACCTAGACCTTATCTCCAATCACTGTCCATGTTGAAGGTGATGCAGAAATCAGAACTCCTTCCCCATGGCAAGAAACCTGTGGTTGGCATGTTGTCCAACGTTCAGTGTCGTGGAAACCAGTGTGTCCCATGAGGCCCCGCCCATGCTCGCGGGCCACCTTGGTCACAAACACACATTGTGACCCTCAGGCTGAGCCCAGTCCTCAAGTAAGGCCACTCAGTGGCTGGATGAAGAGATAGCATATTGGGCTTGCCATGCCCCTAGGCCCCAATTTTTCACCATAGTTCGGATTGTCCCTTCAGTCTTCCCCACGGCTTTGCTTTGGAATTCCTCTTTTGGTGGGACACCTGAGGTAACAAAACTGAAATGAGTCCTCCCATCCCACAGATTGACGAAAAGCAATTGGGAATCGGGCCAAATCCTCAGAGAGGAAGATTCGTCCATGGCCCATGAGGCCTCCCCGACATTCCACGGCCATCACTGATACAAAATCCAGAGACAAAAGCCTGAGCAATCGCCACAGACTCGCACTTTCTTCATATCCTGTAGAGTTCTTCTCATGGTTTGTAGATCGGGCCTGCCATACCTACGTCCCCAAACCTAAGCTGAGTTTGTGTTTTCAGACTTCTGTCCTCAAAGTCTTGGGCCACACACCCTCCAGGCTGGGCCCCTGGAGCCACACATTAGGACTGTGCCTACCAATCCATGGGAATTCTGCCCATTCCATGGTCCAAAATCGTACAAATTAGGAGAAACCTCCAACGACCCTTAGGCCATCCCAATAGTGTGGGTCACCCGGAACAAACAAGGGGTGTCTGACACCAGCTGATAATCGACCTTCACTCATACCATAGATGGATGTCCCCAGAGAAGAAGATTGAACCAGACAGGACCCTAGGCCATAATAGGATCCATTGCTATGGGTTACAGGCATGTGTCCTCAAAAGCCTGATTCCAATACGAGCATAGGGGTTTTCCTGAGGCACCCATCAGAACTCATCTCGTCTCCACAAGTAAACCTGTGCATGGGAGCCATGTCCAAAGCTTAGGAAAGTACTTCAGGTTGCCGGTGCCACCGCCCCATTCCAAGGCCCTCATGGACACAAAGACACATTAGGACACATCCTCAGGAAAGTCCATTTCAACTCAGCCACCGAGGTTGCTCCCGCAGAGCCATCAGATCTAAACTGTCTTGTTGCTAGGAGACAATTGGAATGCGAGGCGGGCTTCCCAGGCATCCATCCGCGAACGGTGCTCTGGAGTCATTCCATATGGGATGTCCTGGAGCTGTCCAACAGGTCTCAATTGTCCGGAAGAAGGAATCCTGGAAGGGGGCATCCCACAACTCCCAACGTGGGAAAACCTCAATGGTCTCGAGATTCCGCTCCCTTAATGAAGCGGCCGTCATGCTCAGAAACTCCCACCTGAGCCAACGTCTGATCCTCGCCCTGACTTCAGATGCATGAGATATTGGTTCAGATCTGCAGGGGGTACCTGCCGTGCCCTCGCCCTGAAACCCAAGTCTAGCTTGTCTTCTCAGACTTCCATCCTCACACTCCTGGCCCCAAAGCCCTCAAGTTTGGCAATTCCAGACCCACAATGCAGCACTCTGCCTGCCCTCTAGAGAAAAAAATGATTGCCTCATGAGCTGCCCAGGCACCTTAAATGAGGGTAAACCTACACAGCACTCGACTTTACCCAAATTATATAGTCTAACCTGGGCACTAATGCACTGTCGAACACATCCTGAGCCCGGACCTCCTGACCAACACCCAGAAAGCTGACCGCACACTGAGCACATAAAACCCGCCATGGCCTTAGGTCATCATCTCTTCCCTACCTCAGTTTTCAGGCTTCAGAACCGAGACCTTATCTCCAATCACTGGCCAGGGGTGAGTCTGATGCAGAAATCAGAACTCCTCCTTACCCATGGCAAGAACCCTTGTGGTTGGCACGTTGTCCAACGATCAGTGTAGGAGAAACCCTGAGGCCCCGCCCATTCTTGAGTGCGACGAGGGCATACACACGCATTGTGACCCTCAGCAAGAGTCCTGTCCTCTAGTAAGTCCTCTCAGTGGCTGGACCATTAGATGTCATAATGGGCTTGACATGTCCCTAGGCCCCAATTTTTAACCAGATTTCTGATTGTCCAGTCGCCCCTCCTAGGGCTCTACTCTGAAATCCCTCATTTGGTGGGACACCTGAGGTTAAAAAAGAAAACAACAACAACAACAACAACAAAATAAAACGGACTTCTTCCAGCCCACAGAATGAACCCAAACTCTTTGGACGGGGCCAAACCACCAGAGAGTAAGACTCGTCCATTTCCCATGAAGTCACCCAGAAATTCCACGACCATGAGTGACACGATATCCCGAGACAAAAACTTGAGCAGGAGCCTCACACTCGCCCTTCTTTCAAATCCCGAAAAGTTCTCCTCATGGTCTGTAGATCAGTCCTGCCATACCTATGACCTGAAACATAAGCCGAGTTTGTGTTTTCAGACAACTGTCCAAAAAGGGCTGGACTACACAACCTACAGGCTCAGGCCCCTGGAGCCAAACCTGAGGACTGTACTTGCCCTCTCCAAGGGAATTGTGTGTGCCCATTCCAATGGCCAAAATTCTTCTAATAGGATAAACCTCCAAAGTCCCTGATATATCTCAATAGTGGTAGCTTCCCAGGAAAAAGAGGGGCAATCTGAGCCCAAATGAGCCCCTACCTGCACTCATACCCATAGACAGATGTCCTCAGAGGTAAAAAGGAAAGAACAGGCCCCAAGGCACTAATCAGATCCATTGCTTTGGTTTCCAGGCATCTCTCCTCAGAGGCCTGGATTTCAAAAGCAGCATATAGCTGTTTCTTGTTTCACCCATCAGAAAACATCTCATCTACCCATGGGAAACTTGCACGTTGGAGCTGTGTCAAAGCCTCTGTTTAGGAGAACCCTTTAGGGCCCCAGAGCCACCGCTTCATTCCAAGGTCTCCATAGACACAAAAGCACATTCGGACCCATCCCCAGGGGTGTGCATTTCAACTCAGCATCCTCGGTAGCTCCCCACAGATCCAGGAGATCTAAACTGTCTTGTTGCTAGGAGACAATTGGAATGTGAGGTGGGCTACCCAGCCATCCATCCTTAGAACCCTGCTCAGAATCATTGGCCTGGAGCCAAACAACAGGTCTCAATTGTCCTGCCGAAGACTCTCTGCAGTTTGGAGCTTCTCACAACTCCCATCATGGGAAAACCCCCATGGCCTCGTGATGCCCCCCCATTCATGAAGGGGCCATCAGGGACAGAAACTCCAACCTGAGCGATCGTCTGATCCTCGCCCTGACTTCAGATGCACGAGATCTCGATTCAGGTCTGTAGATTGTGCCTGCCATGGCCTCACCCAGAAACCTAAGCCTAGCTTGTGTTCTCAGACTTTTGTCGTCAGACTACTGGCCCACAAGGCCTCCAGTTTGGCAATCCAGAACTACAATGCAGCACTCTGCCTGCCCTCCAGATAAAAAACGTTGTCCTCTGGGGCTACCCAGTAACCCCAAATGAGGATCAACCTGCACCGACCTTGGCTGTACCCCAAATACATAGGCTGACCAGGGCACTAATGCCCTTTCTGACACAGCCTGAGCCTGGACCCCCTGGCCCCTTCCAGACAGCTGGCCGCACACTGAGCACATCGAGCCGCCATGGCCTTAGGTCGTCATCTCTTCCCAACCTCGGTTTTCAGGTTTCAGAACCTAGACCTTATCTCCAATCACTGTCCATGTTGAAGGTGATGCAGAAATCAGAACTCCTTCAACATGGCAAGAAACCTTGTGGTTGGCATGTTGTCCAACATTCAGTGTCGTGGAAACCAGTGTGTCCCATGAGGCCCCGCCCATGCTCGCGGGCCACCTTGGTCACAAACACACATTGTGACCCTCAGGCTGAGCCCAGTCCTCAAGTAAGGCCACTCAGTGGCTGGATGAAGAGATAGCATATTGGGCTTGCCATGCCCCTAGGCCCCAATTTTTAACCATAGTTCGGATTGTCCCTTCAGTCTTCCCCACGGCTTTGCTTTGGAATTCCTCTTTTGGTGGGACACCTGAGGTAACAACACTGAAATGAGTCCTCCCATCCCACAGATTGACGAAAAGCAATTGGGAATCGGGCCAAATCCTCAGAGAGGAAGATTAGTCCATGGCCCATGAGGCCTCCCCGACATTCCACGGCCATCACTGATACAAAATCCAGAGACAAAAGCCTGAGCAATCGCCACAGACTCGCACTTTCTTCATATCCTGTAGAGTTCTTCTCATGGTTTGTAGATCGGGCCTGCCATACCTACGTCCCCAAACCTAAGCTGAGTTTGTGTTTTCAGACTTCTGTCCTCAAAGTCTTGGGCCACACACCCTCCAGGCTGGGCCCCTGGAGCCACACATTAGGACTGTGCCTACCAATCCATGGGAATTCTGCCCATTCCATGGTCCAAAATCGTACAAATTAGGAACAACCTCCAACGACCCTTAGGCCATCCCAATAGTGTGGGTCACCCGGAACAAACAAGGGGTGTCTGACACCAGCTGATAATCGACCTCCACTCATACCATAGATGGATGTCCCCAGAGAAGAAGATTGAACCAGACAGGACCCTAGGCCATAATAGGATCCATTGCTATGGGTTACAGGCATGTGTCCTCAAAAGCCTGATTCCAATACGAGCATAGGGGTTTTCCTGAGGCACCCATCAGAACTCATCTCGTCTCCACAAGTAAACCTGTGCATGGGAGCCATGTCCAAAGCTTAGGAAAGTACTTCAGGTTGCCGGTGCCACCGCCCCATTCCAAGGCCCTCATGGACACAAAAACACATTAGGACACATCCTCAGGAAAGTCTATTTCAACTCAGCCACCGAGGTTGCTCCCGCAGAGCCATCAGATCTAAACTCTCTTGTTGCTAGGAGACAATTGGAATGCGAGGCGGGCTTCCCAGGCATTCATCCGCGAACGGTGCTCTGGAGTCATTCCATATGGGATGTCCTGGAGCTGTCCAACAGGTCTCAATTGTCCGGAAGAAGGAATCCTGGAAGGGGGCATCCCACAACTCCCAACGTGGGAAAACCTCAATGGTCTCGAGATTCCGCTCCCTTCATGAAGCGGCCGTCATGCTCAGAAACTCCCACCTGAGCCAACGTCTGATCCTCGCCCTGACTTCAGATGCATGAGATATTGGTTCAGATCTGCAGGGGGTACCTGCCGTGCCCTCGCCCTGAAACCCAAGTCTAGCTTGTCTTCTCAGACTTCCATCCACACACTCCTGGCCCCAAAGCCCTCAAGTTTGGCAATTCCGGACCCACAATGCAGCACTCTGCCTGCCCTCTAGAGAAAAAAATGATTGCCTCATGAGCTTCCCAGGCACCTTAAATGAGGGTAAACCTACACAGCACTCGACTTTACCCAAATTATATAGTCTAACCTGGGCACTAATGCACTGTCGAACACATCCTGAGCCCGGACCTCCTGACCAACACCCAGAAAGCTGACCGCACACTGAGCACATAAAACCCGCCATGGCCTTAGGTCATCATCTCTTCCCTACCTCAGTTTTCAGGCTTCAGAACCGAGACCTTATCTCCAATCACTGCCCAGGGGTGAGTCTGATGCAGAAATCAGAACTCCTCCTTACCCATGGCAAGAACCCTTGTGGTTGGCACGTTGTCCAACGATCAGTGTAGGAGAAACCCTGAGGCCCCGCCCATTCTTGAGTGCGACGAGGGCATACACACGCATTGTGACCCTCAGCATGAGTCCTGTCCTCTAGTAAGTCCTCTCAGTGGCTGGACCATTAGATGTCATAATGGGCTTGACATGTCCCTAGGCCCCAATTTTTAACCAGATTTCTGATTGTCCAGTCGCCCCTCCTAGGGCTCTACTCTGAAATCCCTCATTTGGTGGGACACCTGAGGTTAAAAAAGAAAACAACAACAACAACAACAACAAAATAAAACGGACTTCTTCCAGCCCACAGAATGAACCCAAACTCTTTGGACGGGGCCAAACCACCAGAGAGTAAGACTCGTCCATTTCCCATGAAGTCACCCAGAAATTCCACGACCATGAGTGACACGATATCCCGAGACAAAAACTTGAGCAGGAGCCTCACACTCGCCCTTCTTTCAAATCCCGAAAAGTTCTCCTCATGGTCTGTAGATCAGTCCTGCCATACCTATGACCTGAAACATAAGCCGAGTTTGTGTTTTCAGACAACTGTCCAAAAAGGGCTGGACTACACAACCTACAGGCTCAGGCCCCTGGAGCCAAACCTGAGGACTGTACTTGCCCTCTCCAAGGGAATTGTGTGTGCCCATTCCAATGGCCACAACCCTTCTAACAGGATAAACCTCCAAAGTCCCTGATATATCTCAATAGTGGTAGCTTCCCAGGAAAAAGAGGGGCAATCTGAGCCCAAATGAGCCCCTACCTGCACTCATACCCATAGACAGATGTCCTCAGAGGTAAAAAGGAAAGAACAGGCCCCAAGGCACTAATCAGATCCATTGCTGTGGTTTCCAGGCATCTCTCCTCAGAGGCCTGGATTTCAAAAGCAGCATATAGCTGTTTCTTGTTTCACCCATCAGAAAACATCTCATCTACCCATGGGAAACGTGCACGTTGGAGCTGTGTCAAAGCCTCTGTTTAGGAGAACCCTTTAGGGCCCCAGAGCCACCGCTTCATTCCAAGGTCTCCATAGACACAAAAGCACATTCGGACCCATCCCCAGGGGTGTGCATTTCAACTCAGCATCCTCGGTAGCTCCCCACAGATCCAGGAGATCTAAACTGTCTTGTTGCTAGGAGACAATTGGAATGTGAGGTGGGCTACCCAGCCATCCATCCTTAGAACCCTGCTCAGAATCATTGGCCTGGAGCCAAACAACAGGTCTCAATTGTCCTGCCGAAGACTCTCTGCAGTTTGGAGCTTCTCACAACTCCCATCATGGGAAAACCCCCATGGCCTCGTGATGCCCCCCCATTCATGAAGGGGCCATCAGGGACAGAAACTCCTACCTGAGCGATCGTCTGATCCTCGCCCTGACTTCAGATGCACGAGATCTCGATTCAGGTCTGTAGATTGTGCCTGCCATGGCCTCACCCAGAAACCTAAGCCTAGCTTGTGTTCTCAGACTTTTGTCGTCAGACTACTGGCCCACAAGGCCTCCAGTTTGGCAATCCAGAACTACAATGCAGCACTCTGCCTGCCCTCCAGATAAAAAACGTTGTCCTCTGGGGCTACCCAGTAACCCCAAATGAGGATCAACCTGCACCGACCTTGGCTGTACCCCAAATACATAGGCTGACCAGGGCACTAATGCCCTTTCTGACACAGCCTGAGCCTGGACCCCCTGGCCCCTTCCAGACAGCTGGCCGCACACTGAGCACATCGAGCCGCCATGGCCTTAGGTCGTCATCTCTTCCCAACCTCGGTTTTCAGGTTTCAGAACCTAGACCTTATCTCCAATCACTGTCCATGTTGAAGGTGATGCAGAAATCAGAACTCCTTCCCCATGGCAAGAAACCTGTGGTTGGCATGTTGTCCAACGTTCAGTGTCGTGGAAACCAGTGTGTCCCATGAGGCCCCGCCCATGCTCGCGGGCCACCTTGGTCACAAACACACATTGTGACCCTCAGGCTGAGCCCAGTCCTCAAGTAAGGCCACTCAGTGGCTGGATGAAGAGATAGCATATTGGGCTTGCCATGCCCCTAGGCCCCAATTTTTCACCATAGTTCGGATTGTCCCTTCAGTCTTCCCCACGGCTTTGCTTTGGAATTCCTCTTTTGGTGGGACACCTGAGGTAACAAAACTGAAATGAGTCCTCCCATCCCACAGATTGACGAAAAGCAATTGGGAATCGGGCCAAATCCTCAGAGAGGAAGATTCGTCCATGGCCCATGAGGCCTCCCCGACATTCCACGGCCATCACTGATACAAAATCCAGAGACAAAAGCCTGAGCAATCGCCACAGACTCGCACTTTCTTCATATCCTGTAGAGTTCTTCTCATGGTTTGTAGATCGGGCCTGCCATACCTACGTCCCCAAACCTAAGCTGAGTTTGTGTTTTCAGACTTCTGTCCTCAAAGTCTTGGGCCACACACCCTCCAGGCTGGGCCCCTGGAGCCACACATTAGGACTGTGCCTACCAATCCATGGGAATTCTGCCCATTCCATGGTCCAAAATCGTACAAATTAGGAGAAACCTCCAACGACCCTTAGGCCATCCCAATAGTGTGGGTCACCCGGAACAAACAAGGGGTGTCTGACACCAGCTGATAATCGACCTTCACTCATACCATAGATGGATGTCCCCAGAGAAGAAGATTGAACCAGACAGGACCCTAGGCCATAATAGGATCCATTGCTATGGGTTACAGGCATGTGTCCTCAAAAGCCTGATTCCAATACGAGCATAGGGGTTTTCCTGAGGCACCCATCAGAACTCATCTCGTCTCCACAAGTAAACCTGTGCATGGGAGCCATGTCCAAAGCTTAGGAAAGTACTTCAGGTTGCCGGTGCCACCGCCCCATTCCAAGGCCCTCATGGACACAAAGACACATTAGGACACATCCTCAGGAAAGTCCATTTCAACTCAGCCACCGAGGTTGCTCCCGCAGAGCCATCAGATCTAAACTGTCTTGTTGCTAGGAGACAATTGGAATGCGAGGCGGGCTTCCCAGGCATCCATCCGCGAACGGTGCTCTGGAGTCATTCCATATGGGATGTCCTGGAGCTGTCCAACAGGTCTCAATTGTCCGGAAGAAGGAATCCTGGAAGGGGGCATCCCACAACTCCCAACGTGGGAAAACCTCAATGGTCTCGAGATTCCGCTCCCTTCATGAAGCGGCCATCATGCTCAGAAACTCCCACCTGAGCCAACGTCTGATCCTCGCCCTGACTTCAGATGCATGAGATATTGGTTCAGATCTGCAGGGGGTACCTGCCGTGCTCTCGCCCTGAAACCCAAGTCTAGCTTGTCTTCTCAGACTTCCATCCTCACACTCCTGGCCCCAAAGCCCTCAAGTTTGGCAATTCCAGACCCACAATGCAGCACTCTGCCTGCCCTCTAGAGAAAAAAATGATTGCCTCATGAGCTGCCCAGGCACCTTAAATGAGGGTAAACCTACACAGCACTCGACTTTACCCAAATTATATAGTCTAACCTGGGCACTAATGCACTGTCGAACACATCCTGAGCCCGGACCTCCTGACCAACACCCAGAAAGCTGACCGCACACTGAGCACATAAAACCCGCCATGGCCTTAGGTCATCATCTCTTCCCTACCTCAGTTTTCAGGCTTCAGAACCGAGACCTTATGTCCAATCACTGCCCAGGGGTGAGTCTGATGCAGAAATCAGAACTCCTCCTTACCCATGGCAAGAACCCTTGTGGTTGGCACGTTGTCCAACGATCAGTGTAGGAGAAACCCTGAGGCCCCGCCCATTCTTGAGTGCGACGAGGGCATACACACGCATTGTGACCCTCAGCATGAGTCCTGTCCTCTAGTAAGTCCTCTCAGTGGCTGGACCATTAGATGTCATAATGGGCTTGACATGTCCCTAGGCCCCAATTTTTAACCAGATTTCTGATTGTCCAGTCGCCCCTCCTAGGGCTCTACTCTGAAATCCCTCATTTGGTGGGACACCTGAGGTTAAAAAAGAAAACAACAACAACAACAACAACAAAATAAAACGGACTTCTTCCAGCCCACAGAATGAACCCAAACTCTTTGGACGGGGCCAAACCACCAGAGAGTAAGACTCGTCCATTTCCCATGAAGTCACCCAGAAATTCCACGACCATGAGTGACACGATATCCCGAGACAAAAACTTGAGCAGGAGCCTCACACTCGCCCTTCTTTCAAATCCCGAAAAGTTCTCCTCATGGTCTGTAGATCAGTCCTGCCATACCTATGACCTGAAACATAAGCCGAGTTTGTGTTTTCAGACAACTGTCCAAAAAGGGCTGGACTACACAACCTACAGGCTCAGGCCCCTGGAGCCAAACCTGAGGACTGTACTTGCCCTCTCCAAGGGAATTGTGTGTGCCCATTCCAATGGCCAAAATTCTTCTAATAGGATAAACCTCCAAAGTCCCTGATATATCTCAATAGTGGTAGCTTCCCAGGAAAAAGAGGGGCAATCTGAGCCCAAATGAGCCCCTACCTGCACTCATACCCATAGACAGATGTCCTCAGAGGTAAAAAGGAAAGAACAGGCCCCAAGGCACTAATCAGATCCATTGCTTTGGTTTCCAGGCATCTCTCCTCAGAGGCCTGGATTTCAAAAGCAGCATATAGCTGTTTCTTGTTTCACCCATCAGAAAACATCTCATCTACCCATGGGAAACTTGCACGTTGGAGCTGTGTCAAAGCCTCTGTTTAGGAGAACCCTTTAGGGCCCCAGAGCCACCGCTTCATTCCAAGGTCTCCATAGACACAAAAGCACATTCGGACCCATCCCCAGGGGTGTGCATTTCAACTCAGCATCCTCGGTAGCTCCCCACAGATCCAGGAGATCTAAACTGTCTTGTTGCTAGGAGACAATTGGAATGTGAGGTGGGCTACCCAGCCATCCATCCTTAGAACCCTGCTCAGAATCATTGGCCTGGAGCCAAACAACAGGTCTCAATTGTCCTGCCGAAGACTCTCTGCAGTTTGGAGCTTCTCACAACTCCCATCATGGGAAAACCCCCATGGCCTCGTGATGCCCCCCCATTCATGAAGGGGCCATCAGGGACAGAAACTCCAACCTGAGCGATCGTCTGATCCTCGCCCTGACTTCAGATGCACGAGATCTCGATTCAGGTCTGTAGATTGTGCCTGCCATGGCCTCACCCAGAAACCTAAGCCTAGCTTGTGTTCTCAGACTTTTGTCGTCAGACTACTGGCCCACAAGGCCTCCAGTTTGGCAATCCAGAACTACAATGCAGCACTCTGCCTGCCCTCCAGATAAAAAACGTTGTCCTCTGGGGCTACCCAGTAACCCCAAATGAGGATCAACCTGCACCGACCTTGGCTGTACCCCAAATACATAGGCTGACCAGGGCACTAATGCCCTTTCTGACACAGCCTGAGCCTGGACCCCCTGGCCCCTTCCAGACAGCTGGCCGCACACTGAGCACATCGAGCCGCCATGGCCTTAGGTCGTCATCTCTTCCCAACCTCGGTTTTCAGGTTTCAGAACCTAGACCTTATCTCCAATCACTGTCCATGTTGAAGGTGATGCAGAAATCAGAACTCCTTCCCCATGGCAAGAAACCTGTGGTTGGCATGTTGTCCAACGTTCAGTGTCGTGGAAACCAGTGTGTCCCATGAGGCCCCGCCCATGCTCGCGGGCCACCTTGGTCACAAACACACATTGTGACCCTCAGGCTGAGCCCAGTCCTCAAGTAAGGCCACTCAGTGGCTGGATGAAGAGATAGCATATTGGGCTTGCCATGCCCCTAGGCCCCAATTTTTCACCATAGTTCGGATTGTCCCTTCAGTCTTCCCCACGGCTTTGCTTTGGAATTCCTCTTTTGGTGGGACACCTGAGGTAACAAAACTGAAATGAGTCCTCCCATCCCACAGATTGACGAAAAGCAATTGGGAATCGGGCCAAATCCTCAGAGAGGAAGATTCGTCCATGGCCCATGAGGCCTCCCCGACATTCCACGGCCATCACTGATACAAAATCCAGAGACAAAAGCCTGAGCAATCGCCACAGACTCGCACTTTCTTCATATCCTGTAGAGTTCTTCTCATGGTTTGTAGATCGGGCCTGCCATACCTACGTCCCCAAACCTAAGCTGAGTTTGTGTTTTCAGACTTCTGTCCTCAAAGTCTTGGGCCACACACCCTCCAGGCTGGGCCCCTGGAGCCACACATTAGGACTGTGCCTACCAATCCATGGGAATTCTGCCCATTCCATGGTCCAAAATCGTACAAATTAGGAGAAACCTCCAACGACCCTTAGGCCATCCCAATAGTGTGGGTCACCCGGAACAAACAAGGGGTGTCTGACACCAGCTGATAATCGACCTTCACTCATACCATAGATGGATGTCCCCAGAGAAGAAGATTGAACCAGACAGGACCCTAGGCCATAATAGGATCCATTGCTATGGGTTACAGGCATGTGTCCTCAAAAGCCTGATTCCAATACGAGCATAGGGGTTTTCCTGAGGCACCCATCAGAACTCATCTCGTCTCCACAAGTAAACCTGTGCATGGGAGCCATGTCCAAAGCTTAGGAAAGTACTTCAGGTTGCCGGTGCCACCGCCCCATTCCAAGGCCCTCATGGACACAAAGACACATTAGGACACATCCTCAGGAAAGTCCATTTCAACTCAGCCACCGAGGTTGCTCCGCAGAGCCATCAGATCTAAACTGTCTTGTTGCTAGGAGACAATTGGAATGCGAGGCGGGCTTCCCAGGCATCCATCCGCGAACGGTGCTCTGGAGTCATTCCATATGGGATGTCCTGGAGCTGTCCAACAGGTCTCAATTGTCCGGAAGAAGGAATCCTGGAAGGGGGCATCCCACAACTCCCAACGTGGGAAAACCTCAATGGTCTCGAGATTCCGCTCCCTTCATGAAGCGGCCATCATGCTCAGAAACTCCCACCTGAGCCAACGTCTGATCCTCGCCCTGACTTCAGATGCATGAGATATTGGTTCAGATCTGCAGGGGGTACCTGCCGTGCCCTCGCCCTGAAACCCAAGTCTAGCTTGTCTTCTCAGACTTCCATCCTCACACTCCTGGCCCCAAAGCCCTCAAGTTTGGCAATTCCAGACCCACAATGCAGCACTCTGCCTGCCCTCTAGAGAAAAAAATGATTGCCTCATGAGCTGCCCAGGCACCTTAAATGAGGGTAAACCTACACAGCACTCGACTTTACCCAAATTATATAGTCTAACCTGGGCACTAATGCACTGTCGAACACATCCTGAGCCCGGACCTCCTGACCAACACCCAGAAAGCTGACCGCACACTGAGCACATAAAACCCGCCATGGCCTTAGGTCATCATCTCTTCCCTACCTCAGTTTTCAGGCTTCAGAACCGAGACCTTATCTCCAATCACTGCCCAGGGGTGAGTCTGATGCAGAAATCAGAACTCCTCCTTACCCATGGCAAGAACCCTTGTGGTTGGCACGTTGTCCAACGATCAGTGTAGGAGAAACCCTGAGGCCCCGCCCATTCTTGAGTGCGACGAGGGCATACACACGCATTGTGACCCTCAGCATGAGTCCTGTCCTCTAGTAAGTCCTCTCAGTGGCTGGACCATTAGATGTCATAATGGGCTTGACATGTCCCTAGGCCCCAATTTTTAACCAGATTTCTGATTGTCCAGTCGCCCCTCCTAGGGCTCTACTCTGAAATCCCTCATTTGGTGGGACACCTGAGGTTAAAAAAGAAAACAACAACAACAACAACAACAAAATAAAACGGACTTCTTCCAGCCCACAGAATGAACCCAAACTCTTTGGACGGGGCCAAACCACCAGAGAGTAAGACTCGTCCATTTCCCATGAAGTCACCCAGAAATTCCACGACCATGAGTGACACGATATCCCGAGACAAAAACTTGAGCAGGAGCCTCACACTCGCCCTTCTTTCAAATCCCGAAAAGTTCTCCTCATGGTCTGTAGATCAGTCCTGCCATACCTATGACCTGAAACATAAGCCGAGTTTGTGTTTTCAGACAACTGTCCAAAAAGGGCTGGACTACACAACCTACAGGCTCAGGCCCCTGGAGCCAAACCTGAGGACTGTACTTGCCCTCTCCAAGGGAATTGTGTGTGCCCATTCCAATGGCCAAAATTCTTCTAATAGGATAAACCTCCAAAGTCCCTGATATATCTCAATAGTGGTAGCTTCCCAGGAAAAAGAGGGGCAATCTGAGCCCAAATGAGCCCCTACCTGCACTCATACCCATAGACAGATGTCCTCAGAGGTAAAAAGGAAAGAACAGGCCCCAAGGCACTAATCAGATCCATTGCTTTGGTTTCCAGGCATCTCTCCTCAGAGGCCTGGATTTCAAAAGCAGCATATAGCTGTTTCTTGTTTCACCCATCAGAAAACATCTCATCTACCCATGGGAAACTTGCACGTTGGAGCTGTGTCAAAGCCTCTGTTTAGGAGAACCCTTTAGGGCCCCAGAGCCACCGCTTCATTCCAAGGTCTCCATAGACACAAAAGCACATTCGGACCCATCCCCAGGGGTGTGCATTTCAACTCAGCATCCTCGGTAGCTCCCCACAGATCCAGGAGATCTAAACTGTCTTGTTGCTAGGAGACAATTGGAATGTGAGGTGGGCTACCCAGCCATCCATCCTTAGAACCCTGCTCAGAATCATTGGCCTGGAGCCAAACAACAGGTCTCAATTGTCCTGCCGAAGACTCTCTGCAGTTTGGAGCTTCTCACAACTCCCATCATGGGAAAACCCCCATGGCCTCGTGATGCCCCCCCATTCATGAAGGGGCCATCAGTGACAGAAACTCCAACCTGAGCGATCGTCTGATCCTCGCCCTGACTTCAGATGCACGAGATCTCGATTCAGGTCTGTAGATTGTGCCTGCCATGGCCTCACCCAGAAACCTAAGCCTAGCTTGTGTTCTCAGACTTTTGTCGTCAGACTACTGGCCCACAAGGCCTCCAGTTTGGCAATCCAGAACTACAATGCAGCACTCTGCCTGCCCTCCAGATAAAAAACGTTGTCCTCTGGGGCTACCCAGTAACCCCAAATGAGGATCAACCTGCACCGACCTTGGCTGTACCCCAAATACATAGGCTGACCAGGGCACTAATGCCCTTTCTGACACAGCCTGAGCCTGGACCCCCTGGCCCCTTCCAGACAGCTGGCCGCACACTGAGCACATCGAGCCGCCATGGCCTTAGGTCGTCATCTCTTCCCAACCTCGGTTTTCAGGTTTCAGAACCTAGACCTTATCTCCAATCACTGTCCATGTTGAAGGTGATGCAGAAATCAGAACTCCTTCAACATGGCAAGAAACCTTGTGGTTGGCATGTTGTCCAACGTTCAGTGTCGTGGAAACCAGTGTGTCCCATGAGGCCCCGCCCATGCTCGCGGGCCACCTTGGTCACAAACACACATTGTGACCCTCAGGCTGAGCCCAGTCCTCAAGTAAGGCCACTCAGTGGCTGGATGAAGAGATAGCATATTGGGCTTGCCATGCCCCTAGGCCCCAATTTTTCACCATAGTTCGGATTGTCCCTTCAGTCTTCCCCACGGCTTTGCTTTGGAATTCCTCTTTTGGTGGGACACCTGAGGTAACAACACTGAAATGAGTCCTCCCATCCCACAGATTGACGAAAAGCAATTGGGAATCGAGCCAAATCCTCAGAGAGGAAGATTAGTCCATGGCCCATGAGGCCTCCCCGACATTCCACGGCCATCACTGATACAAAATCCAGAGACAAAAGCCTGAGCAATCGCCACAGACTCGCACTTTCTTCATATCCTGTAGAGTTCTTCTCATGGTTTGTAGATCGGGCCTGCCATACCTACGTCCCCAAACCTAAGCTGAGTTTGTGTTTTCAGACTTCTGTCCTCAAAGTCTTGGGCCACACACCCTCCAGGCTGGGCCCCTGGAGCCACACATTAGGACTGTGCCTACCAATCCATGGGAATTCTGCCCATTCCATGGTCCAAAATCGTACAAATTAGGAACAACCTCCAACGACCCTTAGGCCATCCCAATAGTGTGGGTCACCCGGAACAAACAAGGGGTGTCTGACACCAGCTGATAATCGACCTCCACTCATACCATAGATGGATGTCCCCAGAGAAGAAGATTGAACCAGACAGGACCCTAGGCCATAATAGGATCCATTGCTATGGGTTACAGGCATGTGTCCTCAAAAGCCTGATTCCAATACGAGCATAGGGGTTTTCCTGAGGCACCCATCAGAACTCATCTCGTCTCCACAAGTAAACCTGTGCATGGGAGCCATGTCCAAAGCTTAGGAAAGTACTTCAGGTTGCCGGTGCCACCGCCCCATTCCAAGGCCCTCATGGACACAAAAACACATTAGGACACATCCTCAGGAAAGACCATTTCAACTCAGCCACCGAGGTTGCTCCCGCAGAGCCATCAGATCTAAACTCTCTTGTTGCTAGGAGACAATTGGAATGCGAGGCGGGCTTCCCAGGCATCCATCCGCGAACGGTGCTCTGGAGTCATTCCATATGGGATGTCCTGGAGCTGTCCAACAGGTCTCAATTGTCCGGAAGAAGGAATCCTGGAAGGGGGCATCCCACAACTCCCAACGTGGGAAAACCTCAATGGTCTCGAGATTCCGCTCCCTTCATGAAGCGGCCGTCATGCTCAGAAACTCCCACCTGAGCCAACGTCTGATCCTCGCCCTGACTTCAGATGCATGAGATATTGGTTCAGATCTGCAGGGGGTACCTGCCGTGCCCTCGCCCTGAAACCCAAGTCTAGCTTGTCTTCTCAGACTTCCATCCACACACTCCTGGCCCCAAAGCCCTCAAGTTTGGCAATTCCGGACCCACAATGCAGCACTCTGCCTGCCCTCTAGAGAAAAAAATGATTGCCTCATGAGCTTCCCAGGCACCTTAAATGAGGGTAAACCTACACAGCACTCGACTTTACCCAAATTATATAGTCTAACCTGGGCACTAATGCACTGTCGAACACATCCTGAGCCCGGACCTCCTGACCAACACCCAGAAAGCTGACCGCACACTGAGCACATAAAACCCGCCATGGCCTTAGGTCATCATCTCTTCCCTACCTCAGTTTTCAGGCTTCAGAACCGAGACCTTATCTCCAATCACTGCCCAGGGGTGAGTCTGATGCAGAAATCAGAACTCCTCCTTACCCATGGCAAGAACCCTTGTGGTTGGCACGTTGTCCAACGATCAGTGTAGGAGAAACCCTGAGGCCCCGCCCATTCTTGAGTGCGACGAGGGCATACACACGCATTGTGACCCTCAGCATGAGTCCTGTCCTCTAGTAAGTCCTCTCAGTGGCTGGACCATTAGATGTCATAATGGGCTTGACATGTCCCTAGGCCCCAATTTTTAACCAGATTTCTGATTGTCCAGTCGCCCCTCCTAGGGCTCTACTCTGAAATCCCTCATTTGGTGGGACACCTGAGGTTAAAAAAGAAAACAACAACAACAACAACAACAAAATAAAACGGACTTCTTCCAGCCCACAGAATGAACCCAAACTCTTTGGACGGGGCCAAACCACCAGAGAGTAAGACTCGTCCATTTCCCATGAAGTCACCCAGAAATTCCACGACCATGAGTGACACGATATCCCGAGACAAAAACTTGAGCAGGAGCCTCACACTCGCCCTTCTTTCAAATCCCGAAAAGTTCTCCTCATGGTCTGTAGATCAGTCCTGCCATACCTATGACCTGAAACATAAGCCGAGTTTGTGTTTTCAGACAACTGTCCAAAAAGGACTGGACTACACAACCTACAGGCTCAGGCCCCTGGAGCCAAACCTGAGGACTGTACTTGCCCACCCCAAGGGAATTGTGTGTGCCCATTCCAATGGCCACAACCCTTCTAATAGGATAAACCTCCAAAGTCCCTGATATATCTCAATAGTGGTAGCTTCCCAGGAAAAACAGGGGCAATCTGAGCCCAAATGAGCCCCTACCTGCACTCAGACCCATAGACAGATGTCCTCAGAGGTAAAAAGGAAAGAACAGGCCCCTAGGCACTAATCAGATCCATTGCTTTGGTTTCCAGGCATCTCTCCTCAGAGGCCTGGATTTCAAAAGCAGCATATAGCTGTTTCTTGTTTCACCCATCAGAAAACATCTCAATTACACATGGGAAACTTGCACGTTGGAGCTGTGTCAAAGCCTCTGTTTAGGAGAACCCTTTAGGGCCCCAGAGCCACCGCTTCATTCCAAGGTCTCCATAGACACAAAAGCACATTCGGACCCATCCCCAGGGGTGTGCATTTCAACTCAGCATCCTCGGTAGCTCCCCACAGATCCAGGAGATCTAAACTGTCTTGTTGCTAGGAGACAATTGGAATGCGAGGTGGGCTACCCAGCCATCCATCCTTAGAACCCTGCTCAGAATCATTGGCCTGGAGCCAAACAACAGGTCTCAATTGTCCTGCCGAAGACTCTCTGCAGTTTGGAGCTTCTCACAACTCCCATCATGGGAAAACCCCCATGGCCTCGTGATGCCCCCCCATTCATGAAGGGGCCATCAGGGACAGAAACTCCAACCTGAGCGATCGTCTGATCCTCGCCCTGACTTCAGATGCACGAGATCTCGATTCAGGTCTGTAGATTGTGCCTGCCATGGCCTCACCCAGAAACCTAAGCCTAGCTTGTGTTCTCAGACTTTTGTCGTCAGACTACTGGCCCACAAGGCCTCCAGTTTGGCAATCCAGAACTACAATGCAGCACTCTGCCTGCCCTCCAGATAAAAAACATTGTCCTCTGGGGCTACCCAGTAACCCCAAATGAGGATCAACCTGCACCGACCTTGGCTGTACCCCAAATACATAGGCTGACCAGGGCACTAATGCCCTTTCTGACACAGCCTGAGCCTGGACCCCCTGGCCCCTCCCAGACAGCTGGCCGCACACTGAGCACATCGAGCCGCCATGGCCTTAGGTCGTCATCTCTTCCCAACCTCGGTTTTCAGGTTTCAGAACCTAGACCTTATCTCCAATCACTGTCCATGTTGAAGGTGATGCAGAAATCAGAACTCCTTCCCCATGGCAAGAAACCTTGTGGTTGGCATGTTGTCCAACGTTCAGTGTCGTGGAAACCAGTGTGTCCCATGAGGCCCCGCCCATGCTCGCGGGCCACCTTGGTCACAAACACACATTGTGACCCTCAGGCTGAGCCCAGTCCTCAAGTAAGGCCACTCAGTGGCTGGATGAAGAGATAGCATATTGGGCTTGCCATGCCCCTAGGCCCCAATTTTTCACCATAGTTCGGATTGTCCCTTCAGTCTTCCCCACGGCTTTGCTTTGGAATTCCTCTTTTGGTGGGACACCTGAGGTAACAAAACTGAAATGAGTCCTCCCATCCCACAGATTGACGAAAAGCAATTGGGAATCGGGCCAAATCCTCAGAGAGGAAGATTCGTCCATGGCCCATGAGGCCTCCCCGACATTCCACGGCCATCACTGATACAAAATCCAGAGACAAAAGCCTGAGCAATCGCCACAGACTCGCACTTTCTTCATATCCTGTAGAGTTCTTCTCATGGTTTGTAGATCGGGCCTGCCATACCTACGTCCCCAAACCTAAGCTGAGTTTGTGTTTTCAGACTTCTGTCCTCAAATTCTTGGGCCACACACCCTCCAGGCTGGGCCCCTGGAGCCACACATTAGGACTGTGCCTACCAATCCATGGGAATTCTGCCCATTCCATGGTCCAAAATCGTACAAATTAGGAGAAACCTCCAACGACCCTTAGGCCATCCCAATAGTGTGGGTCACCCGGAACAAACAAGGGGTGTCTGACACCAGCTGATAATCGACCTCCACTCATACCATAGATGGATGTCCCCAGAGAAGAAGATTGAACCAGACAGGACCCTAGGCCATAATAGGATCCATTGCTATGGGTTACAGGCATGTGTCCTCAAAAGCCTGATTCCAATACGAGCATAGGGGTTTTCCTGAGGCACCCATCAGAACTCATCTCGTCTCCACAAGTAAACCTGTGCATGGGAGCCATGTCCAAAGCTTAGGAAAGTACTTCAGGTTGCCGCTGCCACCGCCCCATTCCAAGGCCCTCATGGACACAAAAACACATTAGGACACATCCTCAGGAAAGTCCATTTCAACTCAGCCACCGAGGTTGCTCCCGCAGAGCCATCAGATCTAAACTGTCTTGTTGCTAGGAGACAATTGGAATGCGAGGCGGGCTTCCCAGGCATCCATCCGCGAACGGTGCTCTGGAGTCATTCCATATGGGATGTCCTGGAGCTGTCCAACAGGTCTCAATTGTCCGGAAGAAGGAATCCTGGAAGGGGGCATCCCACAACTCCCAACGTGGGAAAACCTCAATGGTCTCGAGATTCCGCTCCCTTCATGAAGCGGCCGTCATGCTCAGAAACTCCCACCTGAGCCAACGTCTGATCCTCGCCCTGACTTCAGATGCATGAGATATTGGTTCAGATCTGCAGGGGGTACCTGCCGTGCTCTCGCCCTGAAACCCAAGTCTAGCTTGTCTTCTCAGACTTCCATCCACACACTCCTGGCCCCAAAGCCCTCAAGTTTGGCAATTCCGGACCCACAATGCAGCACTCTGCCTGCCCTCTAGAGAAAAAAATGATTGCCTCATGAGCTTCCCAGGCACCTTAAATGAGGGTAAACCTACACAGCACTCGACTTTACCCAAATTATATAGTCTAACCTGGGCACTAATGCACTGTCGAACACATCCTGAGCCCGGACCTCCTGACCAACACCCAGAAAGCTGACCGCACACTGAGCACATAAAACCCGCCATGGCCTTAGCTCATCATCTCTTCCCTACCTCAGTTTTCAGGCTTCAGAACCGAGACCTTATGTCCAATCACTGCCCAGGGGTGAGTCTGATGCAGAAATCAGAACTCCTCCTTACCCATGGCAAGAACCCTTGTGGTTGGCACGTTGTCCAACGATCAGTGTAGGAGAAACCCTGAGGCCCCGCCCATTCTTGAGTGGGACGAGGGCATACACACGCATTGTGACCCTCAGCATGAGTCCTGTCCTCTAGTAAGTCCTCTCAGTGGCTGGACCATTAGATGTCATAATGGGCTTGACATGTCTCTAGGCCCCAATTTTTAACCAGATTTCTGATTGTCCAGTCGCCCCTCCTAGGGCTCTACTCTGAAATCCCTCATTTGGTGGGACACCTGAGGTTAAAAAAGAAAACAACAACAACAACAAAATAAAACGGACTTCTTCCAGCCCACAGAATGAACCCAAACTCTTTGGACGGGGCCAAACCACCAGAGAGTAAGACTCGTCCATTTCCCATGAAGTCACCCAGAAATTCCACGACCATGAGTGACACGATATCCCGAGACAAAAACTTGAGCAGGAGCCTCACACTCGCCCTTCTTTCAAATCCCGAAAAGTTCTCCTCATGGTCTGTAGATCAGTCCTGCCATACCTATGACCTGAAACATAAGCCGAGTTTGTGTTTTCAGACAACTGTCCAAAAAGGGCTGGACTACACAACCTACAGGCTCAGGCCCCTGGAGCCAAACCTGAGGACTGTACTTGCCCTCTCCAAGGGAATTGTGTGTGCCCATTCCAATGGCCACAACCCTTCTAATAGGATAAACCTCCAAAGTCCCTGATATATCTCAATAGTGGTAGCTTCCCAGGAAAAACAGGGGCAATCTGAGCCCAAATGAGCCCCTACCTGCACTCAGACCCATAGACAGATGTCCTCAGAGGTAAAAAGGAATGAACAGGCCCCTAGGCACTAATCAGATCCATTGCTTTGGTTTCCAGGCATCTCTCCTCAGAGGCCTGGATTTCAAAAGCAGCATATAGCTGTTTCTTGTTTCACCCATCAGAAAACATCTCATCTACACATGGGAAACTTGCACGTTGGAGCTGTGTCAAAGCCTCTGTTTAGGAGAACCCTTTAGGGCCCCAGAGCCACCGCTTCATTCCAAGGTCTCCATAGACACAAAAGCACATTCGGACCCATCCCCAGGGGTGTGCATTTCAACTCAGCATCCTCGGTAGCTCCCCACAGATCCAGGAGATCTAAACTGTCTTGTTGCTAGGAGACAATTGGAATGCGAGGTGGGCTACCCAGCCATCCATCCTTAGAACCCTGCTCAGAATCATTGGCGTGGAGCCAAACAACAGGTCTCAATTGTCCTGCCGAAGACTCTCTGCAGTTTGGAGCTTCTCACAACTCCCATCATGGGAAAACCCCCATGGCCTCGTGATGCCCCCCCATTCATGAAGGGGCCATCAGGGACAGAAACTCCAACCTGAGCGATCGTCTGATCCTCGCCCTGACTTCAGATGCACGAGATCTCGATTCAGGTCTGTAGATTGTGCCTGCCATGGCCTCACCCAGAAACCTAAGCCTAGCTTGTGTTCTCAGACTTTTGTCGTCAGACTACTGGCCCACAAGGCCTCCAGTTTGGCAATCCAGAACTACAATGCAGCACTCTGCCTGCCCTCCAGATAAAAAACGTTGTCCTCTGGGGCTACCCAGTAACCCCAAATGAGGATCTACCTGCACCGACCTTGGCTGTACCCCAAATACATAGGCTGACCAGGGCACTAATGCCCTTTCTGACACAGCCTGAGCCTGGACCCCCTGGCCCCTCCCAGACAGCTGGCCGCACACTGAGCACATCGAGCCGCCATGGCCTTAGGTCGTCATCTCTTCCCAACCTCGGTTTTCAGGTTTCAGAACCTAGACCTTATCTCCAATCACTGTCCATGTTGAAGGTGATGCAGAAATCAGAACTCCTTCCCCATGGCAAGAAACCTTGTGGTTGGCATGTTGTCCAACGTTCAGTGTCGTGGAAACCAGTGTGTCCCATGAGGCCCCGCCCATGCTCGCGGGCCACCTTGGTCACAAACACACATTGTGACCCTCAGGCTGAGCCCAGTCCTCAAGTAAGGCCACTCAGTGGCTGGATGAAGAGATAGCATATTGGGCTTGCCATGCCCCTAGGCCCCAATTTTTCACCATAGTTCGGATTGTCCCTTCAGTCTTCCCCACGGCTTGGCTTTGGAATTCCTCTTTTGGTGGGACACCTGAGGTAACAGAACTGAAATGAGTCCTCCCATCCCACAGATTGACGAAAAGCAATTGGGAATCGGGCCAAATCCTCAGAGAGGAAGATTCGTCCATGGCCCATGAGGCCTCCCCGACATTCCACGGCCATCACTGATACAAAATCCAGAGACAAAAGCCTGAGCAATCGCCACAGACTCGCACTTTCTTCATATCCTGTAGAGTTCTTCTCATGGTTTGTAGATCGGGCCTGCCATACCTACGTCCCCAAACCTAAGCTGAGTTTGTGTTTTCAGACTTCTGTCCTCAAAGTCTTGGGCCACACACCCTCCAGGCTGGGCCCCTGGAGCCACACATTAGGACTGTGCCTACCAATCCATGGGAATTCTGCCCATTCCATGGTCCAAAATCGTACAAATTAGGAGAAACCTCCAACGACCCTTAGGCCATCCCAATAGTGTGGGTCACCCGGAACAAACAAGGGGTGTCTGACACCAGCTGATAATCGACCTCCACTCATACCATAGATGGATGTCCCCAGAGAAGAAGATTGAACCAGACAGGACCCTAGGCCATAATAGGATCCATTGCTATGGGTTACAGGCATGTGTCCTCAAAAGCCTGATTCCAATACGAGCATAGGGGTTTTCCTGAGGCACCCATCAGAACTCATCTCGTCTCCACAAGTAAACCTGTGCATGGGAGCCATGTCCAAAGCTTAGGAAAGTACTTCAGGTTGCCGCTGCCACCGCCCCATTCCAAGGCCCTCATGGACACAAAAACACATTAGGACACATCCTCAGGAAAGTCCATTTCAACTCAGCCACCGAGGTTGCTCCCGCAGAGCCATCAGATCTAAACTGTCTTGTTGCTAGGAGACAATTGGAATGCGAGGCGGGCTTCCCAGGCATCCATCCGCGAACGGTGCTCTGGAGTCATTCCATATGGGATGTCCTGGAGCTGTCCAACAGGTCTCAATTGTCCGGAAGAAGGAATCCTGGAAGGGGGCATCCCACAACTCCCAACGTGGGAAAACCTCAATGGTCTCGAGATTCCGCTCCCTTCATGAAGCGGCCGTCATGCTCAGAAACTCCCACCTGAGCCAACGTCTGATCCTCGCCCTGACTTCAGATGCATGAGATATTGTTTCAGATCTGCAGGGGGTACCTGCCGTGCCCTCGCCCTGAAACCCAAGTCTAGCTTGTCTTCTCAGACTTCCATCCACACACTCCTGGCCCCAAAGCCCTCAAGTTTGGCAATTCCGGACCCACAATGCAGCACTCTGCCTGCCCTCTAGAGAAAAAAATGATTGCCTCATGAGCTTCCCAGGCACCTTAAATGAGGGTAAACCTACACAGCACTCGACTTTACCCAAATTATATAGTCTAACCTGGGCACTAATGCACTGTCGAACACATCCTGAGCCCGGACCTCCTGACCAACACCCAGAAAGCTGACCGCACACTGAGCACATAAAACCCGCCATGGCCTTAGGTCATCATCTCTTCCCTACCTCAGTTTTCAGGCTTCAGAACCGAGACTTTATGTCCAATCACTGCCCAGGGGTGAGTCTGATGCAGAAATCAGAACTCCTCCTTACCCATGGCAAGAACCCTTGTGGTTGGCACGTTGTCCAACGATCAGTGTAGGAGAAACCCTGAGGCCCCGCCCATTCTTGAGTGCGACGAGGGCATACACACGCATTGTGACCCTCAGCATGAGTCCTGTCCTCTAGTAAGTCCTCTCAGTGGCTGGACCATTAGATGTCATAATGGGCTTGACATGTCCCTAGGCCCCAATTTTTAACCAGATTTCTGATTGTCCAGTCGCCCCTCCTAGGGCTCTACTCTGAAATCCCTCATTTGGTGGGACACCTGAGGTTAAAAAAGAAAACAACAACAACAACAAAATAAAACGGACTTCTTCCAGCCCACAGAATGAACCCAAACTCTTTGGACGGGGCCAAACCACCAGAGAGTAAGACTCGTCCATTTCCCATGAAGTCACCCAGAAATTCCACGACCATGAGTGACACGATATCCCGAGACAAAAACTTGAGCAGGAGCCTCACACTCGCCCTTCTTTCAAATCCCGAAAAGTTCTCCTCATGGTCTGTAGATCAGTCCTGCCATACCTATGACATGAAACATAAGCCGAGTTTGTGTTTTCAGACAACTGTCCAAAAAGGGCTGGACTACACAACCTACAGGCTCAGGCCCCTGGAGCCAAACCTGAGGACTGTACTTGCCCTCCCCAAGGGAATTGTGTGTGCCCATTCCAATGGCCACAACCCTTCTAATAGGATAAACCTCCAAAGTCCCTGATATATCTCAATAGTGGTAGCTTCCCAGGAAAAACAGGGGCAATCTGAGCCCAAATGAGCCCCTACCTGCACTCATACCCATAGACAGATGTCCTCAGAGGTAAAAAGGAAAGAACCGGCCCCTAGGCACTAATCAGATCCATTGCTTTGGTTTCCAGGCATCTCTCCTCAGAGGCCTGGATTTCAAAAGCAGCATATAGCTGTTTCTTGTTTCACCCATCAGAAAACATCTCATCTACACATGGGAAACTTGCACGTTGGAGCTGTGTCAAAGCCTCTGTTTAGGAGAACCCTTTAGGGCCCCAGAGCCACCGCTTCATTCCAAGGTCTCCATAGACACAAAAGCACATTCGGACCCATCCCCAGGGGTGTGCATTTCAACTCAGCATCCTCGGTAGCTCCCCACAGATCCAGGAGATCTAAACTGTCTTGTTGCTAGGAGACAATTGGAATGCGAGGTGGGCTACCCAGCCATCCATCCTTAGAACCCTGCTCAGAATCATTGGCCTGGAGCCAAACAACAGGTCTCAATTGTCCTGCCGAAGACTCTCTGCAGTTTGGAGCTTCTCACAACTCCCATCATGGGAAAACCCCCATGGCCTCGTGATGCCCCCCCATTCATGAAGGGGCCATCAGGGACAGAAACTCCAACCTGAGCGATCGTCTGATCCTCGCCCTGACTTCAGATGCACGAGATCTCGATTCAGGTCTGTAGATTGTGCCTGCCATGGCCTCACCCAGAAACCTAAGCCTAGCTTGTGTTCTCAGACTTTGTCGTCAGACTACTGGCCCACAAGGCCTCCAGTTTGGAAATCCAGAACTACAATGCAGCACTCTGCCTGCCCTCCAGATAAAAAACATTGTCCTCTGGGGCTACCCAGTAACCCCAAATGAGGATCAACCTGCACCGACCTTGGCTGTACCCCAAATACATAGGCTGACCAGGGCACTAATGCCCTTTCTGACACAGCCTGAGCCTGGACCCCCTGGCCCCTCCCAGACAGCTGGCCGCACACTGAACACATCGAGCCGCCATGGCCTTAGGTCGTCATCTCTTCCCAACCTCGGTTTTCAGGTTTCAGAACCTAGACCTTATCTGCAATCACTGTCCATGTTGAAGGTGATGCAGAAATCAGAACTCCTTCCCCATGGCAAGAAACCTTGTGGTTGGCATGTTGTCCAACGTTCAGTGTCGTTGAAACCAGTGTGTCCCATGAGGCCCCGCCCATGCTCGCGGGCCACCTTGGTCACAAACACACATTGTGACCCTCAGGCTGAGCCCAGTCCTCAAGTAAGGCCACTCAGTGGCTGGATGAAGAGATAGCATATTGGGCTTGCCATGCCCCTAGGCCCCAATTTTTCACCATAGTTCGGATTGTCCCTTCAGTCTTCCCCACGGCTTTGCTTTGGAATTCCTCTTTTGGTGGGACACCTGAGGTAACAAAACTGAAATGAGTCCTCCCATCCCACAGATTGACGAAAAGCAATTGGGAATCGGGCCAAATCCTCAGAGAGGAAGATTCGTCCATGGCCCATGAGGCCTCCCCGACATTCCACGGCCATCACTGATACAAAATCCAGAGACAAAAGCCTGAGCAATCGCCACAGACTCGCACTTTCTTCATATCCTGTAGAGTTCTTCTCATGGTTTGTAGATCGGGCCTGCCATACCTACGTCCCCAAACCTAAGCTGAGTTTGTGTTTTCAGACTTCTGTCCTCAAAGTCTTGGGCCACACACCCTCCAGGCTGGGCCCCTGGAGCCACACATTAGGACTGTGCCTACCAATCCATGGGAATTCTGCCCATTCCATGGTCCAAAATCGTACAAATTAGGAGAAACCTCCAACGACCCTTAGGCCATCCCAATAGTGTGGGTCACCCGGAACAAACAAGGGGTGTCTGACACCAGCTGATAATCGACCTCCACTCATACCATAGATGGATGTCCCCAGAGAAGAAGATTGAACCAGACAGGACCCTAGGCCATAATAGGATCCATTGCTATGGGTTACAGGCATGTGTCCTCAAAAGCCTGATTCCAATACGAGCATAGGGGTTTTCCTGAGGCACCCATCAGAACTCATCTCGTCTCCACAAGTAAACCTGTGCATGGGAGCCATGTCCAAAGCTTAGGAAAGTACTTCAGGTTGCCGCTGCCACCGCCCCATTCCAAGGCCCTCATGGACACAAAAACACATTAGGACACATCCTCAGGAAAGTCCATTTCAACTCAGCCACCGAGGTTGCTCCCGCAGAGCCATCAGATCTAAACTGTCTTGTTGCTAGGAGACAATTGGAATGCGAGGCGGGCTTCCCAGGCATCCATCCGCGAACGGTGCTCTGGAGTCATTCCATATGGGATGTCCTGGAGCTGTCCAACAGGTCTCAATTGTCCGGAAGAAGGAATCCTGGAAGGGGGCATCCCACAACTCCCAACGTGGGAAAACCTCAATGGTCTCGAGATTCCGCTCCCTTCATGAAGCGGCCGTCATGCTCAGAAACTCCCACCTGAGCCAACGTCTGATCCTCGCCCTGACTTCAGATGCATGAGATATTGGTTCAGATCTGCAGGGGGTACCTGCCGTGCCCTCGCCCTGAAACCCAAGTCTAGCTTGTCTTCTCAGACTTCCATCCACACACTCCTGGCCCCAAAGCCCTCAAGTTTGGCAATTCCGGACCCACAATGCAGCACTCTGCCTGCCCTCTAGAGAAAAAAATGATTGCCTCATGAGCTTCCCAGGCACCTTAAATGAGGGTAAACCTACACAGCACTCGACTTTACCCAAATTATATAGTCTAACCTGGGCACTAATGCACTGTCGAACACATCCTGAGCCCGGACCTCCTGACCAACACCCAGAAAGCTGACCGCACACTGAGCACATAAAACCCGCCATGGCCTTAGGTCATCATCTCTTCCCTACCTCAGTTTTCAGGCTTCAGAACCGAGACCTTATGTCCAATCACTGCCCAGGGGTGAGTCTGATGCAGAAATCAGAACTCCTCCTTACCCATGGCAAGAACCCTTGTGGTTGGCACGTTGTCCAACGATCAGTGTAGGAGAAACCCTGAGGCCCCGCCCATTCTTGAGTGCGACGAGGGCATACACACGCATTGTGACCCTCAGCATGAGTCCTGTCCTCTAGTAAGTCCTCTCAGTGGCTGGACCATTAGATGTCATAATGGGCTTGACATGTCCCTAGGCCCCAATTTTTAACCAGATTTCTGATTGTCCAGTCGCCCCTCCTAGGGCTCTACTCTGAAATCCCTCATTTGGTGGGACACCTGAGGTTAAAAAAGAAAACAACAACAACAACAAAATAAAACGGACTTCTTCCAGCCCACAGAATGAACCCAAACTCTTTGGACGGGGCCAAACCACCAGAGAGTAAGACTCGTCCATTTCCCATGAAGTCACCCAGAAATTCCACGACCATGAGTGACACGATATCCCGAGACAAAAACTTGAGCAGGAGCCTCACACTCGCCCTTCTTTCAAATCCCGAAAAGTTCTCCTCATGGTCTGTAGATCAGTCCTGCCATACCTATGACATGAAACATAAGCCGAGTTTGTGTTTTCAGACAACTGTCCAAAAAGGGCTGGACTACACAACCTACAGGCTCAGGCCCCTGGAGCCAAACCTGAGGACTGTACTTGCCCTCTCCAAGGGAATTGTGTGTGCCCATTCCAATGGCCACAACCCTTCTAATAGGATAAACCTCCAAAGTCCCTGATATATCTCAATAGTGGTAGCTTCCCAGGAAAAACAGGGGCAATCTGAGCCCAAATGAGCCCCTACCTGCACTCAGACCCATAGACAGATGTCCTCAGAGGTAAAAAGGAAAGAACAGGCCCCTAGGCACTAATCAGATCCATTGCTTTGGTTTCCAGGCATCTCTCCTCAGAGGCCTGGATTTCAAAAGCAGCATATAGCTGTTTCTTGTTTCACCCATCAGAAAACATCTCATCTACACATGGGAAACTTGCACGTTGGAGCTGTGTCAAAGCCTCTGTTTAGGAGAACCCTTTAGGGCCCCAGAGCCACCGCTTCATTCCAAGGTCTCCATAGACACAAAAGCACATTCGGACCCATCCCCAGGGGTGTGCATTTCAACTCAGCATCCTCGGTAGCTCCCCACAGATCCAGGAGATCTAAACTGTCTTGTTGCTAGGAGACAATTGGAATGCGAGGTGGGCTACCCAGCCATCCATCCTTAGAACCCTGCTCAGAATCATTGGCCTGGAGCCAAACAACAGGTCTCAATTGTCCTGCCGAAGACTCTCTGCAGTTTGGAGCTTCTCACAACTCCCATCATGGGAAAACCCCCATGGCCTCGTGATGCCCCCCCATTCATGAAGGGGCCATCAGGGACAGAAACTCCAACCTGAGCGATCGTCTGATCCTCGCCCTGACTTCAGATGCACGAGATCTCGATTCAGGTCTGTAGATTGTGCCTGCCATGGCCTCACCCAGAAACCTAAGCCTAGCTTGTGTTCTCAGACTTTTGTCGTCAGACTACTGGCCCACAAGGCCTCCAGTTTGGAAATCCAGAACTACAATGCAGCACTCTGCCTGCCCTCCAGATAAAAAACATTGTCCTCTGGGGCTACCCAGTAACCCCAAATGAGGATCAACCTGCACCGACCTTGGCTGTACCCCAAATACATAGGTTGACCAGGGCACTAATGCCCTTTCTGACACAGCCTGAGCCTGGACCCCCTGGCCCCTCCCAGACAGCTGGCCGCACACTGAGCACATCGAGCCGCCATGGCCTTAGGTCGTCATCTCTTCCCAACCTCGGTTTTCAGGTTTCAGAACCTAGACCTTATCTGCAATCACTGTCCATGTTGAAGGTGATGCAGAAATCAGAACTCCTTCCCCATGGCAAGAAACCTGTGGTTGGCATGTTGTCCAACATTCAGTGTCGTGGAAACCAGTGTGTCCCATGAGGCCCCGCCCATGCTCGCGGGCCACCTTGGTCACAAACACACATTGTGACCCTCAGGCTGAGCCCAGTCCTCAAGTAAGGCCACTCAGTGGCTGGATGAAGAGATAGCATATTGGGCTTGCCATGCCCCTAGGCCCCAATTTTTCACCATAGTTCGGATTGTCCCTTCAGTCTTCCCCACGGCTTTGCTTTGGAATTCCTCTTTTGGTGGGACACCTGAGGTAACAAAACTGAAATGAGTCCTCCCATCCCACAGATTGACGAAAAGCAATTGGGAATCGGGCCAAATCCTCAGAGAGGAAGATTCGTCCATGGCCCATGAGGCCTCCCCGACATTCCACGGCCATCACTGATACAAAATCCAGAGACAAAAGCCTGAGCAATCGCCACAGACTCGCACTTTCTTCATATCCTGTAGAGTTCTTCTCATGGTTTGTAGATCGGGCCTGCCATACCTACGTCCCCAAACCTAAGCTGAGTTTGTGTTTTCAGACTTCTGTCCTCAAATTCTTGGGCCACACACCCTCCAGGCTGGGCCCCTGGAGCCACACATTAGGACTGTGCCTACCAATCCATGGGAATTCTGCCCATTCCATGGTCCAAAATCGTACGAATTAGGAGAAACCTCCAACGACCCTTAGGCCATCCCAATAGGTGGGTCACCCGGAACAAACAAGGGGTGTCTGACACCAGCTGATAATCGACCTCCACTCATACCATAGATGGATGTCCCCAGAGAAGAAGATTGAACCAGACAGGACCCTAGGCCATAATAGGATCCATTGCTATGGGTTACAGGCATGTGTCCTCAAAAGCCTGATTCCAATACGAGCATAGGGGTTTTCCTGAGGCACCCATCAGAACTCATCTCGTCTCCACAAGTAAACCTGTGCATGGGAGCCATGTCCAAAGCTTAGGAAAGTACTTCAGGTTGCCGGTGCCACCGCCCCATTCCAAGGCCCTCATGGACACAAAAACACATTAGGACACATCCTCAGGAAAGTCCATTTCAACTCAGCCACCGAGGTTGCTCCCGCAGAGCCATGAGATCTAAACTGTCTTGTTGCTAGGAGACAATTGGAATGCGAGGCGGGCTTCCCAGGCATCCATCCGCGAACGGTGCTCTGGAGTCATTCCATATGGGATGTCCTGGAGCTGTCCAACAGGTCTCAATTGTCCGGAAGAAGGAATCCTGGAAGGGGGCATCCCACAACTCCCAACGTGGGAAAACCTCAATGGTCTCGAGATTCCGCTCCCTTCATGAAGCGGCCGTCATGCTCAGAACCTCCCACCTGAGCCAACGTCTGATCCTCGCCCTGACTTCAGATGCATGAGATATTGGTTCAGATCTGCAGGGGGTACCTGCCGTGCCCTCGCCCTGAAACCCAAGTCTAGCTTGTCTTCTCAGACTTCCATCCACACACTCCTGGCCCCAAAGCCCTCAAGTTTGGCAATTCCGGACCCACAATGCAGCACTCTGCCTGCCCTCTAGAGAAAAAAATGATTGCCTCATGAGCTTCCCAGGCACCTTAAATGAGGGTAAACCTACACAGCACTCGACTTTACCCAAATTATATAGTCTAACCTGGGCACTAATGCACTGTCGAACACATCCTGAGCCCGGACCTCCTGACCAACACCCAGAAAGCTGACCGCACACTGAGCACATAAAACCCGCCATGGCCTTAGGTCATCATCTCTTCCCTACCTCAGTTTTCAGGCTTCAGAACCGAGACCTTATGTCCAATCACTGCCCAGGGGTGAGTCTGATGCAGAAATCAGAACTCCTCCTTACCCATGGCAAGAACCCTTGTGGTTGGCACGTTGTCCAACGATCAGTGTAGGAGAAACCCTGAGGCCCCGCCCATTCTTGAGTGCGACGAGGGCATACACACGCATTGTGACCCTCAGCATGAGTCCTGTCCTCTAGTAAGTCCTCTCAGTGACTGGAACATTAGATGTCATAATGGGCTTGACATGTCCCTAGGCCCCAATTTTTAACCAGATTTCTGATTGTCCAGTCGCCCCTCCTAGGGCTCTACTCTGAAATCCCTCATTTGGTGGGACACCTGAGGTTAAAAAAGAAAACAACAACAACAACAAAATAAAACGGACTTCTTCCAGCCCACAGAATGAACCCAAACTCTTTGGATGGGGCCAAACCACCAGAGAGTAAGACTCGTCCATTTCCCATGAAGTCACCCAGAAATTCCACGACCATGAGTGACACGATATCCCGAGACAAAAACTTGAGCAGGAGCCTCACACTCGCCCTTCTTTCAAATCCCGAAAAGTTCTCCTCATGGTCTGTAGATCAGTCCTGCCATACCTATGACCTGAAACATAAGCCGAGTTTGTGTTTTCAGACAACTGTCCAAAAAGGGCTGGACTACACAACCTACAGGCTCAGGCCCCTGGAGCCAAACCTGAGGACTGTACTTGCCCTCTCCAAGGGAATTGTGTGTGCCCATTCCAATGGCCACAACCCTTCTAATAGGATAAACCTCCAAAGTCCCTGATATATCTCAATAGTGGTAGCTTCCCAGGAAAAACAGGGGCAATCTGAGCCCAAATGAGCCCCTACCTGCACTCAGACCCATAGACAGATGTCCTCAGAGGTAAAAAGGAAAGAACAGGCCCCTAGGCACTAATCAGATCCATTGCTTTGGTTTCCAGGCATCTCTCCTCAGAGGCCTGGATTTCAAAAGCAGCATATAGCTGTTTCTTGTTTCACCCATCAGAAAACATCTCATCTACACATGGGAAACTTGCACGTTGGAGCTGTGTCAAAGCCTCTGTTTAGGAGAACCCTTTAGGGCCCCAGAGCCACCGCTTCATTCCATGGTCTCCATAGACACAAAAGCACATTCGGACCCATCCCCAGGGGTGTGCATTTCAACTCAGCATCCTCGGTATCTCCCCACAGATCCAGGAGATCTAAACTGTCTTGTTGCTAGGAGACAATTGGAATGCGAGGTGGGCTACCCAGCCATCCATCCTTAGAACCCTGCTCAGAATCATTGGCGTGGAGCCAAACAACAGGTCTCAATTGTCCTGCCGAAGACTCTCTGCAGTTTGGAGCTTCTCACAACTCCCATCATGGGAAAACCCCCATGGCCTCGTGATGCCCCCCCATTCATGAAGGGGCCATCAGGGACAGAAACTCCAACCTGAGCGATCGTCTGATCCTCGCCCTGACTTCAGATGCACGAGATCTCGATTCAGGTCTGTAGATTGTGCCTGCCATGGCCTCACCCAGAAACCTAAGCCTAGCTTGTGTTCTCAGACTTTTGTCGTCAGACTACTGGCCCACAAGGCCTCCAGTTTGGAAATCCAGAACTACAATGCAGCACTCTGCCTGCCCTCCAGATAAAAAACGTTGTCCTCTGGGGCTACCCAGTAACCCCAAATGAGGATCAACCTGCACCGACCTTGGCTGTACCCCAAATACATAGGTTGACCAGGGCACTAATGCCCTTTCTGACACAGCCTGAGCCTGGACCCCCTGGCCCCTCCCAGACAGCTGGCCGCACACTGAGCACATCGAGCCGCCATGGCCTTAGGTCGTCATCTCTTCCCAACCTCGGTTTTCAGGTTTCAGAACCTAGACCTTATCTGCAATCACTGTCCATGTTGAAGGTGATGCAGAAATCAGAACTCCTTCCCCATGGCAAGAAACCTTGTGGTTGGCATGTTGTCCAACGTTCAGTGTCGTTGAAACCAGTGTGTCCCATGAGGCCCCGCCCATGCTCGCGGGCCACCTTGGTCACAAACACACATTGTGACCCTCAGGCTGAGCCCAGTCCTCAAGTAAGGCCACTCAGTGGCTGGATGAAGAGATAGCATATTGGGCTTGCCATGCCCCTAGGCCCCAATTTTTCACCATAGTTCGGATTGTCCCTTCAGTCTTCCCCACGGCTTGGCTTTGGAATTCCTCTTTTGGTGGGACACCTGAGGTAACAAAACTGAAATGAGTCCTCCCATCCCACAGATTGACGAAAATCAATTGGGAATCGGGCCAAATCCTCAGAGAGGAAGATTCGTCCATGGCCCATGAGGCCTCACCGACATTCCACGGCCATCACTGATACAAAATCCAGAGACAAAAGCCTGAGCAATCGCCACAGACTCGCACTTTCTTCATATCCTGTAGAGTTCTTCTCATGGTTTGTAGATCGGGCCTGCCATACCTACGTCCCCAAACCTAAGCTGAGTTTGTGTTTTCAGACTTCTGTCCTCAAAGTCTTGGGCCACACACCCTCCAGGCTGGGCCCCTGGAGCCACACATTAGGACTGTGCCTACCAATCCATGGGAATTCTGCCCATTCCATGGTCCAAAATCGTACAAATTAGGAGAAACCTCCAACGACCCTTAGGCCATCCCAATAGTGTGGGTCACCCGGAACAAACAAGGGGTGTCTGACACCAGCTGATAATCGACCTCCACTCATACCATAGATGGATGTCCCCAGAGACGAAGATTGAACCAGACAGGACCCTAGGCCATAATAGGATCCATTGCTATGGGTTACAGGCATGTGTCCTCAAAAGCCTGATTCCAATACGAGCATAGGGGTTTTCCAGAGGCACCCATCAGAACTCATCTCGTCTCCACAAGTAAACCTGTGCATGGGAGCCATGTCCAAAGCTTAGGAAAGTACTTCAGGTTGCCGCTGCCACCGCCCCATTCCAAGGCCCTCATGGACACAAAAACACATTAGGACACATCCACAGGAAAGTCCATTTCAACTCAGCCACCGAGGTTGCTCCCGCAGAGCCATCAGATCTAAACTGTCTTGTTGCTAGGAGACAATTGGAATGCGAGGCGGGCTTCCCAGGCATCCATCCGCGAACGGTGCTCTGGAGTCATTCCATATGGGATGTCCTGGAGCTGTCCAACAGGTCTCAATTGTCCGGAAGAAGGAATCCTGGAAGGGGGCATCCCACAACTCCCAACGTGGGAAAACCTCAATGGTCTCGAGATTCCGCTCCCTTCATGAAGCGGCCGTCATGCTCAGAAACTCCCACCTGAGCCAACGTCTGATCCTCGCCCTGACTTCAGATGCATGAGATATTGGTTCAGATCTGCAGGGGGTACCTGCCGTGCCCTCGCCCTGAAACCCAAGTCTAGCTTGTCTTCTCAGACTTCCATCCACACACTCCTGGCCCCAAAGCCCTCAAGTTTGGCAATTCCGGACCCACAATGCAGCACTCTGCCTGCCCTCTAGAGAAAAAAATTATTGCCTCATGAGCTGCCCAGGCACCTTAAATGAGGGTAAACCTACACAGCACTCGACTTTACCCAAATTATATAGTCTAACCTGGGCACTAATGCACTGTCGAACACATCCTGAGCCCGGACCTCCTGACCAACACCCAGAAAGCTGACCGCACACTGAGCACATAAAACCCGCCATGGCCTTAGGTCATCATCTCTTCCCTACCTCAGTTTTCAGGCTTCAGAACCGAGACCTTATGTCCAATCACTGCCCAGGGGTGAGTCTGATGCAGAAATCAGAACTCCTCCTTACCCATGGCAAGAACCCTTGTGGTTGGCACGTTGTCCAACGATCAGTGTAGGAGAAACCCTGAGGCCCCGCCCATTCTTGAGTGCGACGAGGGCATACACACGCATTGTGACCCTCAGCATGAGTCCTGTCCTCTAGTAAGTCCTCTCAGTGGCTGGACCATTAGATGTCATAATGGGCTTGACATGTCCCTAGGCCCCAATTTTTAACCAGATTTCTGATTGTCCAGTCGCCCCTCCTAGGGCTCTACTCTGAAATCCCTCATTTGGTGGGACACCTGAGGTTAAAAAAGAAAACAACAACAACAACAAAATAAAACGGACTTCTTCCAGCCCACAGAATGAACCCAAACTCTTTGGACGGGGCCAAACCACCAGAGAGTAAGACTCGTCCATTTCCCATGAAGTCACCCAGAAATTCCACGACCATGAGTGACACGATATCCCGAGACAAAAACTTGAGCAGGAGCCTCACACTCGCCCTTCTTTCAAATCCCGAAAAGTTCTCCTCATGGTCTGTAGATCAGTCCTGCCATACCTATGACATGAAACATAAGCCGAGTTTGTGTTTTCAGACAACTGTCCAAAAAGGGCTGGACTACACAACCTACAGGCTCAGGCCCCTGGAGCCAAACCTGAGGACTGTACTTGCCCTCTCCAAGGGAATTGTGTGTGCCCATTCCAATGGCCACAACCCTTCTAATAGGATAAACCTCCAAAGTCCCTGATATATCTCAATAGTGGTAGCTTCCCAGGAAAAACAGGGGCAATCTGAGCCCAAATGAGCCCCTACCTGCACTCAGACCCATAGACAGATGTCCTCAGAGGTAAAAAGGAAAGAACAGGCCCCTAGGCACTAATCAGATCCATTGCTTTGGTTTCCAGGCATCTCTCCTCAGAGGCCTGGATTTCAAAAGCAGCATATAGCTGTTTCTTGTTTCACCCATCAGAAAACATCTCATCTACACATGGGAAACTTGCACGTTGGAGCTGTGTCAAAGCCTCTGTTTAGGAGAACCCTTTAGGGCCCCAGAGCCACCGCTTCATTCCAAGGTCTCCATAGACACAAAAGCACATTCGGACCCATCCCCAGGGGTGTGCATTTCAACTCAGCATCCTCGGTAGCTCCCCACAGATCCAGGAGATCTAAACTGTCTTGTTGCTAGGAGACAATTGGAATGCGAGGTGGGCTACCCAGCCATCCATCCTTAGAACCCTGCTCAGAATCATTGGCCTGGAGCCAAACAACAGGTCTCAATTGTCCTGCCGAAGACTCTCTGCAGTTTGGAGCTTCTCACAACTCCCATCATGGGAAAACCCCCATGGCCTCGTGATGCCCCCCCATTCATGAAGGGGCCATCAGGGACAGAAACTCCAACCTGAGCGATCGTCTGATCCTCGCCCTGACTTCAGATGCACGAGATCTCGATTCAGGTCTGTAGATTGTGCCTGCCATGGCCTCACCCAGAAACCTAAGCCTAGCTTGTGTTCTCAGACTTTTGTCGTCAGACTACTGGCCCACAAGGCCTCCAGTTTGGAAATCCAGAACTACAATGCAGCACTCTGCCTGCCCTCCAGATAAAAAACATTGTCCTCTGGGGCTACCCAGTAACCCCAAATGAGGATCAACCTGCACCGACCTTGGCTGTACCCCAAATACATAGGTTGACCAGGGCACTAATGCCCTTTCTGACACAGCCTGAGCCTGGACCCCCTGGCCCCTCCCAGACAGCTGGCCGCACACTGAGCACATCGAGCCGCCATGGCCTTAGGTCGTCATCTCTTCCCAACCTCGGTTTTCAGGTTTCAGAACCTAGACCTTATCTGCAATCACTGTCCATGTTGAAGGTGATGCAGAAATCAGAACTCCTTCCCCATGGCAAGAAACCTGTGGTTGGCATGTTGTCCAACATTCAGTGTCGTGGAAACCAGTGTGTCCCATGAGGCCCCGCCCATGCTCGCGGGCCACCTTGGTCACAAACACACATTGTGACCCTCAGGCTGAGCCCAGTCCTCAAGTAAGGCCACTCAGTGGCTGGATGAAGAGATAGCATATTGGGCTTGCCATGCCCCTAGGCCCCAATTTTTCACCATATTTCGGATTGTCCCTTCAGTCTTCCCCACGGCTTTGCTTTGGAATTCCTCTTTTGGTGGGACACCTGAGGTAACAAAACTGAAATGAGTCCTCCCATCCCACAGATTGACGAAAAGCAATTGGGAATCGGGCCAAATCCTCAGAGAGGAAGATTCGTCCATGGCCCATGAGGCCTCCCCGACATTCCACGGCCATCACTGATACAAAATCCAGAGACAAAAGCCTGAGCAATCGCCACAGACTCGCACTTTCTTCATATCCTGTAGAGTTCTTCTCATGGTTTGTAGATCGGGCCTGCCATACCTACGTCCCCAAACCTAAGCTGAGTTTGTGTTTTCAGACTTCTGTCCTCAAATTCTTGGGCCACACACCCTCCAGGCTGGGCCCCTGGAGCCACACATTAGGACTGTGCCTACCAATCCATGGGAATTCTGCCCATTCCATGGTCCAAAATCGTACGAATTAGGAGAAACCTCCAACGACCCTTAGGCCATCCCAATAGGTGGGTCACCCGGAACAAACAAGGGGTGTCTGACACCAGCTGATAATCGACCTCCACTCATACCATAGATGGATGTCCCCAGAGAAGAAGATTGAACCAGACAGGACCCTAGGCCATAATAGGATCCATTGCTATGGGTTACAGGCATGTGTCCTCAAAAGCCTGATTCCAATACGAGCATAGGGGTTTTCCTGAGGCACCCATCAGAACTCATCTCGTCTCCACAAGTAAACCTGTGCATGGGAGCCATGTCCAAAGCTTAGGAAAGTACTTCAGGTTGCCGGTGCCACCGCCCCATTCCAAGGCCCTCATGGACACAAAAACACATTAGGACACATCCTCAGGAAAGTCCATTTCAACTCAGCCACCGAGGTTGCTCCCGCAGAGCCATGAGATCTAAACTGTCTTGTTGCTAGGAGACAATTGGAATGCGAGGCGGGCTTCCCAGGCATCCATCCGCGAACGGTGCTCTGGAGTCATTCCATATGGGATGTCCTGGAGCTGTCCAACAGGTCTCAATTGTCCGGAAGAAGGAATCCTGGAAGGGGGCATCCCACAACTCCCAACGTGGGAAAACCTCAATGGTCTCGAGATTCCGCTCCCTTCATGAAGCGGCCGTCATGCTCAGAAACTCCCACCTGAGCCAACGTCTGATCCTCGCCCTGACTTCAGATGCATGAGATATTGGTTCAGATCTGCAGGGGGTACCTGCCGTGCCCTCGCCCTGAAACCCAAGTCTAGCTTGTCTTCTCAGACTTCCATCCACACACTCCTGGCCCCAAAGCCCTCAAGTTTGGCAATTCCGGACCCACAATGCAGCACTCTGCCTGCCCTCTAGAGAAAAAAATGATTGCCTCATGAGCTTCCCAGGCACCTTAAATGAGGGTAAACCTACACAGCACTCGACTTTACCCAAATTATATAGTCTAACCTGGGCACTAATGCACTGTCGAACACATCCTGAGCCCGGACCTCCTGACCAACACCCAGAAAGCTGACCGCACACTGAGCACATAAAACCCGCCATGGCCTTAGGTCATCATCTCTTCCCTACCTCAGTTTTCAGGCTTCAGAACCGAGACCTTATCTCCAATCACTGCCCAGGGGTGAGTCTGATGCAGAAATCAGAACTCCTCCTTACCCATGGCAAGAACCCTTGTGGTTGGCACGTTGTCCAACGATCAGTGTAGGAGAAACCCTGAGGCCCCGCCCATTCTTGAGTGCGACGAGGGCATACACACGCATTGTGACCCTCAGCATGAGTCCTGTCCTCTAGTAAGTCCTCTCAGTGACTGGAACATTAGATGTCATAATGGGCTTGACATGTCCCTAGGCCCCAATTTTTAACCAGATTTCTGATTGTCCAGTCGCCCCTCCTAGGGCTCTACTCTGAAATCCCTCATTTGGTGGGACACCTGAGGTTAAAAAAGAAAACAACAACAACAACAAAATAAAACGGACTTCTTCCAGCCCACAGAATGAACCCAAACTCTTTGGATGGGGCCAAACCACCAGAGAGTAAGACTCGTCCATTTCCCATGAAGTCACCCAGAAATTCCACGACCATGAGTGACACGATATCCCGAGACAAAAACTTGAGCAGGAGCCTCACACTCGCCCTTCTTTCAAATCCCGAAAAGTTCTCCTCATGGTCTGTAGATCAGTCCTGCCATACCTATGACCTGAAACATAAGCCGAGTTTGTGTTTTCAGACAACTGTCCAAAAAGGGCTGGACTACACAACCTACAGGCTCAGGCCCCTGGAGCCAAACCTGAGGACTGTACTTGCCCTCTCCAAGGGAATTGTGTGTGCCCATTCCAATGGCCACAACCCTTCTAATAGGATAAACCTCCAAAGTCCCTGATATATCTCAATAGTGGTAGCTTCCCAGGAAAAACAGGGGCAATCTGAGCCCAAATGAGCCCCTACCTGCACTCAGACCCATAGACAGATGTCCTCAGAGGTAAAAAGGAAAGAACAGGCCCCTAGGCACTAATCAGATCCATTGCTTTGGTTTCCAGGCATCTCTCCTCAGAGGCCTGGATTTCAAAAGCAGCATATAGCTGTTTCTTGTTTCACCCATCAGAAAACATCTCATCTACACATGGGAAACTTGCACGTTGGAGCTGTGTCAAAGCCTCTGTTTAGGAGAACCCTTTAGGGCCCCAGAGCCACCGCTTCATTCCATGGTCTCCATAGACACAAAAGCACATTCGGACCCATCCCCAGGGGTGTGCATTTCAACTCAGCATCCTCGGTATCTCCCCACAGATCCAGGAGATCTAAACTGTCTTGTTGCTAGGAGACAATTGGAATGCGAGGTGGGCTACCCAGCCATCCATCCTTAGAACCCTGCTCAGAATCATTGGCGTGGAGCCAAACAACAGGTCTCAATTGTCCTGCAGAAGACTCTCTGCAGTTTGGAGCTTCTCACAACTCCCATCATGGGAAAACCCCCATGGCCTCGTGATGCCCCCCCATTCATGAAGGGGCCATCAGGGACAGAAACTCCAACCTGAGCGATCGTCTGATCCTCGCCCTGACTTCAGATGCACGAGATCTCGATTCAGGTCTGTAGATTGTGCCTGCCATGGCCTCACCCAGAAACCTAAGCCTAGCTTGTGTTCTCAGACTTTTGTCGTCAGACTACTGGCCCACAAGGCCTCCAGTTTGGAAATCCAGAACTACAATGCAGCACTCTGCCTGCCCTCCAGATAAAAAACGTTGTCCTCTGGGGCTACCCAGTAACCCCAAATGAGGATCAACCTGCACCGACCTTGGCTGTACCCCAAATACATAGGTTGACCAGGGCACTAATGCCCTTTCTGACACAGCCTGAGCCTGGACCCCCTGGCCCCTCCCAGACAGCTGGCCGCACACTGAGCACATCGAGCCGCCATGGCCTTAGGTCGTCATCTCTTCCCAACCTCGGTTTTCAGGTTTCAGAACCTAGACCTTATCTGCAATCACTGTCCATGTTGAAGGTGATGCAGAAATCAGAACTCCTTCCCCATGGCAAGAAACCTTGTGGTTGGCATGTTGTCCAACGTTCAGTGTCGTTGAAACCAGTGTGTCCCATGAGGCCCCGCCCATGCTCGCGGGCCACCTTGGTCACAAACACACATTGTGACCCTCAGGCTGAGCCCAGTCCTCAAGTAAGGCCACTCAGTGGCTGGATGAAGAGATAGCATATTGGGCTTGCCATGCCCCTAGGCCCCAATTTTTCACCATAGTTCGGATTGTCCCTTCAGTCTTCCCCACGGCTTGGCTTTGGAATTCCTCTTTTGGTGGGACACCTGAGGTAACAAAACTGAAATGAGTCCTCCCATCCCACAGATTGACGAAAATCAATTGGGAATCGGGCCAAATCCTCAGAGAGGAAGATTCGTCCATGGCCCATGAGGCCTCACCGACATTCCACGGCCATCACTGATACAAAATCCAGAGACAAAAGCCTGAGCAATCGCCACAGACTCGCACTTTCTTCATATCCTGTAGAGTTCTTCTCATGGTTTGTAGATCGGGCCTGCCATACCTACGTCCCCAAACCTAAGCTGAGTTTGTGTTTTCAGACTTCTGTCCTCAAAGTCTTGGGCCACACACCCTCCAGGCTGGGCCCCTGGAGCCACACATTAGGACTGTGCCTACCAATCCATGGGAATTCTGCCCATTCCATGGTCCAAAATCGTACAAATTAGGAGAAACCTCCAACGACCCTTAGGCCATCCCAATAGTGTGGGTCACCCGGAACAAACAAGGGGTGTCTGACACCAGCTGATAATCGACCTCCACTCATACCATAGATGGATGTCCCCAGAGACGAAGATTGAACCAGACAGGACCCTAGGCCATAATAGGATCCATTGCTATGGGTTACAGGCATGTGTCCTCAAAAGCCTGATTCCAATACGAGCATAGGGGTTTTCCAGAGGCACCCATCAGAACTCATCTCGTCTCCACAAGTAAACCTGTGCATGGGAGCCATGTCCAAAGCTTAGGAAAGTACTTCAGGTTGCCGCTGCCACCGCCCCATTCCAAGGCCCTCATGGACACAAAAACACATTAGGACACATCCACAGGAAAGTCCATTTCAACTCAGCCACCGAGGTTGCTCCCGCAGAGCCATCAGATCTAAACTGTCTTGTTGCTAGGAGACAATTGGAATGCGAGGCGGGCTTCCCAGGCATCCATCCGCGAACGGTGCTCTGGAGTCATTCCATATGGGATGTCCTGGAGCTGTCCAACAGGTCTCAATTGTCCGGAAGAAGGAATCCTGGAAGGGGGCATCCCACAACTCCCAACGTGGGAAAACCTCAATGGTCTCGAGATTCCGCTCCCTTCATGAAGCGGCCGTCATGCTCAGAAACTCCCACCTGAGCCAACGTCTGATCCTCGCCCTGACTTCAGATGCATGAGATATTGGTTCAGATCTGCAGGGGGTACCTGCCGTGCCCTCGCCCTGAAACCCAAGTCTAGCTTGTCTTCTCAGACTTCCATCCACACACTCCTGGCCCCAAAGCCCTCAAGTTTGGCAATTCCGGACCCACAATGCAGCACTCTGCCTGCCCTCTAGAGAAAAAAATGATTGCCTCATGAGCTTCCCAGGCACCTTAAATGAGGGTAAACCTACACAGCACTCGACTTTACCCAAATTATATAGTCTAACCTGGGCACTAATGCACTGTCGAACACATCCTGAGCCCGGACCTCCTGACCAACACCCAGAAAGCTGACCGCACACTGAGCACATAAAACCCGCCATGGCCTTAGGTCATCATCTCTTCCCTACCTCAGTTTTCAGGCTTCAGAACCGAGACCTTATCTCCAATCACTGCCCAGGGGTGAGTCTGATGCAGAAATCAGAACTCCTCCTTACCCATGGCAAGAACCCTTGTGGTTGGCACGTTGTCCAACGATCAGTGTAGGAGAAACCCTGAGGCCCCGCCCATTCTTGAGTGCGACGAGGGCATACACACGCATTGTGACCCTCAGCATGAGTCCTGTCCTCTAGTAAGTCCTCTCAGTGACTGGAACATTAGATGTCATAATGGGCTTGACATGTCCCTAGGCCCCAATTTTTAACCAGATTTCTGATTGTCCAGTCGCCCCTCCTAGGGCTCTACTCTGAAATCCCTCATTTGGTGGGACACCTGAGGTTAAAAAAGAAAACAACAACAACAACAAAATAAAACGGACTTCTTCCAGCCCACAGAATGAACCCAAACTCTTTGGATGGGGCCAAACCACCAGAGAGTAAGACTCGTCCATTTCCCATGAAGTCACCCAGAAATTCCACGACCATGAGTGACACGATATCCCGAGACAAAAACTTGAGCAGGAGCCTCACACTCGCCCTTCTTTCAAATCCCGAAAAGTTCTCCTCATGGTCTGTAGATCAGTCCTGCCATACCTATGACCTGAAACATAAGCCGAGTTTGTGTTTTCAGACAACTGTCCAAAAAGGGCTGGACTACACAACCTACAGGCTCAGGCCCCTGGAGCCAAACCTGAGGACTGTACTTGCCCTCTCCAAGGGAATTGTGTGTGCCCATTCCAATGGCCACAACCCTTCTAATAGGATAAACCTCCAAAGTCCCTGATATATCTCAATAGTGGTAGCTTCCCAGGAAAAACAGGGGCAATCTGAGCGCAAATGAGCCCCTACCTGCACTCAGACCCATAGACAGATGTCCTCAGAGGTAAAAAGGAAAGAACAGGCCCCTAGGCACTAATCAGATCCATTGCTTTGGTTTCCAGGCATCTCTCCTCAGAGGCCTGGATTTCAAAAGCAGCATATAGCTGTTTCTTGTTTCACCCATCAGAAAACATCTCATCTACACATGGGAAACTTGCACGTTGGAGCTGTGTCAAAGCCTCTGTTTAGGAGAACCCTTTAGGGCCCCAGAGCCACCGCTTCATTCCATGGTCTCCATAGACACAAAAGCACATTCGGACCCATCCCCAGGGGTGTGCATTTCAACTCAGCATCCTCGGTAGCTCCCCACAGATCCAGGAGATCTAAACTGTCTTGTTGCTAGGAGACAATTGGAATGCGAGGTGGGCTACCCAGCCATCCATCCTTAGAACCCTGCTCAGAATCATTGGCGTGGAGCCAAACAACAGGTCTCAATTGTCCTGCCGAAGACTCTCTGCAGTTTGGAGCTTCTCACAACTCCCATCATGGGAAAACCCCCATGGCCTCGTGATGCCCCCCCATTCATGAAGGGGCCATCAGGGACAGAAACTCCAACCTGAGCGATCGTCTGATCCTCGCCCTGACTTCAGATGCACGAGATCTCGATTCAGGTCTGTAGATTCTGCCTGCCATGGCCTCACCCAGAAACCTAAGCCTAGCTTGTGTTCTCAGACTTTTGTCGTCAGACTACTGTCCCACAAGGCCTCCAGTTTGGAAATCCAGAACTACAATGCAGCACTCTGCCTGCCCTCCAGATAAAAAACATTGTCCTCTGGGGCTACCCAGTAACCCCAAATGAGGATCAACCTGCACCGACCTTGGCTGTACCCCAAATACATAGGTTGACCAGGGCACTAATGCCCTTTCTGACACAGCCTGAGCCTGGACCCCCTGGCCCCTCCCAGACAGCTGGCCGCACACTGAGCACATCGAGCCGCCATGGCCTTAGGTCGTCATCTCTTCCCAACCTCGGTTTTCAGGTTTCAGAACCTAGACCTTATCTGCAATCACTGTCCATGTTGAAGGTGATGCAGAAATCAGAACTCCTTCCCCATGGCAAGAAACCTTGTGGTTGGCATGTTGTCCAACGTTCAGTGTCGTTGAAACCAGTGTGTCCCATGAGGCCCCGCCCATGCTCGCGGGCCACCTTGGTCACAAACACACATTGTGACCCTCAGGCTGAGCCCAGTCCTCAAGTAAGGCCACTCAGTGGCTGGATGAAGAGATAGCATATTGGGCTTGCCATGCCCCTAGGCCCCAATTTTTCACCATAGTTCGGATTGTCCCTTCAGTCTTCCCCACGGCTTGGCTTTGGAATTCCTCTTTTGGTGGGACACCTGAGGTAACAAAACTGAAATGAGTCCTCCCATCCCACAGATTGACGAAAATCAATTGGGAATCGGGCCAAATCCTCAGAGAGGAAGATTCGTCCATGGCCCATGAGGCCTCACCGACATTCCACGGCCATCACTGATACAAAATCCAGAGACAAAAGCCTGAGCAATCGCCACAGACTCGCACTTTCTTCATATCCTGTAGAGTTCTTCTCATGGTTTGTAGATCGGGCCTGCCATACCTACGTCCCCAAACCTAAGCTGAGTTTGTGTTTTCAGACTTCTGTCCTCAAAGTCTTGGGCCACACACCCTCCAGGCTGGGCCCCTGGAGCCACACATTAGGACTGTGCCTACCAATCCATGGGAATTCTGCCCATTCCATGGTCCAAAATCGTACGAATTAGGAGAAACCTCCAACGACCCTTAGGCCATCCCAATAGTGTGGGTCACCCGGAACAAACAAGGGGTGTCTGACACCAGCTGATAATCGACCTCCACTCATACCATAGATGGATGTCCCCAGAGACGAAGATTGAACCAGACAGGACCCTAGGCCATAATAGGATCCATTGCTATGGGTTACAGGCATGTGTCCTCAAAAGCCTGATTCCAATACGAGCATAGGGGTTTTCCAGAGGCACCCATCAGAACTCATCTCGTCTCCACAAGTAAACCTGTGCATGGGAGCCATGTCCAAAGCTTAGGAAAGTACTTCAGGTTGCCGGTGCCACAGCCCCATTCCAAGGCCCTCATGGACACAAAAACACATTAGGACACATCCACAGGAAAGTCCATTTCAACTCAGCCACCGAGGTTGCTCCCGCAGAGCCATCAGATCTAAACTGTCTTGTTGCTAGGAGACAATTGGAATGCGAGGCGGGCTTCCCAGGCATCCATCCGCGAACGGTGCTCTGGAGTCATTCCATATGGGATGTCCTGGAGCTGTCCAACAGGTCTCAATTGTCCGGAAGAAGGAATCCTGGAAGGGGGCATCCCACAACTCCCAACGTGGGAAAACCTCAATGGTCTCGAGATTCCGCTCCCTTCATGAAGCGGCCGTCATGCTCAGAAACTCCCACCTGAGCCAACGTCTGATCCTCGCCCTGACTTCAGATGCATGAGATATTGGTTCAGATCTGCAGGGGGTACCTGCCGTGCCCTCGCCCTGAAACCCAAGTCTAGCTTGTCTTCTCAGACTTCCATCCACACACTCCTGGCCCCAAAGCCCTCAAGTTTGGCAATTCCGGACCCACAATGCAGCACTCTGCCTGCCCTCTAGAGAAAAAAATGATTGCCTCATGAGCTTCCCAGGCACCTTAAATGAGGGTAAACCTACACAGCACTCGACTTTACCCAAATTATATAGTCTAACCTGGGCACTAATGCACTGTCGAACACATCCTGAGCCCGGACCTCCTGACCAACACCCAGAAAGCTGACCGCACACTGAGCACATAAAACCCGCCATGGCCTTAGGTCATCATCTCTTCCCTACCTCAGTTTTCAGGCTTCAGAACCGAGACCTTATCTCCAATCACTGCCCAGGGGTGAGTCTGATGCAGAAATCAGAACTCCTCCTTACCCATGGCAAGAACCCTTGTGGTTGGCACGTTGTCCAACGATCAGTGTAGGAGAAACCCTGAGGCCCCGCCCATTCTTGAGTGCGACGAGGACATACACACGCATTGTGACCCTCAGCATGAGTCCTGTCCTCTAGTAAGTCCTCTCAGTGGCTGGACCATTAGATGTCATAATGGGCTTGACATGTCCCTAGGCCCCAATTTTTAACCAGATTTCTGATTGTCCAGTCGCCCCTCCTAGGGCTCTACTCTGAAATCCCTCATTTGGTGGGACACCTGAGGTTAAAAAAGAAAACAACAACAACAACAAAATAAAACGGACTTCTTCCAGCCCACAGAATGAACCCAAACTCTTTGGACGGGGCCAAACCACCAGAGAGTAAGACTCGTCCATTTCCCATGAAGTCACCCAGAAATTCCACGACCATGAGTGACACGATATCCCGAGACAAAAACTTGAGCAGGAGCCTCACACTCGCCCTTCTTTCAAATCCCGAAAAGTTCTCCTCATGGTCTGTAGATCAGTCCTGCCATACCTATGACATGAAACATAAGCCGAGTTTGTGTTTTCAGACAACTGTCCAAAAAGGGCTGGACTACACAACCTACAGGCTCAGGCCCCTGGAGCCAAACCTGAGGACTGTACTTGCCCTCTCCAAGGGAATTGTGTGTGCCCATTCCAATGGCCACAACCCTTCTAATAGGATAAACCTCCAAAGTCCCTGATATATCTCAATAGTGGTAGCTTCCCAGGAAAAACAGGGGCAATCTGAGCCCAAATGAGCCCCTACCTGCACTCAGACCCATAGACAGATGTCCTCAGAGGTAAAAAGGAAAGAACAGGCCCCTAGGCACTAATCAGATCCATTGCTTTGGTTTCCAGGCATCTCTCCTCAGAGGCCTGGATTTCAAAAGCAGCATATAGCTGTTTCTTGTTTCACCCATCAGAAAACATCTCATCTACACATGGGAAACTTGCACGTTGGAGCTGTGTCAAAGCCTCTGTTTAGGAGAACCCTTTAGGGCCCCAGAGCCACCGCTTCATTCCAAGGTCTCCATAGACACAAAAGCACATTCGGACCCATCCCCAGGGGTGTGCATTTCAACTCAGCATCCTCGGTAGCTCCCCACAGATCCAGGAGATCTAAACTGTCTTGTTGCTAGGAGACAATTGGAATGCGAGGTGGGCTACCCAGCCATCCATCCTTAGAACCCTGCTCAGAATCATTGGCGTGGAGCCAAACAACAGGTCTCAATTGTCCTGCCGAAGACTCTCTGCAGTTTGGAGCTTCTCACAACTCCCATCATGGGAAAACTCCCATGGCCTCGTGATGCCCCCCCATTCATGAAGGGGCCATCAGGGACAGAAACTCCAACCTGAGCGATCGTCTGATCCTCGCCCTGACTTCAGATGCACGAGATCTCGATTCAGGTCTGTAGATTGTGCCTGCCATGGCCTCACCCAGAAACCTAAGCCTAGCTTGTGTTCTCAGACTTTTGTCGTCAGACTACTGGCCCACAAGGCCTCCAGTTTGGCAATCCAGAACTACAATGCAGCACTCTGCCTGCCCTCCAGATAAAAAACGTTGTCCTCTGGGGCTACCCAGTAACCCCAAATGAGGATCTACCTGCACCGACCTTGGCTGTACCCCAAATACATAGGCTGACCAGGGCACTAATGCCCTTTCTGACACAGCCTGAGCCTGGACCCCCTGGCCCCTCCCAGACAGCTGGCCGCACACTGAGCACATCCAGCCGCCATGGCCTTAGGTCGTCATCTCTTCCCAACCTCGGTTTTCAGGTTTCAGAACCTAGACCTTATCTCCAATCACTGTCCATGTTGAAGGTGATGCAGAAATCAGAACTCCTTCCCCATGGCAAGAAACCTTGTGGTTGGCATGTTGTCCAACGTTCAGTGTCGTGGAAACCAGTGTGTCCCATGAGGCCCCGCCCATGCTCGCGGGCCACATTGGTCACAAACACACATTGTGACCCTCAGGCTGAGCCCAGTCCTCAAGTAAGGCCACTCAGTGGCTGGATGAAGAGATAGCATATTGGGCTTGCCATGCCCCTAGGCCCCAATTTTTCACCATAGTTCGGATTGTCCCTTCAGTCTTCCCCACGGCTTGGCTTTGGAATTCCTCTTTTGGTGGGACACCTGAGGTAACAGAACTGAAATGAGTCCTCCCATCCCACAGATTGACGAAAAGCAATTGGGAATCGGGCCAAATCCTCAGAGAGGAAGATTCGTCCATGGCCCATGAGGACTCCCCGACATTCCACGGCCATCACTGATACAAAATCCAGAGACAAAAGCCTGAGCAATCGCCACAGACTCGCACTTTCTTCATATCCTGTAGAGTTCTTCTCATGGTTTGTAGATCGGGCCTGCCATACCTACGTCCCCAAACCTAAGCTGAGTTTGTGTTTTCAGACTTCTGTCCTCAAAGTCTTGGGCCACACACCCTCCAGGCTGGGCCCCTGGAGCCACACATTAGGACTGTGCCTACCAATCCATGGGAATTCTGCCCATTCCATGGTCCAAAATCGTACAAATTAGGAGAAACCTCCAACGACCCTTAGGCCATCCCAATAGTGTGGGTCACCCGGAACAAACAAGGGGTGTCTGACACCAGCTGATAATCGACCTCCACTCATACCATAGATGGATGTCCCCAGAGACGAAGATTGAACCAGACAGGACCCTAGGCCATAATAGGATCCATTGCTATGGGTTACAGGCATGTGTCCTCAAAAGCCTGATTCCAATACGAGCATAGGGGTTTTCCTGAGGCACCCATCAGAACTCATCTCGTCTCCACAAGTAAACCTGTGCATGGGAGCCATGTCCAAAGCTTAGGAAAGTACTTCAGGTTGCCGGTGCCACCGCCCCATTCCAAGGCCCTCATGGACACAAAAACACATTAGGACACATCCTCAGGAAAGTCCATTTCAACTCAGCCACCGAGGTTGCTCCCGCAGAGCCATCAGATCTAAACTGTCTTGTTGCTAGGAGACAATTGGAATGCGAGGCGGGCTTCCCAGGCATCCATCCGCGAACGGTGCTCTGGAGTCATTCCATATGGGATGTCCTGGAGCTGTCCAACAGGTCTCAATTGTCCGGAAGAAGGAATCCTGGAAGGGGGCATCCCACAACTCCCAACGTGGGAAAACCTCAATGGTCTCGAGATTCCGCTCCCTTCATGAAGCGGCCGTCATGCTCAGAAACTCCCACCTGAGCCAACGTCTGATCCTCGCCCTGACTTCAGATGCATGAGATATTGGTTCAGATCTGCAGGGGGTACCTGCCGTGCCCTCGCCCTGAAACCCAAGTCTAGCTTGTCTTCTCAGACTTCCATCCACACACTCCTGGCCCCAAAGCCCTCAAGTTTGGCAATTCCGGACCCACAATGCAGCACTCTGCCTGCCCTCTAGAGAAAAAAATTATTGCCTCATGAGCTGCCCAGGCACCTTAAATGAGGGTAAACCTACACAGCACTCGACTTTACCCAAATTATATAGTCTAACCTGGGCACTAATGCACTGTCGAACACATCCTGAGCCCGGACCTCCTGACCAACACCCAGAAAGCTGACCGCACACTGAGCACATAAAACCCGCCATGGCCTTAGGTCATCATCTCTTCCCTACCTCAGTTTTCAGGCTTCAGAACCGAGACCTTATGTCCAATCACTGCCCAGGGGTGAGTCTGATGCAGAAATCAGAACTCCTCCTTACCCATGGCAAGAACCCTTGTGGTTGGCACGTTGTCCAACGATCAGTGTAGGAGAAACCCTGAGGCCCCGCCCATTCTTGAGTGCGACGAGGGCATACACACGCATTGTGACCCTCAGCATGAGTCCTGTCCTCTAGTAAGTCCTCTCAGTGGCTGGACCATTAGATGTCATAATGGGCTTGACATGTCCCTAGGCCCCAATTTTTAACCAGATTTCTGATTGTCCAGTCGCCCCTCCTAGGGCTCTACTCTGAAATCCCTCATTTGGTGGGACACCTGAGGTTAAAAAAGAAAACAACAACAACAACAAAATAAAACGGACTTCTTCCAGCCCACAGAATGAACCCAAACTCTTTGGACGGGGCCAAACCACCAGAGAGTAAGACTCGTCCATTTCCCATGAAGTCACCCAGAAATTCCACGACCATGAGTGACACGATATCCCGAGACAAAAACTTGAGCAGGAGCCTCACACTCGCCCTTCTTTCAAATCCCGAAATGTTCTCCTCATGGTCTGTAGATCAGTCCTGCCATACCTATGACATGAAACATAAGCCGAGTTTGTGTTTTCAGACAACTGTCCAAAAAGGGCTGGACTACACAACCTACAGGCTCAGGCCCCTGGAGCCAAACCTGAGGACTGTACTTGCCCTCTCCAAGGGAATTGTGTGTGCCCATTCCAATGGCCACAACCCTTCTAATAGGATAAACCTCCAAAGTCCCTGATATATCTCAATAGTGGTAGCTTCCCAGGAAAAACAGGGGCAATCTGAGCCCAAATGAGCCCCTACCTGCACTCAGACCCATAGACAGATGTCCTCAGAGGTAAAAAGGAAAGAACAGGCCCCTAGGCACTAATCAGATCCATTGCTTTGGTTTCCAGGCATCTCTCCTCAGAGGCCTGGATTTCAAAAGCAGCATATAGCTGTTTCTTGTTTCACCCATCAGAAAACATCTCATCTACACATGGGAAACTTGCACGTTGGAGCTGTGTCAAAGCCTCTGTTTAGGAGAACCCTTTAGGGCCCCAGAGCCACCGCTTCATTCCAAGGTCTCCATAGACACAAAAGCACATTCGGACCCATCCCCAGGGGTGTGCATTTCAACTCAGCATCCTCGGTAGCTCCCCACAGATCCAGGAGATCTAAACTGTCTTGTTGCTAGGAGACAATTGGAATGCGAGGTGGGCTACCCAGCCATCTATCCTTAGAACCCTGCTCAGAATCATTGGCGTGGAGCCAAACAACAGGTCTCAATTGTCCTGCCGAAGACTCTCTGCAGTTTGGAGCTTCTCACAACTCCCATCATGGGAAAACCCCCATGGCCTCGTGATGCCCCCCCATTCATGAAGGGGCCATCAGGGACAGAAACTCCAACCTGAGCGATCGTCTGATCCTCGCCCTGACTTCAGATGCACGAGATCTCGATTCAGGTCTGTAGATTGTGCCTGCCATGGCCTCACCCAGAAACCTAAGCCTAGCTTGTGTTCTCAGACTTTTGTCGTCAGACTACTGGCCCACAAGGCCTCCAGTTTGGCAATCCAGAACTACAATGCAGCACTCTGCCTGCCCTCCAGATAAAAAACATTGTCCTCTGGGGCTACCCAGTAACCCCAAAAGAGGATCAACCTGCACCGACCTTGGCTGTACCCCAAATACATAGGCTGACCAGGGCACTAATGCCCTTTCTGACACAGCCTGAGCCTGGAGCCCCTGGCCCCTCCCAGACAGCTGGCCGCACACTGAGCACATCGAGCCGCCATGGCCTTAGGTTGTCATCTCTTCCCAACCTCGGTTTTCAGGTTTCAGCACCTAGACCTTATCTCCAATCACTGTCCATGTTGAAGGTGATGCAGAAATCAGAACTCCTTCCCCATGGCAAGAAACCTTGTGGTTGGCATGTTGTCCAACGTTCAGTGTCGTGGAAACCAGTGTTTCCCATGAGGCCCCGCCCATGCTCGCGGGCCACATTGGTCACAAACACACATTGTGACCCTCAGGATGAGCCCAGTCCTCAAGTAAGGCCACTCAGTGGCTGGATGAAGAGATAGCATATTGGGCTTGCCATGCCCCTAGGCCCCAATTTTTCACCATAGTTCGGATTGTCCCTTCAGTCTTCCCCACGGCTTCGCTTTGGAATTCCTCTTTTGGTGGGACACCTGAGGTAACAAAACTGAAATGAGTCCTCCCATCCCACAGATTGACGAAAAGCAATTGGGAATCGGGCCAAATCCTCAGAGAGGAAGATTCGTCCATGGCCCATGAGGCCTCCCCGACATTCCACGGCCATCACTGATACAAAATCCAGAGACAAAAGCCTGAGCAATCGCCACAGACTCGCACTTTCTTCATATCCTGTAGAGTTCTTCCCATGGTTTGTAGATCGGGCCTGCCATACCTACGTCCCCAAACCTAAGCTGAGTTTGTGTTTTCAGACTTCTGTCCTCAAAGTCTTGGGCCACACACCCTCCAGGCTGGGCCCCTGGAGCCACACATTAGGACTGTGCCTACCAATCCATGGGAATTCTGCCCATTCCATGGTCCAAAATCGTACAAATTAGGAGAAACCTCCAACGAACCTTAGGCCATCCCAATAGTGTGGGTCACCCGGAACAAACAAGGGGTGTCTGACACCAGCTGATAATCGACCTCCACTCATACCATAGATGGATGTCCCCAGAGAAGAAGATTGAACCAGACAGGACCCTAGGCCATAATAGGATCCATTGCTTGGGTTACAGGCATGTGTCCTCAAAAGCCTGATTCCAATACGAGCATAGGGGTTTTCCTGAGGCACCCATCAGAACTCATCTCGTCTCCAAAAGTAAACCTGTGCATGGGAGCCATGTCCAAAGCTTAGGAAAGTACTTCAGGTTGCCGGTGCCACCGCCCCATTCCAAGGCCCTCATGGACACAAAAACACATTAGGACACATCCTCAGGAAAGTCCATTTCAACTCAGCCACCGAGGTTGCTCCCGCAGAGCCATCAGATCTAAACTGTCTTGTTGCTAGGAGACAATTGGAATGCGAGGCGGGCTTCCCAGGCATCCATCTGCGAACGGTGCTCTGGAGTCATTCCATATGGGATGTCCTGGAGCTGTCCAACAGGTCTCAATTGTCCGGAAGAAGGAATCCTGGAAGGGGGCATCCCACAACTCCCAACGTGGGAAAACCTCAATGGTCTCGAGATTCCGCTCCCTTCATGAAGCGGCCGTCATGCTCAGAAACTCCCACCTGAGCCAACGTCTGATCCTCGCCCTGACTTCAGATGCATGAGATATTGGTTCAGATCTGCAGGGGGTACCTGCCGTGCCCTCGCCCTGAAACCCAAGTCTAGCTTGTCTTCTCAGACTTCCATCCTCACACTCCTGGCCCCAAAGCCCTCAAGTTTGGCAATTCCGGACCCACAATGCAGCACTCTGCCTGCCCTCTAGAGAAAAAAATTATTGCCTCATGAGCTGCCCAGGCACCTTAAATGAGGGTAAACCTACACAGCACTCGACTTTACCCAAATTATATAGTCTAACCTGGGCACTAATGCACTATCGAACACATCCTGAGCCCGGACCTCCTGACCAACACCCAGAAAGCTGACCGCACACTGAGCACATAAAACCCGCCATGGCCTTAGGTCATCATCTCTTCCCTACCTCAGTTTTCAGGATTCAGAACCGAGACCTTATCTCCAATCACTGCCCAGGGGTGAGTCTGATGCAGAAATCAGAACTCCTCTTTACCCATGGCAAGAACCCTTGTGGTTGGCACGTTGTCCAACGATCAGTGTAGGAGAAACCCTGAGGCCCCGCCCATTCTTGAGTGCGACGAGGGCATACACACGCATTGTGACCCTCAGCATGAGTCCTGTCCTCTAGTAAGTCCTCTCAGTGGCTGGACCATTAGATGTCATAATGGGCTTGACATGTCCCTAGGCCCCAATTTTTAACCAGATTTCTGATTGTCCAGTCGCCCCTCCTAGGGCTCTACTCTGAAATCCCTCATTTGGTGGGACACCTGAGGTTAAAAAAGAAAACAACAACAACAACAAAATAAAACGGACTTCTTCCAGCCCACAGAATGAACCCAAACTCTTTGGACGGGGCCAAACCACCAGAGAGTAAGACTCGTCCATTTCCCATGAAGTCACCCAGAAATTCCACGACCATGAGTGACACGATATCCCGAGACAAAAACTTGAGCAGGAGCCTCACACTCGCCCTTCTTTCAAATCCCGAAAAGTTCTCCTCATGGTCTGTAGATCAGTCCTGCCATACCTATGACCTGAAACATAAGCCGAGTTTGTGTTTTCAGACAACTGTCCAAAAAGGGCTGGACTACACAACCTACAGGCTCAGGCCCCTGGAGCCAAACCTGAGGACTGTACTTGCCCTCTCCAAGGGAATTGTGTGTGCCCATTCCAATGGCCACAACCCTTCGAATAGGATAAACCTCCAAAGTCCCTGATATATCTCAATAGTGGTGGCTTCCCAGGAAAAACAGGAGCAATCTGAGCCCAAATGAGCCCCTACCTGCACTCAGACCCATAGACAGATGTCCTCAGAGGTAAAAAGGAAAGAACAGGCCCCTAGGCACTAATCAGATCCATTGCTTTGGTTTCCAGGCATCTCTCCTCAGAGGCCTGGATTTCAAAAGCAGCATATAGCTGTTTCTTGTTTCACCCATCAGAAAACATCTCATCTACACATGGGAAACTTGCACGTTGGAGCTGTGTCAAAGCCTCTGTTTAGGAGAACCCTTTAGGGCCCCAGTGCCACCGCTTCATTCCAAGGTCTCCATAGACACAAAAGCACATTCGGACCCATCCCCAGGGGTGTGCATTTCAAGTCAGCATCCTCGGTAGCTCCCCACAGATCCAGGAGATCTAAACTGTCTTGTTGCTAGGAGACAATTGGAATGCGAGGTGGGCTACCCAGCCATCTATCCTTAGAACCCTGCTCAGAATCATTGGCGTGGAGCCAAACAACAGGTCTCAATTGTCCTGCCGAAGACTCTCTGCAGTTTGGAGCTTCTCACAACTCCCATCATGGGAAAACCTCCATGGCCTCGTGATGCACCCCCATTCATGAAGGGGCCATCAGGGACAGAAACTCCAACCTGAGCGATCGTCTGATCCTCGCCCTGACTTCAGATGCACGAGATCTCGATTCAGGTCTGTAGATTGTGCCTGCCATGGCCTCACCCAGAAACCTAAGCCTAGCTTGTGTTCTCAGACTTTTGTCGTCAGACTACTGGCCCACAAGGCCTCCAGTTTGGCAATCCAGAACTACAATGCAGCACTCTGCCTGCCCTCCAGATAAAAAACATTGTCCTCTGGGGCTACCCAGTAACCCCAAATGAGGATCAACCTGCACCGACCTTGGCTGTACCCCAAATACATAGGATGACCAGGGCACTAATGCCCTTTCTGACACAGCCTGAGCCTGGACCCCCTGCCCCCTCCCAGACAGCTGGCCGCACACTGAGCACATTGAGCCACCATGGCCTTAGGTCGTCATCTCTTCCCAACCTCGGTTTTCAGGTTTCAGAACCTAGACCTTATCTCCAATCACTGTCCATGTTGAAGGTGATGCAGAAATCAGAACTCCTTCCCCATGGCAAGAAACCTTGTGGTTGGCATGTTGTCCAACGTTCAGTGTCGTTGAAACCAGTGTGGCCCATGAGGCCCCGCCCATGCTCGCGGGCCACATTGGTCACAAACACACATTGTGACCCTCAGGCTGAGCCCAGTCCTCAAGTAAGGCCACTCAGTGGCTGGATGAAGAGATAGCATATTGGGCTTGCCATGCCCCTAGGCCCCAATTTTTCACCATAGTTCGGATTGTCCCTTCAGTCTTCCCCACGGCTTTGCTTTGGAATTCCTCTTTTGGTGGGACACCTGAGGTAACAAAACTGAAATGAGTCCTCCCATCCCACAGATTGACGAAAAGCAATTGGGAATCGGGCCAAATCCTCAGAGAGGAAGATTAGTCCATGGCCCATGAGGCCTCCCCGACATTCCACGGCCATCACTGATACAAAATCCAGAGACAAAAGCCTGAGCAATCGCCACAGACTCGCACTTTCTTCATATCCTGTAGAGTTCTTCTCATGGTTTGTAGATCGGGCCTGCCATACCTACGTCCCCAAACCTAAGCTGAGTTTGTGTTTTCAGACTTCTGTCCTCAAAGTCTTGGGCCACACACCCTCCAGGCTGGGCCCCTGGAGCCACACATTAGGACTGTGCCTACCAATCCATGGGAATTCTGCCCATTCCATGGTCCAAAATCGTACAAATTAGGAGAAACCTCCAACGACCCTTAGGCCATCCCAATAGTGTGGGTCACCCGGAACAAACAAGGGGTGTCTGACACCAGCTGATAATCGACCTCCACTCATACCATAGATGGATGTCCCCAGAGAAGAAGATTGAACCAGACAGGACCCTAGGCCATAATAGGATCCATTGCTTTGGGTTACAGGCATGTCTCCTCAAAAGCCTGATTCCAATACGAGCATAGGGGTTTTCCTGAGGCACCCATCAGAACTCATCTCGTCTCCACAAGTAAACCTGTGCATGGGAGCCATGTCCAAAGCTTAGGAAAGTACTTCAGGTTGCCGGTGCCACCGCCCCATTCCAAGGCCCTCATGGACACAAAAACACATTAGGACACATCCTCAGGAAAGTCCATTTCAACTCAGCCACCGAGGTTGCTCCCGCAGAGCCATCAGATCTAAACTGTCTTGTTGCTAGGAGACAATTGGAATGCGAGGCGGGCTTCCCAGGCATCCATCCGCGAACGGTGCTCTGGAGTCATTCCATATGGGATGTCCTGGAGCTGTCCAACAGGTCTCAATTGTCCGGAAGAAGGAATCCTGGAAGGGGGCATCCCACAACTCCCAACGTGGGAAAACCTCAATGGTCTCGAGATTCCGCTCCCTTCATGAAGCGGCCGTCATGCTCAGAAACTCCCACCTGAGCCAACGTCTGATCCTCGCCCTGACTTCAGATGCATGAGATATTGGTTCAGATCTGCAGGGGGTACCTGCCGTGCCCTCGCCCTGAAACCCAAGTCTAGCTTGTCTTCTCAGACTTCCATCCTCACACTCCTGGCCCCAAAGCCCTCAAGTTTGGCAATTCCGGACCCACAATGCAGCACTCTGCCTGCCCTCTAGAGAAAAAAATGATTGCCTCATGAGCTGCCCAGGCACCTTAAATGAGGGTAAACCTACACAGCACTCGACTTTACCCAAATTATATAGTCTAACCTGGGCACTAATGCACTGTCGAACACATCCTGAGCCCGGACCTCCTGACCAACACCCAGAAAGCTGACCGCACACTGAGCACATAAAACCCGCCATGGCCTTAGGTCATCATCTCTTCCCTATCTCAGTTTTCAGGCTTCAGAACCGAGACTTATCTCCAATCACTGCCCAGGGGTGAGTCTGATGCAGAAATCAGAACTCCTCCTTACCCATGGCAAGAACCCTTGTGGTTGGCACGTTGTCCAACGATCAGTGTAGGAGAAACCCTGAGGCCCCGCCCATTCTTGAGTGCGACGAGGGCATACACACGCATTGTGACCCTCAGCATGAGTCCTGTCCTCTAGTAAGTCCTCTCAGTGGCTGGACCATTAGATGTCATAATGGGCTTGACATGTCCCTAGGCCCCAATTTTTAACCAGATTTCTGATTGTCCAGTCGCCCCTCCTAGGGCTCTACTCTGAAATCCCTCATTTGGTGGGACACCTGAGGTTAAAAAAGAAAACAACAACAACAACAACAACAAAATAAAACGGACTTCTTCCAGCCCACAGAATGAACCCAAACTCTTTGGACGGGGCCAAACCACCAGAGAGTAAGACTCGTCCATTTCCCATGAAGTCACCCAGAAATTCCACGACCATGAGTGACACGATATCCCGAGACAAAAACTTGAGCAGGAGCCTCACACTCGCCCTTCTTTCAAATCCCGAAAAGTTCTCCTCATGGTCTGTAGATCAGTCCTGCCATACCTATGACCTGAAACATAAGCCGAGTTTGTGTTTTCAGACAACTGTCCAAAAAGGGCTGGACTACACAACCTACAGGCTCAGGCCCCTGGAGCCAAACCTGAGGACTGTACTTGCCCTCTCCAAGGGAATTGTGTGTGCCCATTCCAATGGCCACAACCCTTCTAATAGGATAAACCTCCAAAGTCCCTGATATATCTCAATAGTGGTAGCTTCCCAGGAAAAACAGGGACAATCTGAGCCCAAATGAGCCCCTACCTGCACTCAGACCCATAGACAGATGTCCTCAGAGGTAAAAAGGAAAGAACAGGCCCCTAGGCACTAATCAGATCCATTGCTTTGGTTTCCAGGCATCTCTCCTCAGAGGCCTGGATTTCAAAAGCAGCATATAGCTGTTTCTTGTTTCACCCATCAGAAAACATCTCATCTACACATGGGAAACTTGCACGTTGGAGCTGTGTCAAAGCCTCTGTTTAGGAGTACCCTTTAGGGCCCCAGTGCCACCGCTTCATTCCAAGGTCTCCATAGACACAAAAGCACATTCTGACCCATCCCCAGGGGTGTGCATTTCAACTCAGCATCCTCGGTAGCTCCCCACAGATCCAGGAGATCTAAACTGTCTTGTTGCTAGGAGACAATTGGAATGCGAGGTGGGCTACCCATCCATCCATCCTTAGAACCCTGCTCAGAATCATTGGCCTGGAGCCAAACAACAGGTCTCAATTGTCCTGCCGAAGACTCTCTGCAGTTTGGAGCTTCTCACAACTCCCATCATGGGAAAACCCCCATGGCCTCGTGATGCCCCCCCATTCATGAAGGGGCCATCAGGGACAGAAACTCCAACCTGAGCGATCGTCTGATCCTCGCCCTGACTTCAGATGCACGAGATCTCGATTCAGGTCTGTAGATTGTGCCTGCCATGGCCTCACCCAGAAACCGAAGCCTAGCTTATGTTCTCAGACTTTTGTCGTCAGACTACTGGCCCACAAGGCCTCCAGTTTGGCAATCCAGAACTACAATGCAGCACTCTGCCTGCCCTCCAGATAAAAAACATTGTCCTCTGGGGCTACCCAGTAACCCCAAATGAGGATCAACCTGCACCGACCTTGGCTGTACCCCAAATACATAGGCTGACCAGGGCACTAATGCCCTTTCTGACACAGCCTGAGCCTGGACCCCCTGGCCCCTCCCAGACAGCTGGCCGCACACTGAGCACATCGAGCCGCCATGGCCTTAGGTCGTCATCTCTTCCCAACCTCGCTTTTCAGGTTTCAGAACCTAGACCTTATCTCCAATCACTGTCCATGTTGAAGGTGATGCAGAAATCAGAACTCCTTCCCCATGGCAAGAAACCTTGTGGTTGGCATGTTGTCCAACGTTCAGTGTCGTGGAAACCAGTGTGTCCCATGAGGCCCCGCCCATTCTCGCGGGCCACCTTGGTCACAAACACACATTGTGACCCTCAGGCTGAGCCCAGTCCTCAAGTAAGGCCACTCAGTGGCTGGATGAAGAGATAGCATATTGGGCTTGCCATGCCCCTAGGCCCCAATTTTTCAGCATAGTTCGGATTGTCCCTTCAGTCTTCCCCACGGCTTGGCTTTGGAATTCCTCTTTTGGTGGGACACCTGAGGTAACAAAACTGAAATGAGTCCTCCCATCCCACAGATTGACGAAAAGCAATTGGGAATCGGGCCAAATCCTCAGAGAGGAAGATTCGTCCATGGCCCATGAGGCCTCCCCGACATTCCACGGCCATCACTGATACAAAATCCAGAGACAAAAGCCTGAGCAATCGCCACAGACTCGCACTTTCTTCATATCCTGTAGAGTTCTTCTCATGGTTTGTAGATCGGGCCTGCCATACCTACGTCCCCAAACCTAAGCTGAGTTTGTGTTTTCAGACTTCTGTCCTCAAAGTCTTGGGCCACACACCCTCCAGGCTGGGCCCCTGGAGCCACACATTAGGACTGTGCCTACCAATCCATGGGAATTCTGCCCACTCCATGGTCCAAAATCGTACAAATTAGGAGAAACCTCCAACGACCCTTAGGCCATCCCAATAGTGTGGGTCACCCGGAACAAACAAGGGGTGTCTGACACCAGCTGATAATCGACCTCCACTCATACCATAGATGGATGTCCCCAGAGACGAAGATTGAACCAGACAGGACCCTAGGCCATAATAGGATCCATTGCTTTGGGTTACAGGCATGTGTCCTCAAAAGCCCGATTCCAATACGAGCATAGGGGTTTTCCTGAGGCACCCATCAGAACTCATCTCGTCTCCACAAGTAAACCTGTGCATGGGAGCCATGTCCAAAGCTTAGGAAAGTACTTCAGGTTGCCGGTGCCACCGCCCCATTCCAAGGCCCTCATGGACACAAAAACACATTAGGACACATCCTCAGGAAAGTCCATTTCAACTCAGCCACCGAGGTTGCTCCCGCAGAGCCATCAGATCTAAACTGTCTTGTTGCTAGGAGACAATTGGAATGCGAGGCGGGCTTCCCAGGCATCCATCCGCGAACGGTGCTCTGGAGTCATTCCATATGGGATGTCCTGGAGCTGTCCAACAGGTCTCAATTGTCCGGAAGAAGGAATCCTGGAAGGGGGCATCCCACAACTCCCAACGTGGGAAAACCTCAATGGTCTCGAGATTCCGCTCCCTTCATGAAGCGGCCGTCATGCTCAGAAACTCCCACCTGAGCCAACGTCTGATCCTCGCCCTGACTTCAGATGCATGAGATATTGGTTCAGATCTGCAGGGGGTACCTGCCGTGCCCTCGCCCTGAAACCCAAGTCTAGCTTGTCTTCTCAGACTTCCATCCTCACACTCCTGGCCCCAAAGCCCTCAAGTTTGGCAATTCCGGACCCACAATGCAGCACTCTGCCTGCCCTCTAGAGAAAAAAATGATTGCCTCATGAGCTGCCCAGGCACCTTAAATGAGGGTAAACCTACACAGCACTCGACTTTACCCAAATTATATAGTCTAACCTGGGCACTAATGCACTATCGAACACATCCTGAGCCCGGACCTCCTGACCAACACCCAGAAAGCTGACCGCACACTGAGCACATAAAACCCGCCATGGCCTTAGGTCATCATCTCTTCCCTATCTCAGTTTTCAGGCTTCAGAACCGAGACTTATCTCCAATCACTGCCCAGGGGTGAGTCTGATGCAGAAATCAGAACTCCTCCTTACCCATGGCAAGAACCCTTGTGGTTGGCACGTTGTCCAACGATCAGTGTAGGAGAAACCCTGAGGCCCCGCCCATTCTTGAGTGCGACGAGGGCATACACACGCATTGTGACCCTCAGCATGAGTCCTGTCCTCTAGTAAGTCCTCTCAGTGGCTGGACCATTAGATGTCATTATGGGCTTGACATGTCCCTAGGCCCCAATTTTTAACCAGATTTCTGATTGTCCAGTCGCCCCTCCTAGGGCTCTACTCTGAAATCCCTCATTTGGTGGGACACCTGAGGTTAAAAAAGAAAACAACAACAACAACAACAACAAAATAAAACGTACTTCTTCCAGCCCACAGAATGAACCCAAACTCTTTGGACGGGGCCAAACCACCAGAGAGTAAGACTCGTCCATTTCCCATGAAGTCACCCAGAAATTCCACGACCATGAGTGACACGATATCCCGAGACAAAAACTTGAGCAGGAGCCTCACACTCGCCCTTCTTTCAAATCCCGAAAAGTTCTCCTCATGGTCTGTAGATCAGTCCTGCCATACCTATGACCTGAAACATAAGCCGAGTTTGTGTTTTCAGACAACTGTCCAAAAAGGGCTGGACTACACAACCTACAGGCTCAGGCCCCTGGAGCCAAACCTGAGGACTGTACTTGCCCTCTCCAAGGGAATTGTGTGTGCCCATTCCAATGGCCACAACCCTTCTAATAGGATAAACCTCCAAAGTCCCTGATATATCTCAATAGTGGTAGCTTCCCAGGAAAAACAGGGGCAATCTGAGCCCAAATGAGCCCCTACCTGCACTCAGACCCATAGACAGATGTCCTCAGAGGTAAAAAGGAAAGAACAGGCCCCTAGGCACTAATCAGATCCATTGCTTTGGTTTCCAGGCATCTCTCCTCAGAGGCCTGGATTTCAAAAGCAGCATATAGCTGTTTCTTGTTTCACCCATCAGAAAACATCTCATCTACACATGGGAAACTTGCACGTTGGAGCTGTGTCAAAGCCTCTGTTTAGGAGTACCCTTTAGGGCCCCAGTGCCACCGCTTCATTCCAAGGTCTCCATAGACACAAAAGCACATTCGGACCCATCCCCAGGGGTGTGCATTTCAACTCAGCATCCTCGGTAGCTCCCCACAGATCCAGGAGATCTAAACTGTCTTGTTGCTAGGAGACAATTGGAATGCGAGGTGGGCTACCCAGCCATCCATCCTTAGAACCCTGCTCAGAATCATTGGCCTGGAGCCAAACAACAGGTCTCAATTGTCCTGCCGAAGACTCTCTGCAGTTTGGAGCTTCTCACAACTCCCATCATGGGAAAACCCCCATGGCCTCGTGATGCCCCCCCATTCATGAAGGGGCCATCAGGGACAGAAACTCCAACCTGAGCGATCGTCTGATCCTCGCCCTGACTTCAGATGCACGAGATCTCGATTCAGGTCTGTAGATTGTGCCTGCCATGGCCTCACCCAGAAACCGAAGCCTAGCTTATGTTCTCAGACTTTTGTCGTCAGACTACTGGCCCACAAGGCCTCCAGTTTGGCAATCCAGAACTACAATGCAGCACTCTGCCTGCCCTCCAGATAAAAAACATTGTCCTCTGGGGCTACCCAGTAACCCCAAATGAGGATCAACCTGCACCGACCTTGGCTGTACCCCAAATACATAGGCTGACCAGGGCACTAATGCCCTTTCTGACACAGCCTGAGCCTGGACCCCCTGGCCCCTCCCAGACAGCTGGCCGCACACTGAGCACATCGAGCCGCCATGGCCTTAGGTCGTCATCTCTTCCCAACCTCGGTTTTCAGGTTTCAGAACCTAGACCTTATCTCCAATCACTGTCCATGTTGAAGGTGATGCAGAAATCAGAACTCCTTCCCCATGGCAAGAAACCTTGTGGTTGGCATGTTGTCCAACGTTCAGTGTCGTTGAAACCAGTGTGTCCCATGAGGCCCCGCCCATGCTCGCGGGCCACATTGGTCACAAACACACATTGTGACCCTCAGGCTGAGCCCAGTCCTAAAGTAAGGCCACTCAGTGGCTGGATGAAGAGATAGCATATTGGGCTTGCCATGCCCCTAGGCCCCAATTTTTCACCATGTTTCGGATTGTCCCTTCAGTCTTCCCCACGGCTTTGCTTTGGAATTCCTCTTTTGGTGGGACACCTGAGGTAACAAAACTGAAATGAGTCCTCCCATCCCACAGATTGACGAAAAGCAATTGGGAATCGGGCCAAATCCTCAGAGAGGAAGATTCGTCCATGGCCCATGAGGCCTCCCCGACATTCCACGGCCATCACTGATACAAAATCCAGAGACAAAAGCCTGAGCAATCGCCACAGACTCGCACTTTCTTCATATCCTGTAGAGTTCTTCTCATGGTTTGTAGATCGGGCCTGCCATACCTACGTCCCCAAACCTAAGCTGAGTTTGTGTTTTCAGACTTCTGTCCTCAAAGTCTTGGGCCACACACCCTCCAGGCTGGGCCCCTGGAGCCACACATTAGGACTGTGCCTACCAATCCATGGGAATTCTGCCCATTCCGTGGTCCAAAATCGTACAAATTAGGAGAAACCTCCAACGACTCTTAGGCCATCCCAATAGTGTGGGTCACCCGGAACAAACAAGGGGTGTCTGACACCAGCTGATAATCGACCTCCACTCATACCATAGATGGATGTCCCCAGAGAAGAAGATTGAACCAGACAGGACCCTAGGCCATAATAGGATCCATTGCTTTGGGTTACAGGCATGTGTCCTCAAAAGCCTGATTCCAATACGAGCATAGGGGTTTTCCTGAGGCACCCATCAGAACTCATCTCGTCTCCACAAGTAAACCTGTGCATGGGAGCCATGTCCAAAGCTTAGGAAAGTACTTCAGGTTGCCGGTGCCACCGCCCCATTCCAAGGCCCTCATGGACACAAAAACACATTAGGACACATCCTCAGGAAAGTCCATTTCAACTCAGCCACCGAGGTTGCTCCCGCAGAGCCATCAGATCTAAACTGTCTTGTTGCTAGGAGACAATTGGAATGCGAGGCGGGCTTCCCAGGCATCCATCCGCGAACGGTGCTCTGGAGTCATTCCATATGGGATGTCCTGGAGCTGTCCAACAGGTCTCAATTGTCCGGAAGAAGGAATCCTGGAAGGGGGCATCCCACAACTCCCAACGTGGGAAAACCTCAATGGTCTCGAGATTCCGCTCCCTTCATGAAGCGGCCGTCATGCTCAGAAACTCCCACCTGAGCCAACGTCTGATCCTCGCCCTGACTTCAGATGCATGAGATATTGGTTCAGATCTGCAGGGGGTACCTGCCGTGCCCTCGCCCTGAAACCCAAGTCTAGCTTGTCTTCTCAGACTTCCATCCTCACACTCCTGGCCCCAAAGCCCTCAAGTTTGGCAATTCCGGACCCACAATGCAGCACTCTGCCTGCCCTCTAGAGAAAAAAATGATTGCCTCATGAGCTGCCCAGGCACCTTAAATGAGGGTAAACCTACACAGCACTCGACTTTACCCAAATTATATAGTCTAACCTGGGCACTAATGCACTGTCGAACACATCCTGAGCCCGGACCTCCTGACCAACACCCAGAAAGCTGACCGCACACTGAGCACATAAAACCCGCCATGGCCTTAGGTCATCATCTCTTCCCTACCTCAGTTTTCAGGCTTCAGAACCGAGACCTTATCTCCAATCACTGCCCAGGGGTGAGTCTGATGCAGAAATCAGAACTCCTCCTTACCCATGGCAAGAACCCTTGTGGTTGGCACGTTGTCCAACGATCAGTGTAGGAGAAACCCTGAGGCCCCGCCCATTCTTGAGTGCGACGAGGGCATACACACGCATTGTGACCCTCAGCATGAGTCCTGTCCTCTAGTAAGTCCTCTCAGTGGCTGGACCATTAGATGTCATAATGGGCTTGACATGTCCCTAGGCCCCAATTTTTAACCAGATTTCTGATTGTCCAGTCGCCCCTCCTAGGGCTCTACTCTGAAATCCCTCATTTGGTGGGACACCTGAGGTTAAAAAAGAAAACAACAACAACAACAACAACAAAATAAAACGGACTTCTTCCAGCCCACAGAATGAACCCAAACTCTTTGGACGGGGCCAAACCACCAGAGAGTAAGACTCGTCCATTTCCCATGAAGTCACCCAGAAATTCCACGACCATGAGTGACACGATATCCCGAGACAAAAACTTGAGCAGGAGCCTCACACTCGCCCTTCTTTCAAATCCCGAAAAGTTCTCCTCATGGTCTGTAGATCAGTCCTGCCATACCTATGACCTGAAACATAAGCCGAGTTTGTGTTTTCAGACAACTGTCCAAAAAGGGCTGGACTACACAACCTACAGGCTCAGGCCCCTGGAGCCAAACCTGAGGACTGTACTTGCCCTCTCCAAGGGAATTGTGTGTGCCCATTCCAATGGCCACAACCCTTCTAATAGGATAAACCTCCAAAGTCCCTGATATATCTCAATAGTGGTAGCATCCCAGGAAAAACAGGGGCAATCTAGCCCAAATGAGCCCCTACCTGCACTCAGACCCATAGACAGATGTCCTCAGAGGTAAAAAGGAAAGAACAGGCCCCTAGGCACTAATCAGATCCATTGCTTTGGTTTCTAGGCATCTCTCCTCAGAGGCCTGGATTTCAAAAGCAGCATATAGCTGTTTCTTGTTTCACCCATCAGAAAACATCTCATCTACACATGGGAAACTTGCACGTTGGAGCTGTGTCAAAGCCTCTGTTTAGGAGAACCCTTTAGGGCCCCAGTGCCACCGCTTCATTCCAAGGTCTCCATAGACACAAAAGCACTTTCGGACCCATCCCCAGGGGTGTGCATTTTAACTCAGCATCCTCGGTAGCTCCCCACAGATCCAGGAGATCTAAACTGTCTTGTTGCTAGGAGACAATTGGAACGCGAGGTGGGCTACCCAGCCATCCATCCTTAGAACCCTGCTCAGAATCATTGGCCTGGAGCCAAACAACAGGTCTCAATTGTCCTGCCGAAGACTCTCTGCAGTTTGGAGCTTCTCACAACTCCCATCATGGGAAAACCCCCATGGCCTCGTGATGCCCCCCCATTCATGAAGGGGCCATCAGGGACAGAAACTCCAACCTGAGCGATCGTCTGATCCTCGCCCTGACTTCAGATGCACGAGATCTCGATTCAGGTCTGTAGATTGTGCCTGCCATGGCCTCACCCAGAAACCTAAGCCTAGCTTGTGTTCTCAGACTTTTGTCGTCAGAATACTGGCCCACAAGGCCTCCAGTTTGGCAATCCAGAACTACAATGCAGCACTCTGCCTGCCCTCCAGATAAAAAACATTGTCCTCTGGGGCTACCCAGTAACCCCAAATGAGGATCAACCTGCACCGACCTTGGCTGTACCCCAAATACATAGGCTGACCAGGGCACTAATGCCCTTTCTGACACAGCCTGAGCCTGGACCCCCTGGCCCCTCCCAGACAGCTGGCCGCACACTGAGCACATCGAGCCGCCATGGCCTTAGGTCGTCATCTCTTCCCAACCTCGGTTTTCAGGTTTCAGAACCTAGACCTTATCTCCAATCACTGTCCATGTTGAAGGTGATGCAGAAATCAGAACTCCTTCCCCATGGCAAGAAACCTTGTGGTTGGCATGTTGTCCAACGTTCAGTGTCGTGGAAACCAGTGTGGCCCATGAGGCCCCGCCCATGCTCGCGGGCCACATTGGTCACAAACACACATTGTGACCCTCAGGCTGAGCCCAGTCCTCAAGTAAGGCCACTCAGTGGCTGGATGAAGAGATAGCATATTGGGCTTGCCATGCCCCTAGGCCCCAATTTTTAACCATAGTTCGGATTGTCCCTTCAGTCTTCCCCACGGCTTTGCTTTGGAATTCCTCTTTTGGTGGGACACCTGAGGTAACAAAATTGAAATGAGTCCTCCCATCCCACAGATTGACGAAAAGCAATTGGGAATCGGGCCAAATCCTCAGAGAGGAAGATTCGTCCATGGCCCATGAGGCCTCCCCGACATTCCACGGCCATCACTGATACAAAATCCAGAGACAAAAGCCTGAGCAATCGCCACAGACTCGCACTTTCTTCATATCCTGTAGAGTTCTTCTCATGGTTTGTAGATCGGGCCTGCCATACCTACGTCCCCAAACCTAAGCTGAGTTTGTGTTTTCAGACTTCTGTCCTCAAAGTCTTGGGCCACACACCCTCCAGGCTGGGCCCCTGGAGCCACACATTAGGACTGTGCCTACCAATCCATGGGAATTCTGCCCATTCCATGGTCCAAAATCGTACAAATTAGGAGAAACCTCCAACGACCCTTAGGCCATCCCAATAGTGTGGGTCACCCGGAACAAACAAGGGTGTCTGACACCAGCTGATAATCGACCTCCACTCATACCATAGATGGATGTCCCCAGAGAAGAAGATTGAACCAGACAGGACCCTAGGCCATAATAGGATCCATTGCTTTGGGTTACAGGCATGTGTCCTCAAAGCCTGATTCCAATACGAGCATAGGGGTTTTCCTGAGGCACCCATCAGAACTCATCTCGTCTCCACAAGTAAACCTGTGCATGGGAGCCATGTCCAAAGCTTAGGAAAGTACTTCAGGTTGCCGGTGCCACCGCCCCATTCCAAGGCCCTCATGGACACAAAAACACATTAGGACACATCCTCAGGAAAGTCCATTTCAACTCAGCCACCGAGGTTGCTCCCGCAGAGCCATCAGATCTAAACTGTCTTGTTGCTAGGAGACAATTGGAATGCGAGGCGGGCTTCCCAGGCATCCATCCGCGAACGGTGCTCTGGAGTCATTCCATATGGGATGTCCTGGAGCTGTCCAACAGGTCTCAATTGTCCGGAAGAAGGAATCCTGGAAGGGGGCATCCCACAACTCCCAACGTGGGAAAACCTCAATGGTCTCGAGATTCCGCTCCCTTCATGAAGCGGCCGTCATGCTCAGAAACTCCCACCTGAGCCAACGTCTGATCCTCGCCCTGACTTCAGATGCATGAGATATTGGTTCAGATCTGCAGGGGGTACCTGCCGTGCCCTCGCCCTGAAACCCAAGTCTAGCTTGTCTTCTCAGACTTCCATCCTCACACTCCTGGCCCCAAAGCCCTCAAGTTTGGCAATTCCGGACCCACAATGCAGCACTCTGCCTGCCCTCTAGAGAAAAAAATGATTGCCTCATGAGCTGCCCAGGCACCTTAAATGAGGGTAAACCTACACAGCACTCGACTTTACCCAAATTATATAGTCTAACCTGGGCACTAATGCACTGTCGAACACATCCTGAGCCCGGACCTCCTGACCAACACCCAGAAAGCTGACCGCACACTGAGCACATAAAACCCGCCATGGCCTTAGGTCATCATCTCTTCCCTACCTCAGTTTTCAGGCTTCAGAACCGAGACCTTATCTCCAATCACTGCCCAGGGGTGAGTCTGATGCAGAAATCAGAACTCCTCCTTACCCATGGCAAGAACCCTTGTGGTTGGCACGTTGTCCAACGATCAGTGTAGGAGAAACCCTGAGGCCCCGCCCATTCTTGAGTGCGACGAGGGCATACACACGCATTGTGACCCTCAGCATGAGTCCTGTCCTCTAGTAAGTCCTCTCAGTGGCTGGACCATTAGATGTCATAATGGGCTTGACATGTCCCTAGGCCCCAATTTTTAACCAGATTTCTGATTGTCCAGTCGCCCCTCCTAGGGCTCTACTCTGAAATCCCTCATTTGGTGGGACACCTGAGGTTAAAAAAGAAAACAACAACAACAACAACAACAAAATAAAACGGACTTCTTCCAGCCCACAGAATGAACCCAAACTCTTTGGACGGGGCCAAACCACCAGAGAGTAAGACTCGTCCATTTCCCATGAAGTCACCCAGAAATTCCACGACCATGAGTGACACGATATCCCGAGACAAAAACTTGAGCAGGAGCCTCACACTCGCCCTTCTTTCAAATCCCGAAAAGTTCTCCTCATGGTCTGTAGATCAGTCCTGCCATACCTATGACCTGAAACATAAGCCGAGTTTGTGTTTTCAGACAACTGTCCAAAAAGGGCTGGACTACACAACCTACAGGCTCAGGCCCCTGGAGCCAAACCTGAGGACTGTACTTGCCCTCTCCAAGGGAATTGTGTGTGCCCATTCCAATGGCCACAACCCTTCTAATAGGATAAACCTCCAAAGTCCCTGATATATCTCAATAGTGGTAGCATCCCAGGAAAAACAGGGGCAATCTAGCCCAAATGAGCCCCTACCTGCACTCAGACCCATAGACAGATGTCCTCAGAGGTAAAAAGGAAAGAACAGGCCCCTAGGCACTAATCAGATCCATTGCTTTGGTTTCTAGGCATCTCTCCTCAGAGGCCTGGATTTCAAAAGCAGCATATAGCTGTTTCTTGTTTCACCCATCAGAAAACATCTCATCTACACATGGGAAACTTGCACGTTGGAGCTGTGTCAAAGCCTCTGTTTAGGAGAACCCTTTAGGGCCCCAGTGCCACCGCTTCATTCCAAGGTCTCCATAGACACAAAAGCACTTTCGGACCCATCCCCAGGGGTGTGCATTTTAACTCAGCATCCTCGGTAGCTCCCCACAGATCCAGGAGATCTAAACTGTCTTGTTGCTAGGAGACAATTGGAACGCGAGGTGGGCTACCCAGCCATCCATCCTTAGAACCCTGCTCAGAATCATTGGCCTGGAGCCAAACAACAGGTCTCAATTGTCCTGCCGAAGACTCTCTGCAGTTTGGAGCTTCTCACAACTCCCATCATGGGAAAACCCCCATGGCCTCGTGATGCCCCCCCATTCATGAAGGGGCCATCAGGGACAGAAACTCCAACCTGAGCGATCGTCTGATCCTCGCCCTGACTTCAGATGCACGAGATCTCGATTCAGGTCTGTAGATTGTGCCTGCCATGGCCTCACCCAGAAACCTAAGCCTAGCTTGTGTTCTCAGACTTTTGTCGTCAGAATACTGGCCCACAAGGCCTCCAGTTTGGCAATCCAGAACTACAATGCAGCACTCTGCCTGCCCTCCAGATAAAAAACATTGTCCTCTGGGGCTACCCAGTAACCCCAAATGAGGATCAACCTGCACCGACCTTGGCTGTACCCCAAATACATAGGCTGACCAGGGCACTAATGCCCTTTCTGACACAGCCTGAGCCTGGACCCCCTGGCCCCTCCCAGACAGCTGGCCGCACACTGAGCACATCGAGCCGCCATGGCCTTAGGTCGTCATCTCTTCCCAACCTCGGTTTTCAGGTTTCAGAACCTAGACCTTATCTGCAATCACTGTCCATGTTGAAGGTGATGCAGAAATCAGAACTCCTTCCCCATGGCAAGAAACCTTGTGGTTGGCATGTTGTCCAACGTTCAGTGTCGTTGAAACCAGTGTGTCCCATGAGGCCCCGCCCATGCTCGCGGGCCACATTGGTCACAAACACACATTGTGACCCTCAGGCTGAGCCCAGTCCTCAAGTAAGGCCACTCAGTGGCTGGATGAAGAGATAGCATATTGGGCTTGCCATGCCCCTAGGCCCCAATTTTTAACCATAGTTCGGATTGTCCCTTCAGTCTTCCCCACGGCTTTGCTTTGGAATTCCTCTTTTGGTGGGACACCTGAGGTAACAAAATTGAAATGAGTCCTCCCATCCCACAGATTGACGAAAAGCAATTGGGAATCGGGCCAAATCCTCAGAGAGGAAGATTCGTCCATGGCCCATGAGGCCTCCCCGACATTCCACGGCCATCACTGATACAAAATCCAGAGACAAAAGCCTGAGCAATCGCCACAGACTCGCACTTTCTTCATATCCTGTAGAGTTCTTCTCATGGTTTGTAGATCGGGCCTGCCATACCTACGTCCCCAAACCTAAGCTGAGTTTGTGTTTTCAGACTTCTGTCCTCAAAGTCTTGGGCCACACACCCTCCAGGCTGGGCCCCTGGAGCCACACATTAGGACTGTGCCTACCAATCCATGGGAATTCTGCCCATTCCATGGTCCAAAATCGTACAAATTAGGAGAAACCTCCAACGACCCTTAGGCCATCCCAATAGTGTGGGTCACCCGGAACAAACAAGGGGTGTCTGACACCAGCTGATAATCGACCTCCACTCATACCATAGATGGATGTCCCCAGAGAAGAAGATTGAACCAGACAGGACCCTAGGCCATAATAGGATCCATTGCTTTGGGTTACAGGCATGTGTCCTCAAAGCCTGATTCCAATACGAGCATAGGGGTTTTCCTGAGGCACCCATCAGAACTCATCTCGTCTCCACAAGTAAACCTGTGCATGGGAGCCATGTCCAAAGCTTAGGAAAGTACTTCAGGTTGCCGGTGCCACCGCCCCATTCCAAGGCCCTCATGGACACAAAAACACATTAGGACACATCCTCAGGAAAGTCCATTTCAACTCAGCCACCGAGGTTGCTCCCGCAGAGCCATCAGATCTAAACTGTCTTGTTGCTAGGAGACAATTGGAATGCGAGGCGGGCTTCCCAGGCATCCATCCGCGAACGGTGCTCTGGAGTCATTCCATATGGGATGTCCTGGAGCTGTCCAACAGGTCTCAATTGTCCGGAAGAAGGAATCCTGGAAGGGGGCATCCCACAACTCCCAACGTGGGAAAACCTCAATGGTCTCGAGATTCCGCTCCCTTCATGAAGCGGCCGTCATGCTCAGAAACTCCCACCTGAGCCAACGTCTGATCCTCGCCCTGACTTCAGATGCATGAGATATTGGTTCAGATCTGCAGGGGGTACCTGCCGTGCCCTCGCCCTGAAACCCAAGTCTAGCTTGTCTTCTCAGACTTCCATCCTCACACTCCTGGCCCCAAAGCCCTCAAGTTTGGCAATTCCGGACCCACAATGCAGCACTCTGCCTGCCCTCTAGAGAAAAAAATGATTGCCTCATGAGCTGCCCAGGCACCTTAAATGAGGGTAAACCTACACAGCACTCGACTTTACCCAAATTATATAGTCTAACCTGGGCACTAATGCACTGTCGAACACATCCTGAGCCCGGACCTCCTGACCAACACCCAGAAAGCTGACCGCACACTGAGCACATAAAACCCGCCATGGCCTTAGGTCATCATCTCTTCCCTACCTCAGTTTTCAGGCTTCAGAACCGAGACCTTATCTCCAATCACTGCCCAGGGGTGAGTCTGATGCAGAAATCAGAACTCCTCCTTACCCATGGCAAGAACCCTTGTGGTTGGCACGTTGTCCAACGATCAGTGTAGGAGAAACCCTGAGGCCCCGCCCATTCTTGAGTGCGACGAGGGCATACACACGCATTGTGACCCTCAGCATGAGTCCTGTCCTCTAGTAAGTCCTCTCAGTGGCTGGACCATTAGATGTCATAATGGGCTTGACATGTCCCTAGGCCCCAATTTTTAACCAGATTTCTGATTGTCCAGTCGCCCCTCCTAGGGCTCTACTCTGAAATCCCTCATTTGGTGGGACACCTGAGGTTAAAAAAGAAAACAACAACAACAACAACAACAAAATAAAACGGACTTCTTCCAGCCCACAGAATGAACCCAAACTCTTTGGACGGGGCCAAACCACCAGAGAGTAAGACTCGTCCATTTCCCATGAAGTCACCCAGAAAATCCACGACCATGAGTGACACGATATCCCGAGACAAAAACTTGAGCAGGAGCCTCACACTCGCCCTTCTTTCAAATCCCGAAAAGTTCTCCTCATGGTCTGTAGATCAGTCCTGCCATACCTATGACCTGAAACATAAGCCGAGTTTGTGTTTTCAAACAACTGTCCAAAAAGGGCTGGACTACACAACCTACAGGCTCAGGCCCCTGGAGCCAAACCTGAGGACTGTACTTGCCCTCTCCAAGGGAATTGTGTGTGCCCATTCCAATGGCCACAACCCTTCTAATAGGATAAACCTTCAAAGTCCCTGATATATCTCAATAGTGGTAACTTCCCAGAAAAAACAGGGGCAATCTGAGCCCAAATGAGCCCCTACCTGCACTCAGACCCATAGACAGATGTCCTCAGAGGTAAAAAGGAAAGAACAGGCCCCTAGGCACTAATCAGATCCATTGCTTTGGTTTCCAGGCATCTCTCCTCAGAGGCCTGGATTTCAAAAGCAGCATATAGCTGTTTCTTGTTTCACCCATCAGAAAACATCTCATCTACACATGGGAAACTTGCACGTTGGAGCTGTGTCAAAGCCTCTGTTTAGGAGAACCCTTTAGGGCCCCAGAGCCACCGCTTCATTCCAAGGTCTCCATAGACACAAAAGCACATTCGGACCCATCGCCAGGGGTGTGCATTTCAACTCAGCATCCTCTGTAGCTCCCCACAGATCCAGGAGATCTAAACTGTCTTGTTGCTAGGAGACAATTGGAATGCGAGGTGGGCTACCCAGCCATCCATCCTTAGAACCCTGCTCACAATCATTGGCCTGGAGCCAAACAACAGGTCTCAATTGTCCTGCCGAAGACTCTCTGCAGTTTGGAGCTTCTCACAACTCCCATCATGGGAAAACCCCCATGGCCTCGTGATGCCCCCCATTCATGAAGGGGCCGTCAGGGACAGAAACTCCAACCTGAGCGATCGTCTGATCCAAGCCCTGACTTCAGATGCACGAGATCTCGATTCAGGTCTGTAGATTGTGCCTGCCATGGCCTCACCCAGAAACCTAAGCCTAGCTTGTGTTCTCAGACTTTTGTCGTCAGACTACTGGCCCACAAGGCCTCCAGTTTGGCAATCCAGAACTACAATGCAGCACTCTGCCTGCCCTCCAGATAAAAAACATTGTCCTCTGGGGCTACCCAGTAACCCCAAATGAGGATCAACCTGCACCGACCTTGGCTGTACCCCAAATACATAGGCTGACCAGGGCACTAATGCCCTTTCTGACACAGCCTGAGCCTGGACCCCCTGGCCCCTCCCAGACAGCTGGCCGCACACTGAGCACATCGAGCCGCCATGGCCTTAGGTCGTCATCTCTTCCCAACCTCGGTTTTCAGGTTTCAGAACCTAGACCTTATCTCCAATCACTGTCCATGTTGAAGGTGATGCAGAAATCAGAACTCCTTCCCCATGGCAAGAAACCTTGAGGTTGGCATGTTGTCCAACGTTCAGTGTCGTTGAAACCAGTGTGGCCCATGAGGCCCCGCCCATGCTCGCGGGCCACATTGGTCACAAACACACATTGTGACCCTCAGGCTGAGCCCAGTCATCAAGTAAGGCCACTCAGTGGCTGGATGAAGAGATAGCATATTGGGCTTGCCATGCCCCCAGGCCCCAATTTTTAACCATAGTTCGGATTGTCCCTTCAGTCTTCCCCACGGCTTTGCTTTGGAATTCCTCTTTTGGTGGGACACCTGAGGTAACAAAACTGAAATGAGTCCTCCCATCCCACAGATTGACGAAAAGCAATTGGGAATCGGGCCAAATCCTCAGAGAGGAAGATTCGTCCATGGCCCATGAGGCCTCCCCGACATTCCACGGCCATCACTGATACAAAATCCAGAGACAAAAGCCTGAGCAATCGCCACAGACTCGCACTTTCTTCATATCCTGTAGAGTTCTTCTCATGGTTTATAGATCGGGCCTGCCATACCTACGTCCCCAAACCTAAGCTGAGTTTGTGTTTTCAGACTTCTGTCCTCAAAGTCTTGGGCCACACACCCTCCAGGCTGGGCCCCTGGAGCCACACATTAGGACTGTGCCTACCAATCCATGGGAATTCTGCCCATTCCATGGTCCATAATCGTACAAATTAGGAGAAACCTCGAAAGTCTCTAAGGCCATCCCAATAGTGTAGGTCGCCCGGAACAAACAAGGGCTGTCTGACACCAGCTGATTATCGACCTCCACTCATACCATAGATGGATGTCCCCAGAGAAGAAGATTGAACCAGACAGGACCCTAGGCCATAATAGGATCCATTGCTTTGGGTTACAGGCATGTGTCCTCAAAAGCCTGATTCCAAGACGAGCATAGGGGTTTTCCAGTGGCACCCATCAGAACTCAACTCGTCTCCACAAGGAAACCTGTGCATGGGAGCCATGTCCAAAGCTTAGGAGAGTACTTCAGGGTCCCGGTGCCACCGCCCCATTCCAAGTCCCTCATGGACACAAAAACACATTAGGACCCATCCTCAGGAAAGTCCATTTCAACTAATCCACACCGGATGCTCCGGCAGAGCCATCAGATCTAAACTGTCTTGTTGCTAGGAGACAATTTGAATGCGAGGCGGGCTTCCCAGGCATCCATCCACGAACGGTGCTCTGGAGTCATTCCATATGGAATGTCCTGGAGCTGTCCAACAGGTTTCAATTGTCCCGCAGAAGGAATCCTTTAAGGGGGAATCCCACTACTCCCAACGTGGGAAAACCTCAATGGCCTCGAGATTCCGCTCCCTTCATGAAGCGTCCATCCTGCACAATAAATCCATCCTGAGCCAACGTCTGATCCTCGCCCTGACTTCAGATGCATGAGATATTGGTTCAGATCTGCAGGGGGTACCTGCCATGACCTCGCCCTGAAACCGAAGTCTAGCTTGTCTTCTCAGAATTCTGTCCTCACACTCCTGGCCCCAAAGCCCTCAAGTTTGGCAATTCCGGACCCACAATGCAGCACTCTGCCTGCCCTCTAGAAATAAATTATTGCCTCATGACCTGCCCAGGCACCTTAAATGCGGGTAAACCTACACAGCACTCGACTTTACCCAAATTATATAGTCTAACCTGGGCACTAATGCACTGTCGAACACAACCTGAGCCCGGACCTCCTGACCAACACCCAGAAAGCTGACCGCACACTGAGCACATCAAACCCTCCATCGCCTTAGGTCATCATCTCTTCCCTACCTCAGTTTTCAGGCTTCAGAACCGAGACCTTATCTCCAATCACTACTCAGGGGTGAGTGTGATGCAGAAATCAGAACTCCTCCTTACCCATGGCAAGAACCCTTGTGGTTGGCACGTTGTCCAACGTTCAGTGTAGGAGAAACCAGCATTCACCCTGAGGCCCCGCCCATTCTTGAGTGCGACGAGGGCATACACACGAATTGTGACCCTCAGCATGAGTCCTGTCCTCTAGTAAGTCCTCTCAGTGGCTGGACCATTAGATGTCATAATGGGCTTGACATGTCCCTAGGCCCCAATTTTTAACCAGATTTCTGATTGTCCAGTCGCCCCTCCTAGGGCTCTACTCTGAAATCCCTCATTTGGTGGGACACCTGAGGTTAAAAAAGAAAACAACAACAACAACGAAATAAAACGGACTTCTTCCAGTCCACAGAATGAACCCAAACTCTTTGGACGGGGCCAAACCACAGAGAGTAAGACTCGTCCATTTCCCATGAAGTCACCCAGAAATTCCACGACCATGAGTGACACGATATCCAGAGACAAAAACTTGAGAAGGAGCCTCACACTCGCCCTTCTTTCAAATCCCGAAAAGTTCTCCTCATGGTCTGTAGATCAGTCCTGCCATACCTATGACCCTAAACATAAACCTAGTTTGTGTTTTCAGACAACTGTCCAAACAGCCATGGCCTACACAACCTACAGGCTAAGGTCCCTGGAGCCAAACCTGAGGACTGTACTTGCCCTCTCCAAGGGAACTGTGTGCGCCCATTCCAATGGCCACAACCCTTCTAATAGGATAAACCTCCAAAGTCCCTGATCCATCTCAATAGTGGTGGCTTCCCAGGAAAAACAGGGGCAATCTGAGCCCTTCAGAGCACCTACCTGCATTCAGACCCATAGACAGATGTGCCCAGAGGTAAAAAGGAAAGAACAGGCCCCTAGGCACTAATCAGATCCATTGCTTTAGTTTCCAGGAATCTCTCCTCAGAGGCCTGGATTTCAAAAGCAGCATATAGCTGTTTCTTGACTCACCCAACAGAAATCATCTCATCTACACATGGGAAACTTGCACGTTGGAGCTGTGTCAAAGCCTCTGTTTAGTAGAACTCTTTAGGGCCCAAGTGCCACCGCTTTATTCCAAGGTCTACTTAGACACAAAAGCACATTAGGACCCATGCCCAGGGGTGTCCATTTCAATGCAGCGTCCTCGGTTACTCCCCACAGATCCAGGAGATCTAACCTGTCTTGTTGCTAGGAGACAATTGGAATGCAAGGTGGGCTACCCAGCCATCCATCCTTAGAACCCTGCTCAGAATCATTGGCCTGGAGCCAAACAACAGGTCTCAATTGTCCTGCAGAAGACTCTCTGCAGTTTGGAGCTTCTCACAACTCCCATCGTGAGAAAACACCCAATGCCTCGTGATCCCCCCCCATTCATGAAGGGGCCTTCAGGGACAGAAACTACAACCTGAGCGATCCTCTGATTCTTGCCCTGACTTCAGATGCACGAGATCTCGATTCAGGTCTGTAGATTGTGCCTGCCATGGCCTCACCCAGAAACCTAAGCCTAGCTTGTGTTCTCAGACTTTTGTCATCAGACAACAGGCCCACAAGCCCTCCAGTTTGGCAATCCAGAACTACAATGCAGCACTCTGCCTGCCCTCCAGATAAAAAACATTGTCCTCTGGGGCTACCCAGTAACCCCAAATGAGGATCAACCTGCACCGACCTTGGCTGTACCCCAAATACATAGGCTGACCAGGGCACTAATGCCCTTTCTGACACAGCCTGAGCCTGGACCCCTGGCCCCTCCCAGACAGCTGGCCGCACACTGAGCACATCGAGTCGCCATGGCCTTAGGTCGTCATCTCTTCCCAACCTGGTTTCCAGGTTTCAGAACCTAGACCTTATCTCCAATCACTGCCCAAGTTGAAGGTGATGCAGAAATCAGAACTCCTTCCCCATGGCAAGAAACCTTGTGGTTGGCATGTTGTCCAACGTTCAGTGTCGTTGAAACCAGTGTGGCCCATGAGGCCCCGCCCATGCTCGCGGGCCACATTGGTCACAAACACACATTGTGACCGTCAGGCTGAGCCCAGTCCTCAAGTAAGGCCACTCAGTGGCTGGATGAAGAGATAGCATATTGGGCTTGCCATGCCCCTAGGCCCCAATTTTTAACCATAGTTCGGATTGTCCCTTCAGTCTTCCCCACGGCTTGGCTTTGGAATTCCTCTTTTGGTGGGACACCTGAGGTAAAAAAAAAGAAATGAGTCATCCCATCCCACAGATTGACTAAAAGCAATTGGGAATCGGGCCAAATCCTAAGAGAGGAAGATTCGTCCATGGCCCATGATGCCTCCCCGACATTCCACGTCCATCGCTGATACAAAATCCAGAGACAAAAGCCTGAGCAAGCGCCTCAGACTCGCACTTTCTTCATATCCTGAAGAGTTCTTCTCATGGTTTGTCGATCGGGCCTGCCATACCTACATCCCCAAACCTAAGCTGAGTTTGTGTTTTCAGACTTCTGTCCTCAAAGTCTTGGGCCACACACTCTCCAGGCTGGGACCCTGGAGCCACACATTAGGACTGTGCCTACCAATCCATGGGAATTCTGCCCATTCCATGGTCCATAATCGTACAAATTAGGAGAAACCTCCAAAGTCCTTAAGGCCATCCCAATAGTGTCGGTTGCCCGGAAATAACAAGGGCTGTCTGACACCAGCTGATAATCGAACTCCACTCATACCATAGGTGGATGTCCCCAGAGTAGAAGATTGAACCAGACAGGACCCTAGGCCTTAATAGGATCCATTGTTTTGGGTTACTGGCATGTGTCCTCAAAAGCCTGATTCCAAGACGAGCATAGGGGTTTTCCTGAGGCACCCATCAGAACTCATCTCGTCTCCACAAGGAAACCTGTGCATGGGAGCCATGTCCAAAGCTTAGGAGAGTTCTTCAGGGTCCCGGTGCCACCGCCCCATTCCAAGGCCCTCATGGACACAAAAACACATTAGGACCCATCCTCAGGAAAGTCCATTTCAACTCAGCCACCCCTGTTGCTCTGGCAGAGCCATCAGATCTAAACTGTCTTGTTGCTAGGAGACAATTAGAATGCGAGGCGGGATTCCCAGGCATCCATCCGTGAACGGTGCTCTGGAGTCATTCCATATGGGATGTCCTGGAGCTGTCCAACAGGTCTCAATTGTCCCGCAGAAGGAATCCTGGAAGGGGGCATCCCACAACTCCCAACGTGGGAAAACCTCAATGGCCTCGAGATTCCGCTCCCTTCATGAAGCGTCCATCAGGCACAGAAAATCCAACCTGAGCCATCGTCTGATCCTCGCCCTGACTTCAGATGCATGAGATATTGGTTCAGATCTGCAGGGGGTACCTGCCGTGACCTCGCCCTGAAACCGAAGTCTAGCTTGTCTTCTCAGACTACTGTCCTCACACTCCTGGCCCCGAAGCCCTCAAGTTTGGCAATTCCGGACCCACAATGCAGCACTCTGCTTGCCCTCTAGAAAAAAAATTATTGCCTCATGAGCTGCCCAGGCACCTTAAATGAGGGTAAACCTCCACAGCACTTGACTTTACCCAAATTATATAGTCTAACCTGGGCACTAATGCACTGTCGAACACAACCTGAGCCCGGAACTCCTGACCAACACCCAGAAAGCTAACCGCACACTGAGCACATAAAACCCGCCATGGCTTTAGGTCATCATCTCTTCCCTACCTCAGTTTTCAGGCTTCAGAACCGAGACCTTATCTCCAATCACTGCCCAGGGGTGAGTGTAACGCAGAAATCAGAACTCCTCCTTTCCCATGGCAAGAACCCTTGTGGTTGGCACGTTGTCCAACGTTCAGTGTAGGAGAAACCAGCATTCACCCTGAGGCCCCGCCCATTCTTGAGTGCGACGAGGGCATACACACGCATTGTGACCCTCAGCATGAGTCCTGTACTCTAGTAAGTCCTCTCCTTGGCTGGACCATTAGATGTCATAATGGGCTTGACATGTCCCTAGGCCCCAATTTTTAACCAGATTTCTGATTGTCCAGTCGCCCCTCCCCAGGGCTCTACTCTGGAATCCCTCTTTTGGTGGGACACCTGAGGTTAAAAAAGAAAACAACAACAACAACAACAACAACAAAAATACGGAATTCTTCCAGCCCACAGAATGAACCCAAACTCTTTGGACGGGGCCAAGCCACCAGAGAGTAAGACTCGTCCATTTCCCATGAAGTCACCCAGAAATTCCACGAACATGAGTGACACGATATCCAGAGACAAAAACTTGAGCAGGAGCCTCACATCGCCCTTCTTTCAAATCCAGAAGAGTTCTCCTCATGGTCTGTAGATTAGTCCTGCCATACCTATGACCCGAAACATAAGCCGAGTTTGTGTTTTCAGACAACTGTCCAAACAGCCCTGGCCTACACAACCTACAGGCTCAGAACCCTGCAGCCAAACCTGAGGACTGTACTTGCCCTCTCCAAGGGAATTGTGTGTGCCCATTCCAATGGCCACAACCCTTCTAATAGGATAAACCTCCAAAGTCCTTGATTCATCTCAATAGTGGTGGCTTCCCAGGAAAAACAGGGGCAATCTGAGCACTACAGAGCACCTACCTGCACTCAGACCCATAGACACATGTGCCCAGAGGTAAAAAGGAAAGAACAGGCCCCTAGGCACTAATCAGATCCATTGCTTTCATTTCCAGGCATCTCTCCTCAGAGGCCTGGAATTCAAAAGCAGCATATAGCTGTTTCTTGACTCACCCAACAGAAAACATCTCATCTACACATGGGATACTTGCACATTGGAGCTGTGTCAAAGCCTCTGTTTAGTAGAACTCTTTAGGGCCCAAGTGCCCCCGCTTCATTCCAAGGTCTCCTTAGACACAAAAGCACATTAGGACCCATGACCAGGGGTGTCCATTTCAACTCAGCGTCCTCGGTTGCTCCCCACAGATCCAGGAGATCTAACCTGTCTTGTTGCTAGGAGACAATTTGAATGCGAGGTGGGCTACCCAGCCATCCATCCTTAGAACCCTGCTCAGAATCATTGGCCTGGAGCCAAACAACAGGTCTCAATTGTCCTGCAGAAGACTCTCTGCAGTTTGGAGCTTCTCACAACTCCCATCGTGGGAAAACCCCCATGGCCTCGTGATCCCCCTCCCATTCATGAAGGGGCCATCAGGGACAGAAACTTCAACCTAAGCGATCATCTGATCCTCGCCCTGACTTCAGATGCATGAGATTTCGATTCAGGACTGTAGATTGTGCCTGCCATGGCCTCACCCAGAAACCTAAGCCTAGCTTGTGTTCTCAAACTTTTGTCGTCAGACTACTGGCCCAGAAGCCCTCCAGTTTGGCAATCCAGAACTACAATGCAGCACTCTGCCTGCCCTCCAGATAAAAAACATTGTCCTCTGGGGCTACCCAGTAACCCCAAATGAGGATCAACCTGCACCGACCTTGGCTGTACCCCAAATACATAGGCTGACCAGGGCACTAATGCCCTTTCTGACACAGCCTGAGCCTGGACTCCCTGGCCCGTCCCAGACAGCTGACCGCACACTGAGCACATCGAGCCACCATGGCCTTAGGTCGTCATCTCTTCCCAACCTCGGATTTCAGGCTTTAGATTCTAGACCTTACCTCCAATCACTGCCCAGGGTTGAACGGGATGCAGAAATCAGAACTCCTTCCCCATGGCAAGATACCTTGTGGTTGGCATGTTGTCCAACTTTCAGTGTTGTTGAATCCAGTGTTGCCCATGAGGCCCCGCCATGCTCGCAGGCTACATTGGTCACAAACACACATTGTGACCCTCAGCCTGACCAAAGTCCTCAAGTAAGGCCTCTCAGTGGCTGGATGAAGAGATAGCATATTGGGCTTGCCATGCCCCTGGTCCCCAATTTTGAACCATAGTTCTGGTGGTTCCTTCAGTCTTCCCCATGGCTTTGCTTTGGAATTCCTCTTTTCGTGGGACACCTGAGGTAACAAAACTGAAAGGAGTCCTCCCATCCCACAGTTTGACGAAAATAAATTGGGAATCGGGCGAAATCCTCATAGAGGTAGATTCGTCCATGGCCCATGAAGCATCCCCGACATTCTACGGCCATTGCTGATACAAATTCCAGAGACAAAAGCCTGAGCAAGCGCCTCAGACTCACTCTATATTCAAATATTTATGAGTTCTTCTCATTGTTTGTATATTGGGCCTGCCATACCGACGTCTCAAAAAAAAACTGAGTTTGTGTATCGGAATCACAATCAGAACTCTGCCTTCCACATGGCTGTAATGCTTGTTCTTCACATGGAGTCACACCTTCACGTGGGGAACCCTTCATGGCCCCTGATGCCACGCCAAAACATGAGTGCTGCTTGGGCACAAATTCACACTGTTACCCTAGCATGAGCCCCATGTCAAAGAAAGGCCTGTCAGGTTCGGGACGAAGATTCTGCATATAGTCCCTGCCATGCCCATAGGCACCCAGGACTAACTAGATGGTGTGTATTCCAGTTGAAGGAACCCACTGCTGTGCTCTAGAGTCCCTCTCCTGGGGGGTCCTTTCTGGCAGAAAACAGTACTCTTCACTTCCCACAGAATGAACCCAAACACTTGGGAGCTTGGACAATCCCCCGAGAGGAAGGCTCTTACTCGGCCCCTGAGGCAACCCCTACCCTGACCGGACACTGTGAACGCAACACCCAGAGACAAAAGCCTGAGCAATTGCCTCCCATTTGCCCTCCTTTAATATCCAGAGAATCTCCCCTCACGGACTGGAGATCAGGCCTGCCATTACCTTGGCCCCATCCTGAGCCAAGTTTGCTTTTTCAGACATCCGTCCCCACAGCCCTGGCAAACACAGCCTCTAGGCTGGGTCCTCTGGAGCCATACAACAGGACCGTGCCTGCTCTCTCCTGGGAAACTGTGTCCATTCCTTTGGACACACACCTCCAGAATATGAGAAACCTCAAGGCCCCCGAGGACATCCCACTACTGGGAGCCTCCCTGGACACACAGGGGCATTCCGACACAAGCTGAGCAGCTACCTCCACGAAGGCATGCACACAGATGTCAACAGAGATAGAAGGTTGAGCCAGACAGGCCCTTAGGCTTGCTTTGGGTTCCAGGTGTTACTCCTCAGAGGCTTTGGTTCGAAGAACAGGATATGGGGCTTTCCTGAGGCACTGAACAGAACTCCTCTTGTCTCCACATGGGGAGCTTTCTTACTGGGGATGTATCAAACCCTTCAGGTAGTGCCCAAGCAGCACTTGAGCCCTGATTGGGAACAAATTCACACTGTGACCCTAGCATGAGCCCCATGTCAAAGAAAGGCCTGTCAGGGCCTGGACAAAGAGCCCGCATATGGGGCTTGCCAAGCCCCTATGCACCCAATCCTCACCAGGGTTTGAGATTTCAAGTCGCCCCGCCCGTACCTGGGGCTCTGATCTGGAATCCCTTTCTTGGAGAGACACATGAGCCAGACAACACGACTCCACCCTTCCCACAAAATGACCCCAATCTTGGAAGATGGGACAAATCTTCAGAGAGGGTACTCGTCCACAGTCCCTGAGGCCACCCCTCAAATCCACGGCTATCCCGGACACAGCATCCAGAGACAAAAGCCTGAAGGAATGCCTCCCACTCGCCCTTGTTTCAGAGGCCCAGGAGTTCCCTCTCGGGCTGTACCTCCGGCCTGCCATACCCTATGCACCACTCATAAGCTGACTTTGTGTTTTCAGACTTCTGTGCCCAAGCCTGGATCCACACACCTCCAGGCTAGGGCCGATGGAGCCACAGCGAAAGTTTGTGCCTGCCCTCTCCAAGGAAAGTGTGCCCAATCCATTGACCACAACCCTACAGGTTAGGGAAAAGCTCCAAGGCCCCTGAGGACATCAATAGTGTAGGCCACCCTGGACTAAGAGGGGCTCTCTGACACCAGCGGAGCAACTATCTTCACTTAGACTCTCAGAAAGTGTCCCCAGAGACAGAAGGTTGAAATGGACAGGCCCCCAGGCCCTAATATGAACCTTAGCTTTGTTCCATGTGTCCGTTCTCAGAGGACTGTTTTCGTAGACCAGCACATGGGGCTTTTCTGAGGCACCAAACCAAGGATCTCTCGTCTCCACATGGGCAGCTTTCTTACTGGGGATGTATCAAACCCTTCAGGTAGGAGAGTTCCGTAGGGCCACTGAACAACCAGCACATTCCAAGGTATCCATGGACCCAAACACACATTATGACGCATCCTCAGGAGAGGCCATTTCAACTCAGCCCCCTGGGTCGCGTGTTCCAGAGGCCCCAGATCAAACATATTTTATCGCTAATGGCCAATTGGAATGCGAGGCATGCTGTACGGGGATCCATCCTTCGAACCCTGCTCTCCAGTCCTTCCATATGGTATGTCCTGGAGCCATGCAACAGGACACGAATGTCCCGAAAAGGAAACCTTGTGGTTTGGGGCAACCTCCAAACTCAGCTTGGGAAAAATTCCTTGGCCTCATGAGGCCCCCGCTTCATGAAGGTGCCATCATGGACACATACTCCAGCCTCAGCCAACGTCTGATCCTCAGCCTGACTTCAGATGCAGGAGATTTTGATTCAGCCTCTGCAGAATGGGCCTGCTCTGCCCTTGGCTCCAATCCTCACCCTAGCTTGTGTTTTCAGACTTCCGTCCTCTCACTCCAGGCCCACAAGCGCTCCTTACTGGGAATTCTGGGGCCACAATGAAGCACTCTGCCTGCCTCCCAGGAGAAAATCATTGTCTATGGTGCTGCCCAGAAACCCCAAATGAGGATCAAACTGCTTGGCCCTCGGCAACACCCCAATTGCATAGGCTACCTTAAACACTGATGCTCTGAGGCAAATAGCCTGAGCCCAGACCTTCCAACAGACACCGACACAGCTGGCTGCACACCCAGCACATTGGACCCGCCACTGCCTTAGGCCACCATCTATTCCCAACCTGGGTTTTCATTCATCGGAACCTAGACCTTATATCCAATCCCTGCACAGGGGGGACCCCCTCTGATGCACACAAGTCAGAACCCCTCCTACCCCATGGCAAGAAACCTTGCTGCTGGCAGTGAGTCAAACCTTCAGTGTTGGAGAAAACGGCATGACCCATGAGGCCACGCACATGCGTGAGGGCCGCCTTGGGCACAAACACACATTGTGACCCTCAGCGTGAGTACCTTATTCAAGTAACGCCTCTCAGTGACTGGACCAAGAGCCCGCATATGTGGTTTGCCATGCCCATAGGAACCCAGGACTAAATAGATGGTGTGTATTCCAGTTGAGGGAACCCACTGCTGTGCTCTAGAGTCCCTCTCCTGGGGGGTCCCCTGTGGCAGAAAACAGTACTCTTCATTCCCACAGAATGAACACAAACACTTGGGAGCTTGGACAATCCCCTGAGAGGAAGGCTCTTCCTCGGCCTCTGAGACAACCCCTACCCTGACCGGACACTGTAAATCCTGAGTGACTGCCTCCCACTTGCCCTACTTTGATTTCCAGAGGATCTCCCCTCACGGACTGGAGATCAGGCCTGCCATTACATTGGCCACTAGCTGAGCCAAGTTTGCTTTTTCAGACATCTGTCCCCACAGCCCTGGCAAACACAGCCTCTAGGCTGGGTCCTCTGGAGCCATACCACAGGACCGTGCCTGCTCTCTCCTGGGAAACTGTGTCCATTCCTTTGGACACACACCTCCAGAATATGAGAAACCTCAAGGCCCCCGAGGACATCCCACTACTGGGAGCCTCCCTGGACACACAGGGGCATTCCGACACAAGCTGAGCAGCTACCTCCACGAAGGCATGCAAACAGATGTCAACAGAGATAGAAGGTTGAGCCGGACAGGCCCTTAGGCCATAATCTCAACTCTTGCTTTGGGTTCCAGGTGTTACTCCTCAGAGGCTTTGGTTCGAAGAACAGGATATGGGGCTTTCCTGAGGCACTGAACAGAACTCCTCTCATCTCCACATGGGAAGCTTCCTTGTTTGAGCTGTGTCAAACACCACAGTTTGGAAAACCCTGCAGAGTTCCTGAGCCACCTCCACATTCCAAGGTCTCCCAGGCCACCAAGCCTCAATAGGACTCATCTTCAGGAGAGTCCATTTCAACTCTCCCCTCTGGGTAGCTCACTCAGGACCCTGCAGATTGAGCCTGCCTTGTCCTGACTAAAGAGTGGGAATATGAGGTGGCGTTCCCAGGCATCCATGCTTAGACATCTGCTCTCGAGTCTTTCCGTAAGGGGCCTCCTGGAACCATCCAATAGGACTCGACTGTCGTGCAGAAGGAAACCTTGAGGTTTGGAGTCACACCTTCAGGGTGGGAGAAACCTTCATGGCCCCTGATGCCACGCCCAAACTTGAGTGCTGCTTGGGCACAAATTCACACTGTGACCCTCAGCATGAGCCCCATGTCAAAGAAAGGCCTGTCAGGGCCTGGACCAAGTGCCCGCATATGGGGCTTGCCAAGCCCCTATGCATCCAATCCTCACCAGTGTTTGAGTTTTCCAGTCGCCCCGCCGGTACCTGGGGCTCTGTTCTGGAATTCCTTTCTTGGAGAGACCCATGAGCCAGACAACACGACTCCACCCTTCCCACAAAATGACCCCAAACTCTTGGGAGCTGGGACAAATCCCCAGAGAAGGATACTCGTCCACAGTCCCTGAGGCCACCCCTCAAATCCACGGCTATCCAGGACACAAAATTCAGAGACAAAAGCCTGAAGGAACGCCACCCACTCGCCCTTGTTTCAGAGGCCCAGGAGCTCCCTCTTGGGCTGTACCTCCGGCCTGCCATACCCTAGGCGCCACTCATAAGCTGACTTTGTGTTTTCAGACTTCTGTGCCCACAGCCTGGACCCACACACCTCCAGGCTAGGGCCTCTGGAGCCACTGAGAAAGATTGTGCCTGCCCTCTCCAAAAAAAGTGTGCCCAATCCATTGACCACAAACCTACAGGTAAGGGAAAAGCTCCAAGGCCCTGAGGCCATCAATAGTGTAAGCCACCCTGGACTAAGAGGGGCTCTCTGACACCAGCGGAGCAACTATCTCAACTTAGACTCTCAGACAGTGTCCCCAGAGACAGAAGGTTGAAATGGACAGGCCCCCAGGCCCTAATCTGAACCTTAGCTTTGGTTTCCATGTGTCCGTCCTCAGAGGACTGTTTTCATAGACCAGCACACGGGGCTTTTCCGAGGCTCCAAACCAAACCTCTCTCTCCACATGGGCAGCTTTCTTACTGGGGATGTATCAAACCCTTCAGGTAGGAGAGTTCCACAGGGCCACTGAACAACCAGCACATTCCAAGGTCTCCATGGACCCAAACGCACATTATGACGCATCCTCAGGAGAGGCCATTTCAACTCAGCCCCCTGGGTAGCGTGCCCCAGAGGCAGCAGGTCAAACATATCTTTTCGCTAATGGCCAATGGGAATGCGAGGCATGCTGTACAGGGATCCATCCTTCGAACCCTGCTCTCCAGTCCTTCTGTATGGTATGTCCTGGAGCCATGCAACAGGACTCGAATGTCCCACAGAAGGAAACATTGTGGTTTGGGGCAACCTCCAAACTCAGCGTGGGAAAACTTCCTTGGCCTCATGAGGCCCCCGCTTCATGAAGGTGCCATCATGGACACATACTCCAGCCTCAGCCAACGTCTGATCCTCAGCCTGGCTTCAGATGCAGGAGATTTTGATTCAGCCTCTGCAGAGTGGGTCTGCTCTGCCCTTGGCTCCAATCCTCACCCTAGCTTGTTATTTCAGACTTCTGTCCTCTCACTCCTGGCCCACAAGCCCTCCCTACTGGGAATTCTGGGGCCACAAAGAAGCACTCTGCCTGCCTCCCAGGAGAAAAACATTGTCTATGGTGCTGCCCAGAAACCCCAAATGAGGATCAAACTGCTTGGCCCTCCGCAACACCCCAATTGCATAGGCTACCTTAAACACTGATGCTCTGTCGCAAATAGCCTGAGCCCAGACCTTCCAACAGACACCGACACAGCTGGCTGCACACCCAGCACATTGGACCCGCCACTGCCTTAGGCCACCATCCATTCCCAACCTGGGTTTTCAGTCATCGGAACCTAGACCTTATCTCCAATCCCTGCACAGGGGGAAACCTGATGCACAAGTCAGAACCCCTCCTTCCCCATGGCAAGAAAACTTGCTGCTGGCAGTGAGTCAAACCTTCAGTGTAGGAGAAAATGGCATGGCCCATGAGGCAACGCCCAGGCTTTAGGGCCGCCTTGGGCACAAACACACATTGTGACCCTCAGCGTGAGTACCTTATTCAAGTAACGCCTCTCAGTGACTGGACCAAGAGCCCGCATATGTGGCTTGCCATGCCCATAGGCACCCAGGATTAACTAGATGGTGTGTATTCCAGTTGAGGGAACCCACTGCTGTGCTCTAGAGTCCCTCTCCTGGTGGGTCCCCTGTGGCAGAAAACAGTACTTTTCCCTTCCCACAGAATGAATCCAAACACTTGGGAGCTTGCACAATCCCCCGAGAGGAAGGCTCTTCCTCGGCCTCTGAGACAACCCCTACCCTGACCGGACACTGTGAACGCAACACCCAGAGACAAAATCCTGAGTGACTGCCTCCCACTTGCCCTCCTTTGATATCCAGAGGATCTCCCCTCACGGACTGGAGATCAGTCCTGCCATTACCTTGGCCACTAGCTGAGCCAAGTTTGCTTTTTCAGACATCTGTCCCGACAGCCCTGGCAAACACAGCCTCTAGGCTGGGTCCTCTGGAGCCATACCACAGGACCGTGCCTGCTCTCTCCTGGAAAACTGTGTCCATTCCTTTGGACACACACCTCCAGAATATGAGAAACCTCAAGGCCCCCTAGGACATCCCACTACTGGGAGGCTCCCTGGACACACAGGGGCATTCCGACACAAGCTGAGCAGCTACCTCCACGAAGGAATGCCCACAGATGTCAACAGAGATAGAAGGTTGAGCCGGACAGGCCCTTAGGCCATAATCTCAACTCTTGCTTTGGGTTCCAGGTGTTACTCCTCAGAGGCTTTGGTTCGAAGAACAGGATATGGGGCTTTCCTGAGGCACTGAACAGAACTCCTCTCGTCTTCACATGGGAAGCCTCCTTGTTGATGCTGTGTCAAACACCTCAGTTTGGAAAACCCTGCAGAGTCCCTGAGCCACCTCCACATTCCAAGGTCTCCCAGGCCACCAAGCCACAGTAGGACTCATCTTCAGGAGAGTCCATTTCAACTCTCCCCTCTGGGTAGCTCACCCAGGAGCCTGCAGATTGAGCCTGCCTTGTCCTGACTGAAGAGTGGGAATATGAGGTGGCGTTCCCAGGCATCCATGCTTAGACACCTGCTCTCGAGTCTTTCCGTATGGGGCCTCCAGGAACCATCCAATAGGACTCGAATCTCGTGCAGAAGGAAAACTTGAGGTTTGGAGTAGTTCACAAATCCCATTGTAGGCAAACCTCCCTGGCCTAATGAAGCCCTCACCCTTCAGGAAGAGGCCATGCTGGACAAAAACTCTAGCCTGAGGCACGTCTCATAGTTGACATGACCTCAGTGCAGGAGATCTCGATTCAGCCTCTGCAGATTGGGCCTGCCATGCCCTCGGTCCCAAACCTCACGCTACCTTGTGTTTTCAGACTTCCTTCCTCACACTCCTGGCTAACAAGCCCTCCGGACTAGGAACTCCGGAACCAAAACCCAGCCCAGTGTCTGCCCAACGGAAGAAAAACATTTTCCTGTGGGGCTCTCCAGAAAACCCAGATGAGGATCAACCTGCTCGGGCCTCGACTGTACCCGAACTGGATAGGATGCTCTGGGCACTCATGCTCTGTCTGACACAGCCTGAAGCCAGACGTCCAGACAGACATGGAGACAGATGGCCGCACACCCAGCACTTCGGACACGCCATGGTCTTATGCCGTCACCTCTTCCTAACCTTGGTTTTCAGATATCTGAACCTAGACATTATATCAATTCTCCACACAGCTGGGTATCGCAAGCACAAAACAGAACTCCTCCTTCCCCATGGCTGTCAAGCTTGCTCTTGGCATGGAGTCACACCTTCAGGGTGGGAGAAACCTTCATGGCCCCTGATGCCACGCCCAAACTTGAGTGCTGCTTGGGCACAAATTTACACTGTGACCCTCAGCATGAGCCCCATGTCAAAGAAAGGCCTGTCAGGACCTGGACCAAGAGCCCGCATATGGGGCTTGCCAAGCCTCTATGCACCCAATCCTCACCAGTGTTTGAGTTTTCCAGTCGCCCCACCTGTACCTGGGCTCTGCTCTGGAATCCCTTTCTTGGAGAGACACATGAGCCAGACAACACGACTCCACCATTCCCTCAAAATGACCCCAAACTCTTGGGAGCTGGGACAAATCCCCAGAGAGGGATACTCGTCCACAGTCACTGAGGCCACCGCTCCAATCCACGGCTATCCGGGACACAACATCCAGAGACAAAAGCCTGAAGGAACGCCTTCCACTCGCCCTTGTTTCAGAGGCCCAGGAGTTCCCTCTCAGGCTGTACATCCGGCCTGTCATACCCTAGGCGCCACTCATAAGCTGACTTTGTGTTTTAAGACTTCTGCCCACAGCATGGACCAACACAACCTCCAGGCTAGGGCCTCTGAAGCCACAGCGAAAGATTGTGCCGGCCCTCTCTAAGGAAAGTGTGTCCAATCCATTGACCACAACCCTACAGGTTAGGGAAAAGCTCCAAGGCCCCTGAGGCCATCAATAGGTAGGCCACCCTGGACTAAGAGGGGCTCTCTGACACCAGCAGAGCAACTATCTCCACTTAGATTCTCAGACAGTGTCCCCAGAGACAGAAGGTTGAAATGGACAGGCCCCCAGGCCCTAATATGAACCTTAGCTTCGGTTTCCATGTTTCCGTTCTCAGAGGACTGTTTTCGTAGACCAGCACATGGGGCTTTTCTGAGGCACCAAACCAAGCATCTCTCGTCTCCACATGGGCAGCTTTCTTACTGGGGATGTATCAAACCCTTCAGGTAGGAGAGTTCCGCAAGGCCACCGAACAACCAGCACATTCCAAGGTCTCCATGGACCCAAACGCACATTATGACGCATCCTCAGGAGAGGCCATTTCAACTCAGCCCCCTGGAAAGCGTGACCCAGAGGCAGCAGATCAAACATATCTTGTCGCTAATGGCCAATTGGAATGCGAGGAATGCTGTACAGGGATACATCCTTCGAACCATGCTCTCCAGTCCTTCCATATGGTATGTCCTGGAGCCATGCAACAGGACTCGAATGTCCCGCAGAAGGAAACCTTGTGGTTTGGGGCAACCTCCAAACTCAGTGTGGGAAAACTTCCTTGGCCTCATGAGGCCCCCACTGCATGAAGGTGCCCTCATGGACACATACTCCAGCCTCAGCCAACGTCTGATCCTCAGCCTGACTTCAGATGCAGGAGATTTTGATTCAGCCTCTGCAGAGTGGGCCTGCTCTGCCCTTGGCTCCAATACTCACCCTAGCTTGTGTTTTCAGACTTCCGTCCTCACACTCCTTGCCCACAAACCCTCCCTACTGGGAATTCTGGGGCCACACTGAAGCACTCTGCCTGCCTCCCAGGAGAAAAACATTGTCTATGGTGCTGCCCAGAAACCCCAAATGAGGATCAAACTGCTTGGCCCTCAGCAACACCCCAATTGCATAGGCTACCTTAAACACTGATGCTCTGTCGCAAATAGCCTGAGCCCAGACCTTCCAACAGACACCAACACAGCTGGCTGCACACCCAGCACATTGGACCCGCCACTGCCTTAGGCCACCATCCATTCCCAACCTGGGTTTTCAGTCATCGGATCCAATCCCTGCACAGGGGGGAACCTGATGCACAAATCAGAACCCCTCCTTCCCCATGGCAAGAAAACTTGCTGCTGGCAGTGAGTCAAACCTTCAGTGTAGGAAAAACGACATGGCCCATGAGGCAACGCCCAAGTGTTAGGGCCGCCTTGGGCACAAACACACATTGTGACCCTCAGCGTGAGTACCTTATTCAAGTAACGCTTCTCAGTGACTGGACCAAGAGCCCGCATATGTGGCTTGCCATGCCCATAGGCACCCAGGATTAGCTAGATGGTGTGTATTTCTTTTCAGGGAACCCACTGCTGTGCACTAGAGTCCCTCTCCTGGGGGGTCCCCTGTGGCAGAAAACAGTACTCTTCATTCCCACAGAATGAACACAAACACTTGGGAGCTTGGACAATCCCCCGAGAGGAAGGCTCTTCCTCGGCCTCTGAGACAACCCCTACCCTGACCGGACACTGTAAACGCAACACCCAGAGACAAAATCCTGAGTGACTGCCTCCCACTTGCCCTACTTTGATTTCCAGGGGATCTCACCTCACGGACTGGAGATCAGGCCTGCCATTACATTGGCCCCTAGCTGAGCCAAGTTTGCTTTTTCAGACATCTGTCCCCACAGCCCTGGCAAACACAGCCTCTAGGCTGGGTCCTCTGGAGCCATACCACAGGACCGTGCCTGCTCTCTCCTGGGAAACTGTGTCCATTCCTTTGGCCACACACCTCCAGAATATGAGAAACCTCAAGGCCTCCGAGGACATCCCACTACTGGGAGCCTCACTGGACTCACAGGGGCATTCGGACACAAGCTGAGCAGCTACATCCATGAATGCATGCACACAGATGTCAACAGAGATAGAAGGTTGAGCCGGACAGGCCTTTAGGCCGTAGTCTCAACTCTTGCTTTGGTTTCCAGGTGTCACTCCTCAGAGGCTGTGGTTCGAAGAACAGGGTATGGGGCTTTCCTGAGGCATGGAACAGAACTCCTCTCGTCTCCACTTGGGAAGTTTCCTTGTTGGAGCCGTGTCAAACACCTCATGTTGGAGAATCCTGCAGAGTCCCTGAGCCACCTCCACATTCCAAGCTCTCCCAGGCCACCAAGCCACAGTAGGACTCATCTTCAGGAGAGTCCATTTCAACTCTCCCCTCTGGGTAGCTCACCCAGGAGCCCGCAGATTGAGCCTGCCTTGTCCTGACTAAAGAGTGGGAATATGAGGTGGCGTTCCCAGGCATCCATGCTTAGACACCTGCTCTCGAGTCTTTCCATATGGGGCCTCTTGGAACCATCCAATAGGACTCGACTGTAGTGCAGAAGGTAACCTACAGTTTTGGAGCAGTTCACAAATCCCATCGTAGGCAAAACTTTCTGGTCTCATGGAGCCCCCACACCCTTCAGGAAGAGGCCATGCTGGACAAAAACTCTAGCCTGAGGCACGTCTCATAGTTGAAATGACCTCAGTGCAGGAGATCTCGATTCAGCCTCTGCAGAGTGGGCCTGCCGTGCCCTCGGTCCCAAAGCTCACGCTAGCTTGTTTTTTCAGACTTCCTTCCTCACACTCCTGGCAAACAAGCCCTCCGGACTAGGAACTCCGGAACCAAAACCCAGCCCAGTGTCTGCCCAACGGAAGAAAAACGTTTCCCTGTGGGGCTCTCCAGAAAACCCAGATGAGGATCAACCTGCTCGGGCCTCGACGGTACCCGAACTGGATAGGCTGCTCCTGGCAATCATGCTCTGCCTGACACAGCCTGAAGCCAGACGTCCAGACAGACAAGGAGACAGCTGGCCGCACACCCAGCACTTCAGACATGCCATGGTCTTATGCCGTCACCTCATCCTAACCTTGGTTTTCAGATATCTGAACCTAGACATTATATCAATTCTCCACACAGCTGGGTATAGCAAGCACAAAGCAGAACTCCTCCTTCCCCATGGCTGTCAAGCTTGCTCTTGGCATGGAGTCACATCTTCAGGGTGGGAGAAACCTTCATGGACCCTGATGCCACGCCCAAACTTGAGTGCTGCTTGGGCACAAATTCACACTGTGACCCTCAGCATGAGCCTCATGTCAAAGAAAGGCCTGTCAGGGCCTGGACCAAGAGCCCACATATGGGGCTTGCCAAGCCCCTATGCACCCAATCCACACCACGATTTGAATTTTCCAGTCGCCCCGCCCGTACCTGGAGCTCTGCTCTGGAATCCCTTTCTTGGAGATACCCATGAGCCAGACAACACGACTCCTCCCTTCCCACAAAATGACCCCAAACTCTTGGGAGCTGGGACAAATCCCCAGAGAGGGATACTCGTCCACAGTACCTGAGGCCACCGCTCCAATCCACGGCTATCCCGGACACAACATCTAGAGACAAAAGCCTGAAGGAACGCCTCCCACTCGCCCTTGTTTCAGAGGCCCAGGAGCTCCCTCTCGGGCTGTACATCCGGCCTGTCATACCCTAAGCGCCACTCCTAAGCTGAGTTTGTGTATTCAGATCTGTGCCCACAGCCTGGACCCACACAACATCCAGGCTAGGGCCTCTGGACCAAACAGTGAAAGATTGTGCCTGCCGTCTCCAAGGAAAGTGTGCCCAATCCATTGACCACAACCCTACAGGTTAGGGAAAAGCTCCAAGGTCCCTGAGGCCATCAATAATATAGGCCACCCTGGACTAAGAGGGGCTCTCTGACACCAGCAGAGCAACTATCTCCACTTCGACTCTCAGACAGTGTCCCCAGAGACAGAAGGTTGAAATGGACAGGCCCCAGGCCCTAATCTGAACCTTAGCTTTGGTTTCCATGTTTCCGTTCTCAGAGGACTGTTTTCGTAGACCAGCACATGGGGCTTTTCTGAGGCACCAAACCAAACATCTCTCATCTCCACATGGGCAGCTTTCTTACTGGGATGTATCAAACACTTCAGGTAGGAGAGTTCCGCAGGCCCCTGAACAACCAGCACATTCCAAGGTCTCCATGGACCCAAACCCACATTATGACGCATCCTCAGGAGAGGCCATTTCAACTCAGCCCCCTGGGTCGCGTGTTCCAGAGGCAGCAGATCAAACATATCTTGTCGCTAATAGCCAATGGGAATGCGAGGCATGCTGTACAGGGATCCATCCTTCGAACCCTGCTCTCCAGTCCTTCCATATGGTATGTCCTGGAGCCATGCAACAGGACTCGAATGTCCCGCAGAAGGAAACCTTGTGGTTTGGGGCAACCTCCAAACTCAGCGTGGGAAAACTTCCTTGGCCTCATGAGGCCCCCACTTCATGAAGGTGCCATCATGGACACATACTCCAGCCTCAGCCAACGTCTGATCCTCAGCCTGACTTCAGATGCAGGAGATTTTGATTCAGCCTCTGCAGAGTGGGCCTGCTCTGCCCTTGGTTCCAATCCTCACACTAGCTTGTGTTTTCAGACTTCCGTCCTCACACTCCTGGCCCACAAACCCTCCCTAGTGCTTCATTCTGGGGCCACAATGAAGCACTGTGCCTGCCTCCCAAGAGAAATCATTGTCTATGGCGCTGCCCAGAAACCCCAAATGAGGATCAAACTGCTTGGCCCTCGGCAACACCCCAATTGCATAGGCTACCTTAAACAGTGATGCTCTGTCGCAAATAGCCTGAGCCCAGACCTTCCAACAGACACCGACACAGCTGGCTGCACACCCAGCACATTGGACCCGCCACTGCCTTAGGCCACCATCCATTCCCAACCTGGGTTTTCAGTCATCGGAACCTAGACCTTATCTCCAATCCCTGCACAGGGGGGAACCTGATGCACAAGTGAGAACCCCTCCTACCCCATGGCAATAAACCTTGCTGCTGGCAGTGAGTCAAACCTTCAGTGTAGGAGAAAACGGCATGGCCCATGAGGCCACGCCCAAGCGTGAGGGCCGCCTTGGGCACAAACACACATTGTGACCCTCAGCGTGAGTACCTTATTCAAGTAACGCCTCTCAGTGACTGGACCAAGAGCCCGCATATGTGGCTTGCCATGCCCATAGGCACCCAGGACTAACTAGATGGTGTGTATTCCAGTTGAGGGAACCCACTGCTGTGCTCTAGAGTCCCTCTCCTGGGGGGTCCCCTGTGGCAGAAAACAGTATTCTTCATTCCCACAGAATGAACACAAACACTTGGGAGCTTGGACAATCCCCCGAGATGAAGGCTCTTCCTCGGCCTCTGAGACAACCCCTACCCTGACCGGACACTGTAAACGCAACACCCAGAGACAAAATCCTGAGTGACTGCCTCCCACTTGCCCTACTTTGATTTCCAGAGGATCTCCCCTCACGGACTCAGATCAGGCCTGCCATTACATTGGCCCCTAGCTGAGCCAAGTTTGCTTTTTCAGACATCTGTCCCCACAGCCCTGGCAAACACAGCCTCTAGGCTGGGTCCTCTGGAGCCATACCACAGGACCGTGCCTGCTCTCTCCTGGGAAACTGTGTCCATTCCTTTGGCCACACACCTCCAGAATATGAGAAACCTCAAGGCCTCCGAGGACATCCCACTACTGGGAGCCTCTCTGGACTCACAGGGGCATTCGGACACAAGCTGAGAAGCTACATCCATGAATGCATGCACACAGATGTCAACAGAGATAGAAGGTTGAGCCGGACAGGCCTTTAGGCCGTAGTCTCAACTCTTGCTTTGGTTTCCAGGTGTCACTCCTCAGAGGCTGTGGTTCGAAGAACAGGGTATGGGGCTTTCCTGAGGCACGGAACAGAACTCCTCTCGTCTCCACATGGGAAGTTGCCTTGTTGGAGCCGTGTCAAACACCTCATGTTGGAGAATCCTGCAGAGTCCCTGAGCCACCTCCACATTCCAAGGTCTCCCAGGCCACCAAGCCACAGTAGTACTCATCTTCAGGAGAGTCCATTTCAACTCTCCCCTCTGGGTAGCTCACCCAGGAGCCCGCAGATTGAGCCTGCCTTGTCCTGACTAAAGAGTGGGAATATGAGGTGGCGTTCCCAGGCATCCATGCTTAGACAACTGCTCTCGAGTCTTTCCATATGGGGCCTCTTGGAACCATCCAATAGGACTCGACTGTCGTGCAGAAGGTAACCTTCAGTTTTGGAGCAGTTCACAAATCCCATCGTAGGCAAAACTTTCTGGCCTCATGGAGCCCCCACACCCTTCAGGAAGAGGCCATGCTGGACAAGAACTCTAGCCTGAGGCACGTCTCATAGTTGACATGACCTCAGTGCAGGAGATCTCAATTCAGCCTCTGCAGAGTGGGCCTGCCGTGTCCTCGGTCCCAAACCTCACGCTAGCTTGTTTTTTCAGACTTCCTTCCTCACACTCCTGGCAAACAAGCCCTCCGGACTAGGAACTCCGGAACCAAAACCCAGCCCAGTGTCTGCCCAACGGAAGAAAAACTTTTCCCTGTGGTGAACTCCAGAAAACCCAGATGAGGATCAACCTGCTCGGGCCTCGATGGTACCCGAACTGGATAGGCTGCTCTGGGCACTCATGCTCTGCCTGACACAGCCTGAAGCCAGACGTCCAGACAGACAAGGAGACAGCTGGCCGCACACCCAGCACTTCAGACATGCCATGGTCTTATGCCGTCACCTCATCCTAACCTTGGTTTTCAGATATCTGAACCTAGACATTATATCAATTCTCCACACAGCTGGGTATAGCAAGCACAAAACAGAACTCCTCCTTCCCCATGGCTGTCTAGCTTGCTCTTGGCATGGAGTCACACCTTCAGGGTGGGAGAAACCTTCATGGCCCCTGATGCCACGCCCAAACTTGAGTGCTGCTTGGGCACAAATTCACACTGTGACCCTCAGCATGAGCCCCATGTCAAAGAAAGGCCTGTCAGGGCCTGGACCAAGAGCCCACATATGGGGCTTGCCAAGCCCCTATGCACCCAATCCTCACCACGGTTTGAATTTTCCAGTCGCCCCGCCCGTACCTATAGCTCTGCTCTAGAATCCCTTTCTTGGAGAGACCCATGAGCCAGACAACACGACTCCACCCTTCCCACAAAATGACCCCAAACTCTTGGGAGCTGGGACAAATCCCCAGAGAGGGATACTCGTCCACAGTACCTGAGGCCACCGCTCCAATCCACGGCTATCCCGGACACAACATCCAGAGACAAAAGCCTGAAGGAACGCCTCCCACTCGCCCTTGTTTCAGAGGCCCAGGAGCTCCCTCTCGGGCTGTACATCCAGCCTGCCATACCCTAGGCGCCACTCATAAGCTGAGTTTGTGTATTCAGGCTTCTGTGCCCACAGCCTGGACCCACACAACATCCAGGCTTGGGCCTCTGGACCAAACAGCGAAAGATTGTGCCTGCCCTCTCCAAGGAAAGCGTGCCCAATCCATTGACCACAACCCTACAGGTTAGGGAAAAGCTCCAAGGTCCCTGAGGCCATCAATAGTATAGGCCACCCTGGACTAAGAGGGGCTCTCTGACACCAGCGGAGCAACTATCTCCACTTAGACTCTCAGACAGTGTCCCCAGAGACAGAAGGTTGAAATGGACAGGCCCCCAGGCCCTAATCTGAACCTTAGCTTTGGTTTCCATGTTTCCGTTCTCAGAGGACTGTTTTCGTAGACCAGCACATGGGGCTTTTCTGAGGCACCAAACCAAACATCTCTCATCTCCACATGGGCAGCTTTCTTACTGGGATGTATCAAACACTTCAGGTAGGAGAGTTCCGCAGGGCCACTGAACAACCAGCACATTCCATGGTCTCCATGGACCCAAACGCACATTATGACGCATCCTCAGGAGAGGCCATTTCAAATCAGCCCCTGGGTCGCGTGTTCCAGAGGCAGCAGATCAAACATATCTTGTCGCTAATAGCCAATGGGAATGCGAGGCATGCAGTACAGGGATCCATCCTTCGAACCCTGCTCTCCATTCCTTCCAAATGGTATGTCCTTGAGCCATGCAACAGGACTCGAATGTCCCGCAGAAGGAAACCTTGTGGTTTGGGGCAACCTCCAAACTCAGCGTGGGAAAACTTCCTTGGCCTCATGAGGCCCCCACTTCATGAAGGTGCCATCATGGACACATACGCCAGCCTCAGCCAACGTCTGATCCTCATCCTGTTTTCAGATGCAGGAGATTTTGATTCAGCCTCTGCAGAGTGGGCCTGCTCTGCCCTTGGCTCCAATCCTCACACTAGCTTGTGTTTTCAGACTTCCGTCCTCACACTCCTGGCCCACAAACCCTCCCTACTGGGAATTCTGGGGCCACAATGAAGCACTGTGCCTGCCTCCCAGGAGAAAAACCTTGTCTATTGCGCTGCCCAGAAACCCCAAATGAGGATCAAACTTCTTGGCCCTCGGCAACACCCGAATTGCATAGGCTACCTTAAACAGTGATGCTCTGTCGCAAATAGCCTGAGCCCAGACCTTCCAACAGACACCGACACAGCTGGCTGCACACCCAGCACATTGGACCCGCCACTGCCTTAGGCCACCATCCATTCCCAACCTGGGTTTTCAGTCATCGGAACCTAGACCTTATCTCCAATCCCTTCACAGGGGGGAACCTGATGCACAAGTCAGAACCCCTCCTACCCCATGGCAAGAAACCTTGCTGCTGGCAGTGAGTCAAACCTTCAGTGTAGGAGAAAACGGCATGGCCCATGAGGCCACGCCCAAGCGTGAGGGCTGCCTTGGGCATAAACACACATTGGGACCCTCAGCGTGAGTACCTTATTCAAGTAACGCCTCTCAGTGACTGGACCAAGAGCCCGCATATGTGGCTTGCCATGCCCATAGGCACCCAGGACTAACTAGATGGTGTGTATTCCAGTTGAGGGAACCCACTGCTGTGCTCTAGAGTCCCTCTCCTGCGGGGTCCCCTGTGGCAGAAAACAGTACTCTACATTCCCACAGAATGAACACAAACACTTGGGAGCTTGGACAATCCCCCTAGAGGAAGGCTCTTCCTCGGCCTCTGAGACAACCCCTACCCTGACCGGACACTGTAAACGCAACACCCAGAGACAAAATCCTGAGTGACTGCCTCCCACTTGCCCTACTTTGATTTCCAGAGGATCTCCCCTCACGGACTAAAGATCAGGCCTGCCATTACATTGGACCCTAGCTGAGCCAAGTTTGCTTTTTCAGACATCTGTCCCCACAGCCCTGGCAAACACAGCCTCTAGGCTGGGTCCTCTGGAGTCATACCACAGGACCGTGCCTGCTCTCTCCTGGGAAACTGTGTCCATTCCTTTGGCCACACACCTCCAGAATATGAGAAACCTCAAGGCCTCCGAGGACATCCCACTACTGGGAGCCTCACTGGACTCACAGGGGCATTCGGACACAAGCTGAGCAGCTACATCCATGAATGCATGCACACAGATGTCAACAGAGATAGAAGGTTGAGCCGGACAGGCCTTTAGGCCATAGTCTCAACTCTTGCTTTGGTTTCCAGGTGTCACTCCTCAGAGGGTTTGGTTCGAAGAACAGGGTAGGGGCTTTCCTGAGGCACGGAACAGAACTCCTCTCGTCTCCACATGGGAAGTTTCCTTGTTGGAGCCGTGTCAAACACCTCATGTTAGAGAATCCTGCAGAGTCCCTGAGCCACCTCCACATTCCAAGGTCTCCCAGGCCACCAAGCCACATAGGACTCATCTTCAGGAGAGTCCATTTCAACTCTCCCCTCTGGGTAGCTCACCCAGGAGCCCGCAGATTGAGCCTGCCTTGTCCTGACTAAAGAGTGGGAATATGAGGTGGCGTTCCCAGGCATCCATGCTTAGACACCTGCTCTCGAGTCTTTCCATATGGGGCCTCTTGGAACCATCCAATAGGACTCGACTGTCGTGCAGAAGGTAACCTTCAGTTTTGGAGCAGTTCACAAATCCCATCGTAGGCAAATCTTTCTGGCCTCATGAAGCCCCCACACACTTCAGGAAGAGTCCATGCTGGACAAGAACTCTAGCCTGAGGCACGTCTCATAGTTGACATGACCTCAGTGCAGGAGATCTCGATTTAGCCTCTGCAGAGTGGGCCTGCCGTGCCCTCGGTCCCAAACCTCACACTAGCTTGTGTTTTCAGACTTCCTTCCTCACACTCCTGGCAAACAAGCCCTCCGGACTAGGAAATCCGGAACCAAAACCCAGCCCAGTGTCTTCCCAACGGAAGAAAAATGTTTCCCTGTGGGGCTCTCCAGAAAACCCAGATGAGGATCAACCTGCTCGGGCCTCGACGGTACCCGAACTGGATAGGCTGCTCTGGGCACTCATGCTCTGCCTGACACAGCCTGAAGCCAGACGTCCAGACAGACAAGGAGACAGCTGGCCGCACACCCAGCACTTCGGACACGCCATGGTCTTATGCCGTCACCTCATCCTAACCTTGGTTTTCAGATATCTGAACCTAGACATTATATCAATTCTCCACACAGCTGGGTATAGCAAGCACAAAACAGAACTCCTCCTTCCCCATGGCTGTCAAGCTTGCTCTTGGCATGGAGTCACACCTTCAGGGTGGGAGAAACCTTCATGGCCCCTGATGCCACGCCCAAACTTGAGTGCTGCTTGGGCACAAATTCACACTGTGACCCTCAGCATGAGCCCCATGTCAAAGAAACGCCTGTCAGGGCCTGGACCAAGAGCCCACATATGGGGCTTGCCAAGCCCCTATGCACCCAATCCTCACCACGGTTTGAATTTTCCAGTCACCCCGCCCGTACCTGGAGCTCTGCTCTGGAATCCCTTTCTTGGAGAGACCCATGAGCCAGACAACACGACTCCACCCTTCCCACAAAATGACCCCAAACTCTTGGGAGCTGGGACAAATCCCCAGAGAGGGATACTCGTCCACAGTACCTGAGGCCACCGCTCCAATCCACGGCTATCCCGGACACAACATCCAGAGACAAAAGCCTGAAGGAACGCCTCCCACTCGCCCTTGTTTCAGAGGCCCAGGAGCTCCCTCTCGGGCTGTACATCCGGCCTGTCATACCCTAAGCGCCACTCATAAGCTGAGTTTGTGTATTCAGGCTTCTGTGCCCACAGCCTGGACCCACACAACATCCAGGCTAGGGCCTCTAAACCAAACAGCGAAAGATTGTGCCTGCCCTCTCCAAGGAAAGTGTGCCCAATCCTTTGACCACAACCCTACAGGTTAGGGAAAAGCTCCAAGGTCCCTGAGGCCATCAATAGTATAGGCCACCCTGGACTAAGAGGGGCTCTCTGACACCAGCGGAACAACTATCTCCACTTAGACTCTCAGACAGTGTCCCCAGAGACAGAAGGTTGAAATGGACAGGCCCCCAGGCCCTAATCTGAACCTTAGCTTTGGTTTCCATGTTTCCGTTCTCAGAGGACTGTTTTCGTAGACCAGCACATGGGGCTTTTCTGAGGCACCAAACCAAACATCTCTCATCTCCACATGGGCAGCTTTCTTACTGGGATGTATCAAACACTTCAGGTAGGAGAGTTCCGCAGGGCCACTGAACAACCAGCACATTCCATGGTCTCCATGGACCCAAACGCACATTATGACGCATCCTCAGGAGAGGCCATTTCAACTCAGCCCCTGGGTCGCGAGTTCCAGAGGCAGCAGATCAAACATATCTTGTCGCTAATAGCCAATGGGAATGCGAGGCATCCAGTACAGGGATCCATCCTTCGAACCCTGCTCTCCAGTCCTTCCAAATGGTATGTCCTTGAGCCATGCAACAGGACTCGAATGTCCCGCAGAAGGAAACCTTGTGGTTTGGGGCAACCTCCAAACTCAGCGTGGGAAAACTTCCTTGGCCTCATGAGGCCCCCACTTCATGAAGGTGCCATCATGGACACATACGCCAGCCTCAGCCAACGTCTGATCCTCATCCTGTTTTCAGATGCAGGAGATTTTGATTCAGCCTCTGCAGAGTGGGCCTGCTCTGCCCTTGGCTCCAATCCTCACACTAGCTTGTGTTTTCAGACTTCCGTCCTCACACTCCTGGCCCACAAACCCTCCCTAGTGCTTCATTCTGGGGCCACAATGAAGCACTGTGCCTGCCTCCCAGGAGAAAAACATTGTCTATGGCGCTGCCCAGAAACCCCAAATGAGGATCAAACTGCTTGGCCCTCGGCAACACCCCAATTGCATAGGCTACCTTAAACAGTGATGCTCTGTCGCAAATAGCCTGAGCCCAGACCTTCCAACAGACACCGACACAGCTGGCTGCACACCCAGCACATTGGACCCGCCACTGCCTTAGGCCACCATCCATTCCCAACCTGGGTTTTCAGTCATCGGAACCTAGACCTTATCTCCAATCCCTGCACAGGGGGGAACCTGATGCACAAGTCAGAACCCCTCTTACCCCATGGCAAGAAACCTTGCTGCTGGCAGTGAGTCAAACCTTCAGTGTAGGAGAAAACGGCATGGCCCATGAGGCCACGCCCAAGCGTGAGGGCTGCCTTGGGCATAAACACACATTGGGACCCTCAGCGTGAGTACCTTATTCAAGTAACGCCTCTCAGTGACTGGACCAAGAGCCCGCATATGTGGCTTGCCATGCCCATAGGCACCCAGGACTAACTAGATGGTGTGTATTCCAGTTGAGGGAACCCACTGCTGTGCTCTAGAGTCCCTCTCCTGCGGGGTCCCCTGTGGCAGAAAACAGTACTCTTCATTCCCACAGAATGAACACAAACACTTGGGAGCTTGGACAATCCCCCGAGAGGAAGGCTCTTCCTCGGCCTCTGAGACAACCCCTACCCTGACCGGACACTGTAAACGCAACACCCAGAGACAAAATCCTGAGTGACTGCCTCCCACTTGCCCTACTTTGATTTCCAGAGAATCTCCCCTCACGGACTAAAGATCAGGCCTGCCATTACATGGACCCTAGCTGAGCCAAGTTTGCTTTTTCAGACATCTGTCCCCACAGCCCTGGCAAACACAGCCTCTAGGCTGGGTCCTCTGGAGCCATACCACAGGACCGTGCCTGCTCTCTCCTGGGAAACTGTGTCCATTCCTTTGGCCACACACCTCCAGAATATGAGAAACCTCAAGGCCTCCGAGGACATCCCACTACTGGGAGCCTCACTGGACTCACAGGGGCATTCGGACACAAGCTGAGCAGCTACATCCATGAATGCATGCACACAGATGTCAACAGAGATAGAAGGTTGAGGCGGACAGGCCTTTAGGCCGTAGTCTCAACTCTTGCTTTGGTTTCCAGGTGTCACTCCTCAGAGGCTTTGGTTCGAAGAACATGGTAGGGGCTTTCCTGAGGCACGGAACAGAACTCCTCTCGTCTCCACATGGGAAGTTTCCTTGTTGGAGCCGTGTCAAATACCTCATGTTAGAGAATCCTGCAGAGTCCCTGAGCCACCTCCACATTCCAAGGTCTCCCAGGCCACCAAGCCACATAGGACTCATCTTCAGGAGAGTCCATTTCAACTCTCCCCTCTGGGTAGCTCACCCAGGAGCCCGCAGATTGAGCCTGCCTTGTCCTGACTAAAGAGTGGGAATATGAGGTGGCGTTCCCAGGCATCCATGCTTAGACACCTGCTCTCGAGTCTTTCCATATGGGGCCTCTTGGAACCATCCAATAGGACTCGACTGTCGTGCAGAAGGTAACCTTCAGTTTTGGAGCAGTTCACAAATCCCATCGTAGGCAAATCTTTCTGGCCTCATGAAGCCCCCACACACTTCAGGAAGAGTCCATGCTGGACAAGAACTCTAGCCTGAGGCACGTCTCATAGTTGACATGACCTCAGTGCAGGAGATCTCGATTCAGCCTCTGCAGAGTGGGCCTGCCGTGCCCTCGGTCCCAAACCTCACACTAGCTTGTGTTTTCAGACTTCCTTCCTCACACTCCTGGCAAACAAGCCCTCCGGACTAGGAAATCCGGAACCAAAACCCAGCCCAGTGTCTTCCCAACGGAAGAAAAACGTTTCCCTGTGGGGCTCTCCAGAAAACCCAGATGAGGATCAACCTGCTCGGGCCTCGACGGTACCCGAACTGGATAGGCTGCTCTGGGCACTCATGCTCTGCCTGACACAGCCTGAAGCCAGACGTCCAGACAGACAAGGAGACAGCTGGCCGCACACCCAGCACTTCGGACACGCCATGGTCTTATGCCGTCACCTCATCCTAACCTTGGTTTTCAGATATCTGAACCTAGACATTATATCAATTCTCCACACAGCTGGGTATAGCAAGCACAAAACAGAACTCCTCCTTCCCCATGGCTGTCAAGCTTGCTCTTGGCATGGAGTCACACCTTCAGGGTGGGAGAAACCTTCATGGCCCCTGATGCCACGCCCAAACTTGAGTGCTGCTTGGGCACAAATTCACACTGTGACCCTCAGCATGAGCCCCATGTCAAAGAAACGCCTGTCAGGGCCTGGACCAAGAGCCCACATATGGGGCTTGCCAAGCCCCTATGCACCCAATCCTCACCACGGTTTGAATTTTCCAGTCACCCCGCCCGTACCTGGAGCTCTGCTCTGGAATCCCTTTCTTGGAGAGACCCATGAGCCAGACAACACGACTCCACCCTTCCCACAAAATGACCCCAAACTCTTGGGAGCTGGGACAAATCCCCAGAGAGGGATACTCGTCCACAGTACCTGAGGCCACCGCTCCAATCCACGGCTATCCCGGACACAACATCCAGAGACAAAAGCCTGAAGGAACGCCTCCCACTCGCCCTTGTTTCAGAGGCCCAGGAGCTCCCTCTCGGGCTGTACATCCGGCCTGTCATACCCTAAGCGCCATCATAAGCTGAGTTTGTGTATTCAGACTTCTGTGCCCACAGCCTGGACCCACACAACATCCAGGCTAGGGCCTCTAAACCAAACAGCGAAAGATTGTGCCTGCCCTCTCCAAGGAAAGTGTGCCCAATCCTTTGACCACAACCCTACAGGTTAGGGAAAAGCTCCAAGGTCCCTGAGGCCATCAATAGTATAGGCCACCCTGGACTAAGAGGGGCTCTCTGACACCAGCGGAGAAACTATCTCCACTTAGACTCTCAGACAGTGTCCCCAGAGACAGAAGGTTGAAATGGACAGGCCCCCAGGCCCTAATCTGAACCTTAGCTTTGGTTTCCATGTTTCCGTTCTCAGAGGACTGTTTTCGTAGACCAGCACATGGTGCTTTTCTGAGGCACCAAACCAAACCTCTCTCATCCCCAATGGGCAGCTTTCTTACTGGGATGTATCAAACACTTCAGGTAGGAGAGTTCCGCAGGGTCACTAAACAACCACCACATTCCATGGTCTCCATGGACACAAACGCACATTATGACGCATCCTCAGGAGAGGCCATTTCAACTCAGCCCCCTGGGTCGCGTGTTCCAGAGGCAGCAGATCAAACATATCTTGTCGCTAATAGCCAATGGGAATGCGAGGCATGCAGTACAGGGATCCATCCTTCGAACCCTGCTCTCCAGTCCTTCCAAATGGTATGTCCTGGAACCATGCAACAGGACTCGAATGTCCCGCAGAAGGAAACCTTGTGGTTTGGGGCAACCTCCAAACTCAGCGTGGGAAAACTTCCTTGGCCTCATGAGGCCCCCGCTTCATGAAGGTGCCATCATGGACACATACGCCAGCCTTAGCCAACGTCTGATCCTCAGCCTGACTTCAGATGCAGGAGATTTTGATTCAGCCTCTGCAGAGTGGGCCTGCTCTGCCCTTGGCTCCAATCCTCACACTAGCTTGTGTTTTCAGACTTCCGTCCTCACACTCCTGGCCCACAAACCCTCCCTACTGGGAATTCTGGGGCCACAATGAAGCACTGTGCCTGCCTCCCAGGAGAAAAACATTGTCTATGGCGCTGCCCAGAAACCCCAAATGAGGATCAAACTGCTTGGCCCTCGGCAACACCCCAATTGCATAGGCTACCTTAAACAGTGATGCTCTGTCGCAAATAGCCTGAGCCCAGACCTTCCAACAGACACCGACACATCTGGCTGCACACCCAGCACATTGGACCCGCCACTGCCTTAGGCCACCATCCATTCCCAACCTGGGTTTTCAGTCATCGGAACCTAGACCTTATCTCCAATCCCTGCACGGGGGGAACCTGATGCACAAGTCAGAACCCCTCCTTCCCCCTGGCAAGAAACCTTGCTGCTGGCAGTGAGTCAAACCTTCAGTGTAGGAGAAAACGGCATGGCCCATGAGGCCACGCCCAAGCGTGAGGGCCGCCTTGGGCACAAACACACATTGTGACCCTCAGCGTGAGTACCTTATTCAAGTAACGCCTCTCAGTGACTGGACCAAGAGCCCGCATATGTGGCTTGCCATGCCCATAGGCACCCAGGACTAACTAGATGGTGTGTATTCCAGTTGAGGGAACCCACTGCTGTGCTCTAGAGTCCCTCTCCTGGGGGTTCCCCTGTGGCAGGAAACAGTACTCTTCATTCCCACAGAATGAACACAAACACTTGGGAGCTTGGACAATCCCCTGAGAGGAAGGCTCTTCCTCGGCCTCTGAGACAACCCCTACCCTGACCGGACACTGTAAACGCAACACCCAGAGACAAAATCCTGAGTGACTGCCTCCCACTTGCCCTACTTTGATTTCCAGAGGATCTCCCCTCACGGACTAGAGATCAGGCCTGCCATTACATTGGCCCCTAGCTGAGCCAAGTTTGCTTTTTCAGACATCTGTCCCCACAGCCCTGGCAAACAGAGCCTCTAGGCTGGGTCCTCTGGAGCCATACCACAGGACCGTGCCTGCTCTCTCCTGGGAAACTGTGTCCATTCCTTTGGCCACACACCTCCAGAATATGAGAAACCTCAAGGCCTCCGAGGACATCCCACTACTGGGAGCCTCACTGGACTCACAGGGGCATTCGGACACAAGCTGAGCAGCTACATCCATGAATGCATGCACACAGATGACAACAGAGATAGAAGGTTGAGCCGGACAGGCCTTTAGGCCGTAGTCTCAACTCTTACTTTGGTTTCCAGGTGTCACTCCTCAGAGGCTTTGGTTCGAAGAACAGGGTATGGGGCTTTCCTGAGGCACGGAACAGAACTCCTCTCGTCTCCACATGGGAAGTTTCCTTGTTGGAGCCGTGTCAAACACCTCATGTTGGAGAATCCTGCAGAGTCCCTGAGCCACCTCCACATTCCAAGGTCTCCCAGGCCACCAAGCCACAGTAGGACTCATCTTCAGGAGAGTCCATTTCAACTCTCCCCTCTGGGTAGCTCACCCAGGAGCCCGCAGATTGAGCCTGCCTTGTCCTGACTAAAGAGTGGGAATATGAGGTGGCGTTCCCAGGCATCCATGCTTAGACACCTGCTCTCGAGTCTTTCCATATGGGGCCTCTTGGAACCATCCAATAGGACTCGACTGTCGTGCAGAAGGTAACCTTCAGTTTTGGAGCAGTTCACAAATCCCATCGTAGGCAAAACTTTCTGGCCTCATGAAGCCCCCACACCCTTCAGGAAGAGGCCATGCTGGACAAGAACTCTAGCCTGAGGCACGTCTCATAGTTGACATGACCTCAGTGCAGGAGATCCCGATTCAGCCTCTGCAGAGTGGGCATGCCGTGACCTCGGTCCCAAACCTCACGCTAGCTTGTGTTTTCAGACTTCCTTCCTCACACTCCTGGCAAAGAAGCCCTCCGAACTAGGAACTCCAGAACCAAAACCCAGCCCAGTGTCTGCCCAACGGAAGAAAAACGTTTCCCTGTAGGGCTCTCCAGAAAACCCAGATGAGGATCAACCTGCTCGGGCCTCGACGGTACCCGAACTGGATAGGCTGCTCTGGGCACTCATGCTCTGCCTGACACAGCCTGAAGCCAGACGTCCAGACAGACAAGGAGACAGCTGGCCGCACACCCAGCACTTCGGACACGCCATGGTCTTATGCCGTCACCTCATCCTAACCTTGGTTTTCAGATATCTGAACCTAGACATTATATCAATTCTCCACACAGCTGGGTATAGCAAGCACAAAACAGAACTCCTCCTTCCCCATGGCTGTCAAGCTTGCTCTTGGCATGCAGTCACACCTTCAGGGTGGGAGAAACCTTCATGGCCCCTGATGCCACGCCCAAACTTGAGTGCTGCTTGGGCACAAATTCACACTGTGATCCTCAGCATGAGCCCCATGTCAAAGAAAGGCCTGTCAGGGCCTGGACCAAGAGCCCACATATGGGGCTTGCCAAGCCCCTATGCACCCAATCCTCACCACGGTTTGAATTTTCCAGTCGCCCCGCCCGTACCTGGAGCTCTGCTCTGGAATCCCTTTCTTGGAGAGACCCATGAGCCAGACAACACGACTCCACCCTTCCCACAAAATGACCCCAAACTCTTGGGAGCTGGGACAAATCCCCAGAGAGGGATACTCGTCCACAGTACCTGAGGCCACCGCTCCAATCCACGGCTATCCCGGACACAACATCCAGAGACAAAAGCCTGAAGGAACGCCTCCCACTCGCCCTTGTTTCAGAGGCCCAGGAGCTCCCTCTCGGGCTGTACATCCGGCCTGCCATACCCTAGGCGCCACTCATAAGCTGAGTTTGTGTATTCAGACTTCTGTGCCCACAGCCTGGACCCACACACCTCCTGGCTAGGGCCTCTAGGGCCACAGAGAAAGATTGTGCCTGCCCTCTCCAAGGAAAGTGTGCCCAGTCCATTGACCACAACACTACAGGTTAGGGAAAAGCTCCAAGGCCCCTGAGACCATCAATAGTATAGGCCCCCCTGGACTAAGAGGGGCTCTCTGACACCAGCGGAGCATCTATCTCCACTTAGACTCTCAGACAGTGTCCCCAGAGACAGAAGGTTGAAATGGACAGGCCCCCAGGCCCTAATCTGAACCTTAGCTTTGGTTTCCATGTTTCCGTTCTCAGAGGACTGTTTTCGTAGACCAGCACATGGGGCTTTTCTGAGGCACCAAACCAAACCTCTGTCATCTCCACATGGGCAGCTTTCTTACTGGGATGTATCAAACACTTCAGGTAGGAGAGTTCCGCAGGGCCACTGAACAACCAGCACATTCCAAGGTCTCCATGGACCCAAACGCACATTATGACGCATCCTCAGGAGAGGCCATTTCAACTCAGCCCCCTGGGTCGCGTGTTCCAGAGGCAGCAGATCAAACATATCTTGTCGCTAATAGCCAATGGGAATGCGAGGCATGCTGTACAGGGATCCATCCTTCGAACCCTGCTCTCCAGTCCTTCCGTATGGTATGTCCTGGAGCCATGCAACAGGACTCGAATGTCCCGCAGAAGGAAACCTTGTGGTTTGGGGCAACCTCCAAACTCAGCGTGGGAAAACTTCCTTGGCCTCATGAGGCCCCCACTTCATGAAGGTGCCATCATGGACACATACTCCAGCCTCAGCCAACGTCTGATCCTCAGCCTGACTTCAGATGCAGGAGATTTTGATTCAGCCTCTGCAGAGTGGGCCTGCTCTGCCCTTGGTTCCAATCCTCACACTAGCTTGTGTTTTCAGACTTCCGTCCTCACACTCCTGGCCCACAAACCCTCCCTAGTGCTTCATTCTGGGGCCACAATGAAGCACTGTGCCTGGCTCCCAAGAGAAATCATTGTCTATGGCGCTGCCCAGAAACCCCAAATGAGGATCAAACTGCTTGGCCCTCGGCAACACCCCAATTGCATAGGCTACCTTAAACAGTGATGCTCTGTCGCAAATAGCCTGAGCCCAGACCTTCCAACAGACACCGACACAGCTGGCTGCACACCCAGCACATTGGACCCGCCACTGCCTTAGGCCACCATCCATTCCCAACCTGGGTTTTCAGTCATCGGAACCTAGACCTTATCTCCAATCCCTGCACAGGGGGGAACCTGATGCACAAGTCAGAACCCCTCCTTCCCCCTGGCAAGAAACCTTGCTGCTGGCAGTGAGTCAAACCTTCAGTGTAGGAGAAAACGGCATGGCCCATGAGGCCACGCCCAAGCGTGAGGGCCGCCTTGGGCACAAACACACATTGTGACCCTCAGCGTGAGTACCTTATTCAAGTAACGCCTCTCAGTGACTGGACCAAGAGCCCGCATATGTGGCTTGCCATGCCCATAGGCACCCAGGACTAACTAGATGGTGTGTATTCCAGTTGAGGGAACCCACTGCTGTGCTCTAGAGTCCCTCTCCTGGGGGTTCCCCTGTGGCAGGAAACAGTACTCTTCATTCCCACAGAATGAACACAAACACTTGGGAGCTTGGACAATCCCCTGAGAGGAAGGCTCTTCCTCGGCCTCTGAGACAACCCCTACCCTGACCGGACACTGTAAACGCAACACCCAGAGACAAAAACCTGAGTGACTGCCTCCCACTTGCCCTACTTTGATTTCCAGAGGATCTCCCCTCACGGACTAGAGATCAGGCCTGCCATTACATTGGCCCCTAGCTGAGCCAAGTTTGCTTTTTCAGACATCTGTCCCCACAGCCCTGGCAAACAGAGCCTCTAGGCTGGGTCCTCTGGAGCCATACCACAGGACCGTGCCTGCTCTCTCCTGGGAAACTGTGTCCATTCCTTTGGCCACACACCTCCAGAATATGAGAAACCTCATGGCCTCCGAGGACATCCCACTACTGGGAGCCTCACTGGACTCACAGGGGCATTCGGACACAAGCTGAGCAGCTACATCCATGAATGCATGCACACAGATGACAACAGAGATAGAAGGTTGAGCCGGACAGGCCTTTAGGCCGTAGTCTCAACACTTACTTTGGTTTCCAGGTGTCACTCCTCAGAGGCTTTGGTTCGAAGAACAGGGTATGGGGCTTTCCTGAGGCACGGAACAGAACTCCTCTCGTCTCCACATGGGAAGTTTCCTTGTTGGAGCCGTGTCAAACACCTCATGTTGGAGAATCCTGCAGAGTCCCTGAGCCACCTCCACATTCCAAGGTCTCCCAGGCCACCAAGCCACAGTAGGACTCATCTTCAGGAGAGTCCATTTCAACTCTCCCCTCTGGGTAGCTCACCCAGGAGCCCGCAGATTGAGCCTGCCTTGTCCTGACTAAAGAGTGGGAATATGAGGTGGCGTTCCCAGGCATCCATGCTTAGACACCTGCTCTCGAGTCTTTCCATATGGGGCCTCTTGGAACCATCCAATAGGACTCGACTGTCGTGCAGAAGGTAACCTTCAGTTTTGGAGCAGTTCACAAATCCCATCGTAGGCAAAACTTTCTGGCCTCATGAAGCCCCCACACCCTTCAGGAAGAGGCCATGCTGGACAAGAACTCTAGCCTGAGGCACGTCTCATAGTTGACATGACCTCAGTGCAGGAGATCCCGATTCAGCCTCTGCAGAGTGGGCATGCCGTGACCTCGGTCCCAAACCTCACGCTAGCTTGTGTTTTCAGACTTCCTTCCTCACACTCCTGGCAAAGAAGCCCTCCGAACTAGGAACTCCAGAACCAAAACCCAGCCCAGTGTCTGCCCAACGGAAGAAAAACGTTTCCCTGTAGGGCTCTCCAGAAAACCCAGATGAGGATCAACCTGCTCGGGCCTCGACGGTACCCGAACTGGATAGGCTGCTCTGGGCACTCATGCTCTGCCTGACACAGCCTGAAGCCAGACGTCCAGACAGACAAGGAGACAGCTGGCCGCACACCCAGCACTTCGGACACGCCATGGTCTTATGCCGTCACCTCATCCTAACCTTGGTTTTCAGATATCTGAACCTAGACATTATATCAATTCTCCACACAGCTGGGTATAGCAAGCACAAAACAGAACTCCTCCTTCCCCATGGCTGTCAAGCTTGCTCTTGGCATGCAGTCACACCTTCAGGGTGGGAGAAACCTTCATGGCCCCTGATGCCACGCCCAAACTTGAGTGCTGCTTGGGCACAAATTCACACTGTGATCCTCAGCATGAGCCCCATGTCAAAGAAAGGCCTGTCAGGGCCTGGACCAAGAGCCCACATATGGGGCTTGCCAAGCCCCTATGCACCCAATCCTCACCACGGTTTGAATTTTCCAGTCGCCCCGCCCGTACCTGGAGCTCTGCTCTGGAATCCCTTTCTTGGAGAGACCCATGAGCCAGACAACACGACTCCACCCTTCCCACAAAATGACCCCAAACTCTTGGGAGCTGGGACAAATCCCCAGAGAGGGATACTCGTCCACAGTACCTGAGGCCACCGCTCCAATCCACGGCTATCCCGGACACAACATCCAGAGACAAAAGCCTGAAGGAACGCCTCCCACTCGCCCTTGTTTCAGAGGCCCAGGAGCTCCCTCTCGGGCTGTACATCCGGCCTGCCATACCCTAGGCGCCACTCATAAGCTGAGTTTGTGTATTCAGACTTCTGTGCCCACAGCCTGGACCCACACACCTCCTGGCTAGGGCCTCTAGGGCCACAGAGAAAGATTGTGCCTGCCCTCTCCAAGGAAAGTGTGCCCAGTCCATTGACCACAACACTACAGGTTAGGGAAAAGCTCCAAGGCCCCTGAGACCATCAATAGTATAGGCCCCCCTGGACTAAGAGGGGCTCTCTGACACCAGCGGAGCATCTATCTCCACTTAGACTCTCAGACAGTGTCCCCAGAGACAGAAGGTTGAAATGGACAGGCCCCCAGGCCCTAATCTGAACCTTAGCTTTGGTTTCCATGTTTCCGTTCTCAGAGGACTGTTTTCGTAGACCAGCACATGGGGCTTTTCTGAGGCACCAAACCAAACCTCTGTCATCTCCACATGGGCAGCTTTCTTACTGGGATGTATCAAACACTTCAGGTAGGAGAGTTCCGCAGGGCCACTGAACAACCAGCACATTCCAAGGTCTCCATGGACCCAAACGCACATTATGACGCATCCTCAGGAGAGGCCATTTCAACTCAGCCCCCTGGGTCGCGTGTTCCAGAGGCAGCAGATCAAACATATCTTGTCGCTAATAGCCAATGGGAATGCGAGGCATGCTGTACAGGGATCCATCCTTCGAACCCTGCTCTCCAGTCCTTCCGTATGGTATGTCCTGGAGCCATGCAACAGGACTCGAATGTCCCGCAGAAGGAAACCTTGTGGTTTGGGGCAACCTCCAAACTCAGCGTGGGAAACCTTCCTTGGCCTCATGAGGCCCCCACTTCATGAAGGTGCCATCATGGACACATACTCCAGCCTCAGCCAACGTCTGATCCTCAGCCTGACTTCAGATGCAGGAGATTTTGATTCAGCCTCTGCAGAGTGGGCCTGCTCTGCCCTTGGTTCCAATCCTCACACTAGCTTGTGTTTTCAGACTTCCGTCCTCACACTCCTGGCCCACAAACCCTCCCTAGTGCTTCATTCTGGGGCCACAATGAAGCACTGTGCCTGGCTCCCAAGAGAAATCATTGTCTATGGCGCTGCCCAGAAACCCCAAATGAGGATCAAACTGCTTGGCCCTCGGCAACACCCCAATTGCATAGGCTACCTTAAACAGTGATGCTCTGTCGCAAATAGCCTGAGCCCAGACCTTCCAACAGACACCGACACAGCTGGCTGCACACCCAGCACATTGGACCCGCCACTGCCTTAGGCCACCATCCATTCCCAACCTGGGTTTTCAGTCATCGGAACCTAGACCTTATCTCCAATCCCTGCACAGGGGGGAACCTGATGCACAAGTCAGAACCCCTCCTTCCCCCTGGCAAGAAACCTTGCTGCTGGCAGTGAGTCAAACCTTCAGTGTAGGAGAAAACGGCATGGCCCATGAGGCCACGCCCAAGCGTGAGGGCCGCCTTGGGCACAAACACACATTGTGACCCTCAGCGTGAGTACCTTATTCAAGTAACGCCTCTCAGTGACTGGACCAAGAGCCCGCATATGTGGCTTGCCATGCCCATAGGCACCCAGGACTAACTAGATGGTGTGTATTCCAGTTGAGGGAACCCACTGCTGTGCTCTAGAGTCCCTCTCCTGGGGGTTCCCCTGTGGCAGGAAACAGTACTCTTCATTCCCACAGAATGAACACAAACACTTGGGAGCTTGGACAATCCCCTGAGAGGAAGGCTCTTCCTCGGCCTCTGAGACAACCCCTACCCTGACCGGACACTGTAAACGCAACACCCAGAGACAAAAACCTGAGTGACTGCCTCCCACTTGCCCTACTTTGATTTCCAGAGGATCTCCCCTCACGGACTAGAGATCAGGCCTGCCATTACATTGGCCCCTAGCTGAGCCAAGTTTGCTTTTTCAGACATCTGTCCCCACAGCCCTGGCAAACAGAGCCTCTAGGCTGGGTCCTCTGGAGCCATACCACAGGACCGTGCCTGCTCTCTCCTGGGAAACTGTGTCCATTCCTTTGGCCACACACCTCCAGAATATGAGAAACCTCATGGCCTCCGAGGACATCCCACTACTGGGAGCCTCACTGGACTCACAGGGGCATTCGGACACAAGCTGAGCAGCTACATCCATGAATGCATGCACACAGATGACAACAGAGATAGAAGGTTGAGCCGGACAGGCCTTTAGGCCGTAGTCTCAACACTTACTTTGGTTTCCAGGTGTCACTCCTCAGAGGCTTTGGTTCGAAGAACAGGGTATGGGGCTTTCCTGAGGCACGGAACAGAACTCCTCTCGTCTCCACATGGGAAGTTTCCTTGTTGGAGCCGTGTCAAACACCTCATGTTGGAGAATCCTGCAGAGTCCCTGAGCCACCTCCACATTCCAAGGTCTCCCAGGCCACCAAGCCACAGTAGGACTCATCTTCAGGAGAGTCCATTTCAACTCTCCCCTCTGGGTAGCTCACCCAGGAGCCCGCAGATTGAGCCTGCCTTGTCCTGACTAAAGAGTGGGAATATGAGGTGGCGTTCCCAGGCATCCATGCTTAGACACCTGCTCTCGAGTCTTTCCATATGGGGCCTCTTGGAACCATCCAATAGGACTCGACTGTCGTGCAGAAGGTAACCTTCAGTTTTGGAGCAGTTCACAAATCCCATCGTAGGCAAAACTTTCTGGCCTCATGAAGCCCCCACACCCTTCAGGAAGAGGCCATGCTGGACAAGAACTCTAGCCTGAGGCACGTCTCATAGTTGACATGACCTCAGTGCAGGAGATCCCGATTCAGCCTCTGCAGAGTGGGCATGCCGTGACCTCGGTCCCAAACCTCACGCTAGCTTGTGTTTTCAGACTTCATTCCTCACACTCCTGGCAAACAAGCCCTCCGGACTAGGAACTCCAGAACCAAAACCCAGCCCAGTGTCTGCCCAACGGAAGAAAAACGTTTCCCTGTGGGGCTCTCCAGAAAACCCAGATGAGGATCAACCTGCTCGGGCCTCGACGGTACCCGAACTGGATAGGCTGCTCTGGGCACTCATGCTCTGCCTGACACAGCCTGAAGCCAGACGTCCAGACAGACAAGGAGACAGCTGGCCGCACACCCAGCACTTCGGACACGCCATGGTCTTATGCCGTCACCTCATCCTAACCTTGGTTTTCAGATATCTGAACCTAGACATTATATCAATTCTCCACACAGCTGGGTATAGCAAGCACAAAACAAAACTCCCCCTTCCCCATGGCTGTCAAGCTTGCTCTTGGCATGGAGTCACACCTTCAGGGTGGGAGAAACCTTCATGGCCCCTGATGCCACGCCCAAACTTGAGTGCTGCTTGGGCACAAATTCACACTGTGATCCTCAGCATGAGCCCCATGTCAAAGAAAGGCCTGTCAGGGCCTGGACCAAGAGCCCACATATGGGGCTTGCCAAGCCCCTATGCACCCAATCCTCACCACGGTTTGAATTTTCCAGTCGCCCCGCCCGTACCTGGAGCTCTGCTCTGGAATCCCTTTCTTGGAGAGACCCATGAGCCAGACAACACGACTCCACCCTTCCCACAAAATGACCCCAAACTCTTGGGAGCTGGGACAAATCCCCAGAGAGGGATACTCGTCCACAGTACCTGAGGCCACCGCTCCAATCCACGGCTATCCCGGACACAACATCCAGAGACAAAAGCCTGAAGGAACGCCTCCCACTCGCCCTTGTTTCAGAGGCCCAGGAGCTCCCTCTCGGGCTGTACATCCGGCCTGCCATACCCTAGGCGCCACTCATAAGCTGAGTTTGTGTATTCAGACTTCTGTGCCCACAGCCTGGACCCACACACCTCCAGGCTAGGGCCTCTAGGGCCACAGCGAAAGATTGTGCCTGCCCTCTCCAAGGAAAGTGTGCCCAGTCCATTGACCACAACACTACAGGTTAGGGAAAAGCTCCAAGGCCCCTGAGGCCATCAATAGTGTAGGCCCCCCTGGATTAAGAGGGGCTCTCTGACACCAGCGGAGCAACTATCTCCACTTAGACTCTCAGACAGTGTCCCCAGAGACAGAAGGTTGAAATGGACAGGCCCCCAGGCCCTAATCTGAACCTTAGCTTTGGTTTCCATGTTTCCGTTCTCAGAGGACTGTTTTCGTAGACCAGCACACGGGGCTTTTCTGAGGCACCAAACCAAACCTCTGTCATCTCCACATGGGCAGCTTTCTTACTGGGATGTATCAAACACTTCAGGTAGGAGAGTTCCGCAGGGCCACTGAACAACCAGCACATTCCAAGGTCTCCATGGACCCAAACGCACATTATGACGCATCCTCAGGAGAGGCCATTTCAACTCAGCCCCCTGGGTCGCGTGTTCCAGAGGCAGCAGATCAAACATATCTTGTCGCTAATAGCCAATTGGAATGCGAGGCATGCTGTACAGGGATCCATCCTTCGAACCCTGCTCTCCAGTCCTTCCGTATTGTATGTCCTGGAGCAATGCAACAGGACTCAAATGTCCCGCAGAAGGAAACCTTGTGGTTTGGGGCAACCTCCAAACTCAGCGTGGGAAAACTTCCTTGGCCTCATGAGGCCCCCACTTCATGAAGGTGCCATCATGGACACATACTCCAGCCTCAGCCAACGTCTGATCCTCAGCCTGACTTCAGATGCAGGAGATTTTGATTCAGCCTCTGCAGAGTGGGCCTGCTCTGCCCTTGGTTCCAATCCTCACACTAGCTTGTGTTTTCAGACTTCCGTCCTCACACTCCTGGCCCACAAACCCTCCCTACTGGGAATTCTGGGGCCACAATGAAGCACTGTGCCTGCCTTCCAGGAGAAAAACCTTGTCTATGGCGCTGCCAAGAAACCCCAAATGAGGATCAAACTGCTTGGCCCTCGGCAACACCCCAATTGCATAGGCTACCTTAAACAGTGATGCTCTGTCGCAAATAGCCTGAGCCCAGACCTTCCAACAGACACCGACACAGCTGGCTGCACACCCAGCACATTGGACCCGCCACTGCCTTAGGCCACCATCCATTCCCAACCTGGGTTTTCAGTCATCGGAACCTAGACCTTATCTCCAATCCCTGCACAGGGGGGAACCTGATGCACAAGTCAGAACCCCTCCTTCCCCATGGCAAGAAACCTTGCTGCTGGCAGTGAGTCAAACCTTCAGTGTAGGAGAAAACGGCATGGCCCATGAGGCCACGCCCAAGCGTGAGGGCCGCCTTGGGCACAAACACACATTGTGACCCTTAGCGTGAGTACCTTATTCAAGTAACGCCTCTCAGTGACTGGACCAAGAGCCCGCATATGTGGCTTGCCATGCCCATAGGCACCCAGGACTAACTAGATGGTGTGTATTCCAGTTGAGGGAACCCACTGCTGTGCTCTAGAGTCCCTCTCCTGGGGGTTCCCCTGTGGCAGGAAACAGTACTCTTCATTCCCACAGAATGAACACAAACACTTGGGAGCTTGGACAATCCCCTGAGAGGAAGGCTCTTCCTCGGCCTCTGAGACAACCCCTACCCTGACCGGACACTGTAAACGCAACACCCAGAGACAAAATCCTGAGTGACTGCCTCCCACTTGCCCTACTTTGATTTCCAGAGGATCTCCCCTCACGGACTAGAGATCAGGCCTGCCATTACATTGGCCCCTAGCTGAGCCAAGTTTGCTTTTTCAGACATCTGTCCCCACAGCCCTGGCAAACAGAGCCTCTAGGCTGGGTCCTCTGGAGCCATACCACAGGACCGTGCCTGCTCTCTCCTGGGAAACTGTGTCCATTCCTTTGGCCACACACCTCCAGAATATGAGAAACCTCAAGGCCTCCGAGGACATCCCACTACTGGGAGCCTCACTGGACTCACAGGGGCATTCGGACACAAGCTGAGCAGCTACATCCATGAATGCATGCACACAGATGACAACAGAGATAGAAGGTTGAGCCGGACAGGCCTTTAGGCCGTAGTCTCAACTCTTACTTTGGTTTCCAGGTGTCACTCCTCAGAGGCTTTGGTTCGAAGAACAGGGTATGGGGCTTTCCTGAGGCACGGAACAGAACTCCTCTCGTCTCCACATGGGAAGTTTCCTTGTTGGAGCCGTGTCAAACACCTCATGTTGGAGAATCCTGCAGAGTCCCTGAGCCACCTCCACATTCCAAGGTCTCCCAGGCCACCAAGCCACAGTAGGACTCATCTTCAGGAGAGTCCATTTCAACTCTCCCCTCTGGGTAGCTCACCCAGGAGCCCACAGATTGAGCCTGCCTTGTCCTGACTAAAGAGTGGGAATATGAGGTGGCGTTCCCAGGCATCCATTCTTAGACACCTGCTCTCGAGTCTTTCCATATGGGGCCTCTTGGAACCATCCAATAGGACTCGACTGTCGTGCAGAAGGTAACCTTCAGTTTTGGAGCAGTTCACAAATCCCATCGTAGGCAAAACTTTCTGGCCTCATGAAGCCCCCACACCCTTCAGGAAGAGGCCATGCTGGACAAGAACTCTAGCCTGAGGCACGTCTCATAGTTGACATGACCTCAGTGCAGGAGATCCCGATTCAGCCTCTGCAGAGTGGGCATGCCGTGACCTCGGTCCCAAACCTCACGCTAGCTTGTGTTTTCAGACTTCCTTCCTCACACTCCTGGCAAAGAAGCCCTCCGAACTAGGAACTCCAGAACCAAAACCCAGCCCAGTGTCTGCCCAACGGAAGAAAAACGTTTCCCTGTGGGGCTCTCCAGAAAACCCAGATGAGGATCAACCTGCTCGGGCCTCGACGGTACCCGAACTGGATAGGCTGCTCTGGGCACTCATGCTCTGCCTGACACAGCCTGAAGCCAGACGTCCAGACAGACAAGGAGACAGCTGGCCGCACACCCAGCACTTCGGACACGCCATGGTCTTATGCCGTCACCTCATCCTAACCTTGGTTTTCAGATATCTGAACCTAGACATTATATCAATTCTCCACACAGCTGGGTATAGCAAGCACAAAACAGAACTCCTCCTTCCCCATGGCTGTCAAGCTTGCTCTTGGCATGCAGTCACACCTTCAGGGTGGGAGAAACCTTCATGGCCCCTGATGCCACGCCCAAACTTGAGTGCTGCTTGGGCACAAATTCACACTGTGATCCTCAGCATGAGCCCCATGTCAAAGAAAGGCCTGTCAGGGCCTGGACCAAGAGCCCACATATGGGGCTTGCCAAGCCCCTATGCACCCAATCCTCACCACGGTTTGAATTTTCCAGTCGCCCCGCCCGTACCTGGAGCTCTGCTCTGGAATCCCTTTCTTGGAGAGACCCATGAGCCAGACAACACGACTCCACCCTTCCCACAAAATGACCCCAAACTCTTGGGAGCTGGGACAAATCCCCAGAGAGGGATACTCGTCCACAGTACCTGAGGCCACCGCTCCAATCCACGGCTATCCCGGACACAACATCCAGAGACAAAACCCTGAAGGAACGCCTCCCACTCGCCCTTGTTTCAGAGGCCCAGGAGCTCCCTCTCGGGCTGTACATCCGGCCTGCCATACCCTAGGCGCCACTCATAAGCTGAGTTTGTGTATTCAGACTTCTGTGCCCACAGCCTGGACCCACACACCTCCTGGCTAGGGCCTCTAGGGCCACAGAGAAAGATTGTGCCTGCCCTCTCCAAGGAAAGTGTGCCCAGTCCATTGACCACAACACTACAGGTTAGGGAAAAGCTCCAAGGCCCCTGAGACCATCAATAGTATAGGCTCCCCTGGACTAAGAGGGGCTCTCTGACACCAGCGGAGCAACTATCTCCACTTAGACTCTCAGACAGTGTCCCCAGAGACAGAAGGTTGAAATGGACAGGCCCCCAGGCCCTAATCTGAACCTTAGCTTTGGTTTCCATGTTTCCGTTCTCAGAGGACTGTTTTCGTAGACCAGCACATGGGGCTTTTCTGAGGCACCAAACCAAACCTCTGTCATCTCCACATGGGCAGCTTTCTTACTGGGATGTATCAAACACTTCAGGTAGGAGAGTTCCGCAGGGCCACTGAACAACCAGCACATTCCAAGGTCTCCATGGACCCAAACGCACATTATGACGCATCCTCAGGAGAGGCCATTTCAACTCAGCCCCCTGGGTCGCGTGTTCCAGAGGCAGCAGATCAAACATATCTTGTCGCTAATAGCCAATGGGAATGCGAGGCATGCTGTACAGGGATCCATCCTTCGAACCCTGCTCTCCAGTCCTTCCGTATGGTATGTCCTGGAGCCATGCAACAGGACTCGAATGTCCCGCAGAAGGAAACCTTGTGCTTTGGGGCAACCTCCAAACTCAGCGTGGGAAAACTTCCTTGGCCTCATGAGGCCCCCACTTCATGAAGGTGCCATCATGGACACATACTCCAGCCTCAGCCAACGTCTGATCCTCAGCCTGACTTCAGATGCAGGAGATTTTGATTCAGCCTCTGCAGAGTGGGCCTGCTCTGCCCTTGGTTCCAATCCTCACACTAGCTTGTGTTTTCAGACTTCCGTCCTCACACTCCTGGCCCACAAACCCTCCCTAGTGCTTCATTCTGGGGCCACAATGAAGCACTGTGCCTGGCTCCCAAGAGAAATCATTGTCTATGGCGCTGCCCAGAAACCCCAAATGAGGATCAAACTGCTTGGCCCTCGGCAACACCCCAATTGCATAGGCTACCTTAAACAGTGATGCTCTGTCGCAAATAGCCTGAGCCCAGACCTTCCAACAGACACCGACACAGCTGGCTGCACACCCAGCACATTGGACCCGCCACTGCCTTAGGCCACCATCCATTCCCAACCTGGGTTTTCAGTCATCGGAACCTAGACCTTATCTCCAATCCCTGCACAGGGGGGAACCTGATGCACAAGTCAGAACCCCTCCTTCCCCCTGGCAAGAAACCTTGCTGCTGGCAGTGAGTCAAACCTTCAGTGTAGGAGAAAACGGCATGGCCCATGAGGCCACGCCCAAGCGTGAGGGCCGCCTTGGGCACAAACACACATTGTGACCCTCAGCGTGAGTACCTTATTCAAGTAACGCCTCTCAGTGACTGGACCAAGAGCCCGCATATGTGGCTTGCCATGCCCATAGGCACCCAGGACTAACTAGATGGTGTGTATTCCAGTTGAGGGAACCCACTGCTGTGCTCTAGAGTCCCTCTCCTGGGGGTTCCCCTGTGGCAGGAAACAGTACTCTTCATTCCCACAGAATGAACACAAACACTTGGGAGCTTGGACAATGCCCATCAGAGGAAGGCTCTTCCTCGGCCTCTGAGACAACCCCTACCCTGACCGGACACTGTAAACGCAACACCCAGAGACAAAAACCTGAGTGACTGCCTCCCACTTGCCCTACTTTGATTTCCAGAGGATCTCCCCTCACGGACTAGAGATCAGGCCTGCCATTACATTGGCCCCTAGCTGAGCCAAGTTTGCTTTTTCAGACATCTGTCCCCACAGCCCTGGCAAACAGAGCCTCTAGGCTGGGTCCTCTGGAGCCATACCACAGGACCGTGCCTGCTCTCTCCTGGGAAACTGTGTCCATTCCTTTGGCCACACACCTCCAGAATATGAGAAACCTCATGGCCTCCGAGGACATCCCACTACTGGGAGCCTCACTGGACTCACAGGGGCATTCGGACACAAGCTGAGCAGCTACATCCATGAATGCATGCACACAGATGACAACAGAGATAGAAGGTTGAGCCGGACAGGCCTTTAGGCCGTAGTCTCAACACTTACTTTGGTTTCCAGGTGTCACTCCTCAGAGGCTTTGGTTCGAAGAACAGGGTATGGGGCTTTCCTGAGGCACGGAACAGAACTCCTCTCGTCTCCACATGGGAAGTTTCCTTGTTGGAGCCGTGTCAAACACCTCATGTTGGAGAATCCTGCAGAGTCCCTGAGCCACCTCCACATTCCAAGGTCTCCCAGGCCACCAAGCCACAGTAGGACTCATCTTCAGGAGAGTCCATTTCAACTCTCCCCTCTGGGTAGCTCACCCAGGAGCCCGCAGATTGAGCCTGCCTTGTCCTGACTAAAGAGTGGGAATATGAGGTGGCGTTCCCAGGCATCCATGCTTAGACACCTGCTCTCGAGTCTTTCCATATGGGGCCTCTTGGAACCATCCAATAGGACTCGACTGTCGTGCAGAAGGTAACCTTCAGTTTTGGAGCAGTTCACAAATCCCATCGTAGGCAAAACTTTCTGGCCTCATGAAGCCCCCACACCCTTCAGGAAGAGGCCATGCTGGACAAGAACTCTAGCCTGAGGCACGTCTCATAGTTGACATGACCTCAGTGCAGGAGATCCCGATTCAGCCTCTGCAGAGTGGGCATGCCGTGACCTCGGTCCCAAACCTCACGCTAGCTTGTGTTTTCAGACTTCCTTCCTCACACTCCTGGCAAACAAGCCCTCCGGACTAGGAACTCCAGAACCAAAACCCAGCCCAGTGTCTGCCCAACGGAAGAAAAACGTTTCCCTGTGGGGCTCTCCAGAAAACCCAGATGAGGATCAACCTGCTCGGGCCTCGACGGTACCCGAACTGGATAGGCTGCTCTGGGCACTCATGCTCTGCCTGACACAGCCTGAAGCCAGACGTCCAGACAGACAAGGAGACAGCTGGCCGCACACCCAGCACTTCGGACACGCCATGGTCTTATGCCGTCACCTCATCCTAACCTTGGTTTTCAGATATCTGAACCTAGACATTATATCAATTCTCCACACAGTTGGGTATAGCAAGCACAAAACAAAACTCCCCCTTCCCCATGGCTGTCAAGCTTGCTCTTGGCATGGAGTCACACCTTCAGGGTGGGAGAAACCTTCATGGCCCCTGATGCCACGCCCAAACTTGAGTGCTGCTTGGGCACAAATTCACACTGTGATCCTCAGCATGAGCCCCATGTCAAAGAAAGGCCTGTCAGGGCCTGGACCAAGAGCCCACATATGGGGCTTGCCAAGCCCCTATGCACCCAATCCTCACCACGGTTTGAATTTTCCAGTCGCCCCGCCCGTACCTGGAGCTCTGCTCTGGAATCCCTTTCTTGGAGAGACCCATGAGCCAGACAACACGACTCCACCCTTCCCACAAAATGACCCCAAACTCTTGGGAGCTGGGACAAATCCCCAGAGAGGGATACTCGTCCACAGTACCTGAGGCCACCGCTCCAATCCACGGCTATCCCGGACACAACATCCAGAGACAAAAGCCTGAAGGAACGCCTCCCACTCGCCCTTGTTTCAGAGGCCCAGGAGCTCCCTCTCGGGCTGTACATCCGGCCTGCCATACCCTAGGCGCCACTCATAAGCTGAGTTTGTGTATTCAGACTTCTGTGCCCACAGCCTGGACCCACACACCTCCAGGCTAGGGCCTCTAGGGCCACAGCGAAAGATTGTGCCTGCCCTCTCCAAGGAAAGTGTGCCCAGTCCATTGACCACAACACTACAGGTTAGGGAAAAGCTCCAAGGCCCCTGAGGCCATCAATAGTGTAGGCCCCCCTGGATTAAGAGGGGCTCTCTGACACCAGCGGAGCAACTATCTCCACTTAGACTCTCAGACAGTGTCCCCAGAGACAGAAGGTTGAAATGGACAGGCCCCCAGGCCCTAATCTGAACCTTAGCTTTGGTTTCCATGTTTCCGTTCTCAGAGGACTGTTTTCGTAGACCAGCACACGGGGCTTTTCTGAGGCACCAAACCAAACCTCTGTCATCTCCACATGGGCAGCTTTCTTACTGGGATGTATCAAACACTTCAGGTAGGAGAGTTCCGCAGGGCCACTGAACAACCAGCACATTCCAAGGTCTCCATGGACCCAAACGCACATTATGACGCATCCTCAGGAGAGGCCATTTCAACTCAGCCCCCTGGGTCGCGTGTTCCAGAGGCAGCAGATCAAACATATCTTGTCGCTAATAGCCAATTGGAATGCGAGGCATGCTGTACAGGGATCCATCCTTCGAACCCTGCTCTCCAGTCCTTCCGTATTGTATGTCCTGGAGCCATGCAACAGGACTCAAATGTCCCGCAGAAGGAAACCTTGTGGTTTGGGGCAACCTCCAAACTCAGCGTGGGAAAACTTCCTTGGCCTCATGAGGCCCCCACTTCATGAAGGTGCCATCATGGACACATACTCCAGCCTCAGCCAACGTCTGATCCTCAGCCTGACTTCAGATGCAGGAGATTTTGATTCAGCCTCTGCAGAGTGGGCCTGCTCTGCCCTTGGTTCCAATCCTCACACTAGCTTGTGTTTTCAGACTTCCGTCCTCACACTCCTGGCCCACAAACCCTCCCTACTGGGAATTCTGGGGCCACAATGAAGCACTGTGCCTGCCTTCCAGGAGAAAAACCTTGTCTATGGCGCTGCCAAGAAACCCCAAATGAGGATCAAACTGCTTGGCCCTCGGCAACACCCCAATTGCATAGGCTACCTTAAACAGTGATGCTCTGTCGCAAATAGCCTGAGCCCAGACCTTCCAACAGACACCGACACAGCTGGCTGCACACCCAGCACATTGGACCCGCCACTGCCTTAGGCCACCATCCATTCCCAACCTGGGTTTTCAGTCATCGGAACCTAGACCTTATCTCCAATCCCTGCACAGGGGGGAACCTGATGCACAAGTCAGAACCCCTCCTTCCCCATGGCAAGAAACCTTGCTGCTGGCAGTGAGTCAAACCTTCAGTGTAGGAGAAAACGGCATGGCCCATGAGGCCACGCCCAAGCGTGAGGGCCGCCTTGGGCACAAACACACATTGTGACCCTCAGCGTGAGTACCTTATTCAAGTAACGCCTCTCAGTGACTGGACCAAGAGCCCGCATATGTGGCTTGCCATGCCCATAGGCACCCAGGACTAACTAGATGGTGTGTATTCCAGTTGAGGGAACCCACTGCTGTGCTCTAGAGTCCCTCTCCTGGGGGTTCCCCTGTGGCAGGAAACAGTACTCTTCATTCCCACAGAATGAACACAAACACTTGGGAGCTTGGACAATCCCCTGAGAGGAAGGCTCTTCCTCGGCCTCTGAGACAACCCCTACCCTGACCGGACACTGTAAACGCAACACCCAGAGACAAAATCCTGAGTGACTGCCTCCCACTTGCCCTACTTTGATTTCCAGAGGATCTCCCCTCACGGACTAGAGATCAGGCCTGCCATTACATTGGCCCCTAGCTGAGCCAAGTTTGCTTTTTCAGACATCTGTCCCCACAGCCCTGGCAAACACAGCCTCTAGGCTGGGTCCTCTGGAGCCATACCACAGGACCGTGCCTGCTCTCTCCTGGGAAACTGTGTCCATTCCTTTGGCCACACACCTCCAGAATATGAGAAACCTCAAGGCCTCCGAGGACATCCCACTACTGGGAGCCTCACTGGACTCACAGGGGCATTCGGACACAAGCTGAGCAGCTACATCCATGAATGCATGCACACAGATGACAACAGAGATAGAAGGTTGAGCCGGACAGGCCTTTAGGCCGTAGTCTCAACACTTACTTTGGTTTCCAGGTGTCACTCCTCAGAGGCTTTGGTTCGAAGAACAGGGTATGGGGCTTTCCTGAGGCACGGAACAGAACTCCTCTCGTCTCCACATGGGAAGTTTCCTTGTTGGAGCCGTGTCAAACACCTCATGTTGGAGAATCCTGCAGAGTCCCTGAGCCACCTCCACATTCCAAGGTCTCCCAGGCCACCAAGCCACAGTAGGACTCATCTTCAGGAGAGTCCATTTCAACTCTCCCCTCTGGGTAGCTCACCCAGGAGCCCGCAGATTGAGCCTGCCTTGTCCTGACTAAAGAGTGGGAATATGAGGTGGCGTTCCCAGGCATCCATGCTTAGACACCTGCTCTCGAGTCTTTCCATATGGGGCCTCTTGGAACCATCCAATAGGACTCGACTGTCGTGCAGAAGGTAACCTTCAGTTTTGGAGCAGTTCACAAATCCCATCGTAGGCAAAACTTTCTGGCCTCATGAAGCCCCCACACCCTTCAGGAAGAGGCCATGCTGGACAAGAACTCTAGCCTGAGGCACGTCTCATAGTTGACATGACCTCAGTGCAGGAGATCCCGATTCAGCCTCTGCAGAGTGGGCATGCCGTGACCTCGGTCCCAAACCTCACGCTAGCTTGTGTTTTCAGACTTCCTTCCTCACACTCCTGGCAAACAAGCCCTCCGGACTAGGAACTCCAGAACCAAAACCCAGCCCAGTGTCTGCCCAACGGAAGAAAAACGTTTCCCTGTGGGGCTCTCCAGAAAACCCAGATGAGGATCAACCTGCTCGGGCCTCGACGGTACCCGAACTGGATAGGCTGCTCTGGGCACTCATGCTCTGCCTGACACAGCCTGAAGCCAGACGTCCAGACAGACAAGGAGACAGCTGGCCGCACACCCAGCACTTCGGACACGCCATGGTCTTATGCCGTCACCTCATCCTAACCTTGGTTTTCAGATATCTGAACCTAGACATTATATCAATTCTCCACACAGCTGGGTATAGCAAGCACAAAACAGAACTCCTCCTTCCCCATGGCTGTCAAGCTTGCTCTTGGCATGCAGTCACACCTTCAGGGTGGGAGAAACCTTCATGGCCCCTGATGCCACGCCCAAACTTGAGTGCTGCTTGGGCACAAATTCACACTGTGATCCTCAGCATGAGCCCCATGTCAAAGAAAGGCCTGTCAGGGCCTGGACCAAGAGCCCACATATGGGGCTTGCCAAGCCCCTATGCACCCAATCCTCACCACGGTTTGAATTTTCCAGTCGCCCCGCCCGTACCTGGAGCTCTGCTCTGGAATCCCTTTCTTGGAGAGACCCATGAGCCAGACAACACGACTCCACCCTTCCCACAAAATGACCCCAAACTCTTGGGAGCTGGGACAAATCCCCAGAGAGGGATACTCGTCCACAGTACCTGAGGCCACCGCTCCAATCCACGGCTATCCCGGACACAACATCCAGAGACAAAAGCCTGAAGGAACGCCTCCCACTCGCCCTTGTTTCAGAGGCCCAGGAGCTCCCTCTCGGGCTGTACATCCGGCCTGCCATACCCTAGGCGCCACTCATAAGCTGAGTTTGTGTATTCAGACTTCTGTGCCCACAGCCTGGACCCACACACCTCCAGGCTAGGGCCTCTAGGGCCACAGAGAAAGATTGTGCCTGCCCTCTCCAAGGAAAGTGTGCCCAGTCCATTGACCACAACACTACAGGTTAGGGAAAAGCTCCAAGGCCCCTGAGGCCATCAATAGTATAGGCCCCCCTGGACTAAGAGGGGCTCTCTGACACCAGCGGAGCATCTATCTCCACTTAGACTCTCAGACAGTGTCCCCAGAGACAGAAGGTTGAAATGGACAGGCCCCCAGGCCCTAATCTGAACCTTAGCTTTGGTTTCCATGTTTCCGTTCTCAGAGGACTGTTTTCGTAGACCAGCACATGGGGCTTTTCTGAGGCACCAAACCAAACCTCTGTCATCTCCACATGGGCAGCTTTCTTACTGGGATGTATCAAACACTTCAGGTAGGAGAGTTCCGCAGGGCCACTGAACAACCAGCACATTCCAAGGTCTCCATGGACCCAAACGCACATTATGACGCATCCTCAGGAGAGGCCATTTCAACTCAGCCCCCTGGGTCGCGTGTTCCAGAGGCAGCAGATCAAACATATCTTGTCGCTAATAGCCAATGGGAATGCGAGGCATGCTGTACAGGGATCCATCCTTCGAACCCTGCTCTCCAGTCCTTCCGTATGGTATGTCCTGGAGCCATGCAACAGGACTCGAATGTCCCGCAGAAGGAAACCTTGTGGTTTGGGGCAACCTCCAAACTCAGCGTGGGAAAACTTCCTTGGCCTCATGAGGCCCCCACTTCATGAAGGTGCCATCATGGACACATACTCCAGCCTCAGCCAACGTCTGATCCTCAGCCTGACTTCAGATGCAGGAGATTTTGATTCAGCCTCTGCAGAGTGGGCCTGCTCTGCCCTTGGTTCCAATCCTCACACTAGCTTGTGTTTTCAGACTTCCGTCCTCACACTCCTGGCCCACAAACCCTCCCTAGTGCTTCATTCTGGGGCCACAATGAAGCACTGTGCCTGGCTCCCAAGAGAAATCATTGTCTATGGCGCTGCCCAGAAACCCCAAATGAGGATCAAACTGCTTGGCCCTCGGCAACACCCCAATTGCATAGGCTACCTTAAACAGTGATGCTCTGTCGCAAATAGCCTGAGCCCAGACCTTCCAACAGACACCGACACAGCTGGCTGCACACCCAGCACATTGGACCCGCCACTGCCTTAGGCCACCATCCATTCCCAACCTGGGTTTTCAGTCATCGGAACCTAGACCTTATCTCCAATCCCTGCACAGGGGGGAACCTGATGCACAAGTCAGAACCCCTCCTTCCCCATGGCAAGAAACCTTGCTGCTGGCAGTGAGTCAAACCTTCAGTGTAGGAGAAAACGGCATGGCCCATGAGGCCACGCCCAAGCGTGAGGGCCGCCTTGGGCACAAACACACATTGTGACCCTCAGCGTGAGTACCTTATTCAAGTAACGCCTCTCAGTGACTGGACCAAGAGCCCGCATATGTGGCTTGCCATGCCCATAGGCACCCAGGACTAACTAGATGGTGTGTATTCCAGTTGAGGGAACCCACTGCTGTGCTCTAGAGTCCCTCTCCTGGGGGTTCCCCTGTGGCAGGAAACAGTACTCTTCATTCCCACAGAATGAACACAAACACTTGGGAGCTTGGACAATCCCCTGAGAGGAAGGCTCTTCCTCGGCCTCTGAGACAACCCCTACCCTGACCGGACACTGTAAACGCAACACCCAGAGACAAAATCCTGAGTGACTGCCTCCCACTTGCCCTACTTTGATTTCCAGAGGATCTCCCCTCACGGACTAGAGATCAGGCCTGCCATTACATTGGCCCCTAGCTGAGCCAAGTTTGCTTTTTCAGACATCTGTCCCCACAGCCCTGGCAAACAGAGCCTCTAGGCTGGGTCCTCTGGAGCCATACCACAGGACCGTGCCTGCTCTCTCCTGGGAAACTGTGTCCATTCCTTTGGCCACACACCTCCAGAATATGAGAAACCTCAAGGCCTCCGAGGACATCCCACTACTGGGAGCCTCACTGGACTCACAGGGGCATTCGGACACAAGCTGAGCAGCTACATCCATGAATGCATGCACACAGATGACAACAGAGTTAGAAGGTTGAGCCGGACAGGCCTTTAGGCCGTAGTCTCAACTCTTACTTTGGTTTCCAGGTGTCACTCCTCAGAGGCTTTGCTTCGAAGAACAGGGTATGGGGCTTTCCTGAGGCACGGAACAGAACTCCTCTCGTCTCCACATGGGAAGTTTCCTTGTTGGAGCCGTGTCAAACACCTCATGTTGGAGAATCCTGCAGAGTCCCTGAGCCACCTCCACATTCCAAGGTCTCCCAGGCCACCAAGCCATAGTAGGACTCATCTTCAGGAGAGTCCATTTCAACTCTCCCCTCTGGGTAGCTCACCCGGGAGCCCGCAGATTGAGCCTGCCTTGTCCTGACTAAAGAGTGGGAATATGAGGTGGCGTTCCCAGGCATCCATGCTTAGACACCTGCTCTCGAGTCTTTCCATATGGGGCCTCTTGGAACCATCCAATAGGACTCGACTGTCGTGCAGAAGGTAACCTTCAGTTTTGGAGCAGTTCACAAATCCCATCGTAGGCAAAACTTTCTGGCCTCATGAAGCCCCCACACCCTTCAGGAAGAGGCCATGCTGGACAAGAACTCTAGCCTGAGGCACGTCTCATAGTTGACATGACCTCAGTGCAGGAGATCCCGATTCAGCCTCTGCAGAGTGGGCCTGCCGTGATCTCGGTCCCAAACCTCACGCTAGCTTGTGTTTTCAGACTTCCTTCCTCACACTCCTGGCAAACAAGCCCTCCGGACTAGGAACTCCAGAACCAAAACCCAGCCCAGTGTCTGCCCAACGGAAGAAAAACGTTTCCCTGTGGGGCTCTCCAGAAAACCCAGATGAGGATCAACCTGCTCGGGCCTCGACGGTACCCGAACTGGATAGGCTGCTCTGGGCACTCATGCTCTGCCTGACACAGCCTGAAGCCAGACGTCCAGACAGACAAGGAGACAGCTGGCCGCACACCCAGCACTTCGGACACGCCATGGTCTTATGCCGTCACCTCATCCTAACCTTGGTTTTCAGATATCTGAACCTAGACATTATATCAATTCTCCACACAGCTGGGTATAGCAAGCACAAAACAGAACTCCTCCTTCCCCATGGCTGTCAAGCTTGCTCTTGGCATGGAGTCACACCTTCAGGGTGGGAGAAACCTTCATGGCCCCTGATGCCACGCCCAAACTTGAGTGCTGCTTGGGCACAAATTCACACTGTGATCCTCAGCATGAGCCCCATGTCAAAGAAAGGCCTGTCAGGGCCTGGACCAAGAGCCCACATATGGGGCTTGCCAAGCCCCTATGCACCCAATCCTCACCACGGTTTGAATTTTCCAGTCGCCCCGCCCGTACCTGGAGCTCTGCTCTGGAATCCCTTTCTTGGAGAGACCCATGAGCCAGACAACACGACTCCACCCTTCCCACAAAATGACCCCAAACTCTTGGGAGCTGGGACAAATCCCCAGAGAGGGATACTCGTCCACAGTACCTGAGGCCACCGCTCCAATCCACGGCTATCCCGGACACAACATCCAGAGACAAAAGCCTGAAGGAACGCCTCCCACTCTCCCTTGTTTCAGAGGCCCAGGAGCTCCCTCTCGGGCTGTACTTCCGGCCTGCCATACCCTAGGCGCCACTCATAAGCTGAGTTTGTGTATTCAGACTTCTGTGCCCACAGCCTGGACCCACACACCTCCAGGCTAGGGCCTCTAGGGCCACAGAGAAAGATTGTGCCTGCCCTCTCCAAGGAAAGTGTGCCCAGTCCATTGACCACAACACTACAGGTTAGGGAAAAGCTCCAAGGCCCCTGAGGCCATCAATAGTGTAGGCCCCCCTGGACTAAGAGGGGCTCTCTGACACCAGCGGAGCAACTATCTCCACTTAGACTCTCAGACAGTGTCCCCAGAGACAGAAGGTTGAAATGGACAGGCCCCCAGGCCCTAATCTGAACCTTAGCTTTGGTTTCCATGTTTCCGTTCTCAGAGGACTGCTTTCGTAGACCAGCACATGGGGCTTTTCTGAGGCACCAAACCAAACATCTCTCATCTCCACATGGGCAGCTTTCTTACTGGGATGTATCAAACACTTCAGGTAGGAGAGTTCCGCAGGGCCACTGAACAACCAGCACATTCCAAGGTCTCCATGGACCCAAACGCACATTATGACGCATCCTCAGGAGAAGCCATTTCAACTCAGCCCCCTGGGTCGCGTGTTCCAGAGGCAGCAGATCAAACATATCTTGTCGCTAATAGCCAATGGGAATGCGAGGCATGCTGTACAGGGATCCATCCTTCGAACCCTGCTCTCCAGTCCTTCCGTATGGTATGTCCTGGAGCCATGCAACAGGACTCGAATGTCCCGCAGAAGGAAACCTTGTGGTTTGGGGCAACCTCCAAACTCAGCGTGGGAAAACTTCCTTGGCCTCATGAGGCCCCCACTTCATGAAGGTGCCATCATGGACACATACTCCAGCCTCAGCCAACGTCTGATCCTCAGCCTGACTTCAGATGCAGGAGATTTTGATTCAGCCTCTGCAGAGTGGGCCTGCTCTGCCCTTGGTTCCAATCCTCACACTAGCTTGTGTTTTCAGACTTCCGTCCTCACACTCCTGGCCCACAAACCCTCCCTAGTGCTTCATTCTGGGGCCACAATGAAGCACTGTGCCTGCCTCCCAAGAGAAATCATTGTCTATGGCGCTGCCCAGAAACCCCAAATGAGGATCAAACTGCTTGGCCCTCGGCAACACCCCAATTGCATAGGCTACCTTAAACAGTGATGCTCTGTCGCAAATAGCCTGAGCCCAGACCTTCCAACAGACACCGACACAGCTGGCTGCACACCCAGCACATTGGACCCGCCACTGCCTTAGGCCACCATCCATTCCCAACCTGGGTTTTCAGTCATCGGAACCTAGACCTTATCTCCAATCCCTGCACAGGGGGGAACCTGATGCACAAGTCAGAACCCCTCCTTCCCCATGGCAAGAAACCTTGCTGCTGGCAGTGAGTCAAACCTTCAGTGTAGGAGAAAACGGCATGGCCCATGAGGCCACGCCCAAGCGTGAGGGCCGCCTTGGGCACAAACACACATTGTGACCCTCAGCGTGAGTACCTTATTCAAGTAACGCCTCTCAGTGACTGGACCAAGAGCCCGCATATGTGGCTTGCCATGCCCATAGGCACCCAGGACTAACTAGATGGTGTGTATTCCAGTTGAGGGAACCCACTGCTGTGCTCTAGAGTCCCTCTCCTGGGGGTTCCCCTGTGGCAGGAAACAGTACTCTTCATTCCCACAGAATGAACACAAACACTTGGGAGCTTGGACAATCCCCTGAGAGGAAGGCTCTTCCTCGGCCTCTGAGACAACCCCTACCCTGACCGGACACTGTAAACGCAACACCCAGAGACAAAATCCTGAGTGACTGCCTCCCACTTGCCCTACTTTGATTTCCAGAGGATCTCCCCTCACGGACTAGAGATCAGGCCTGCCATTACATTGGCCCCTAGCTGAGCCAAGTTTGCTTTTTCAGACATCTGTCCCCACAGCCCTGGCAAACAGAGCCTCTAGGCTGGGTCCTCTGGAGCCATACCACAGGACCGTGCCTGCTCTCTCCTGGGAAACTGTGTCCATTCCTTTGGCCACACACCTCCAGAATATGAGAAACCACAAGGCCTCCGAGGACATCCCACTACTTGGAGCCTCACTGGACTCACAGGGGCATTCGGACACAAGCTGAGCAGCTACATCCATGAATGCATGCACACAGATGACAACAGAGATAGAAGGTTGAGCCGGACAGGCCTTTAGGCCGTAGTCTCAACTCTTACTTTGGTTTCCAGGTGTCACTCCTCAGAGGCTTTGGTTCGAAGAACAGGGTATGGGGCTTTCCTGAGGCACGGAACAGAACTCCTCTCGTCTCCACATGGGAAGTTTCCTTGTTGGAGCCGTGTCAAACACCTCATGTTGGAGAATCCTGCAGAGTCCCTGAGCCACCTCCACATTCCAAGGTCTCCCAGGCCACCAAGCCACAGTAGGACTCATCTTCAGGAGAGTCCATTTCAACTCTCCCCTCTGGGTAGCTCACCCAGGAGCCCGCAGATTGAGCCTGCCATGTCCTGACTAAAGAGTGGGAATATGAGGTGGCGTTCCCAGGCATCCATGCTTAGACACCTGCTCTCGAGTCTTTCCATATGGGGCCTCTTGGAACCATCCAATAGGACTCGACTGTCGTGCAGAAGGTAACCTTCAGTTTTGGAGCAGTTCACAAATCCCATCGTAGGCAAAACTTTCTGGCCTCATGAAGCCCCCACACCCTTCAGGAAGAGGCCATGCTGGACAAGAACTCTAGCCTGAGGCACGTCTCATAGTTGACATGACCTCAGTGCAGGAGATCCCGATTCAGCCTCTGCAGAGTGGGCATGCCGTGACCTCGGTCCCAAACCTCACGCTAGCTTGTGTTTTCAGACTTCCTTCCTCACACTCCTGGCAAACAAGCCCTCCGGACTAGGAACTCCAGAACCAAAACCCAGCCCAGTGTCTGCCCAACGGAAGAAAAACGTTTCCCTGTGGGGCTCTCCAGAAAACCCAGATGAGGATCAACCTGCTCGGGCCTCGACGGTACCCGAACTGGATAGGCTGCTCTGGGCACTCATGCTCTGCCTGACACAGCCTGAAGCCAGACGTCCAGACAGACAAGGAGACAGCTGGCCGCACACCCAGCACTTCGGACACGCCATGGTCTTATGCCGTCACCTCATCCTAACCTTGGTTTTCAGATATCTGAACCTAGACATTATATCAATTCTCCACACAGCTGGGTATAGCAAGCACAAAACAGAACTCCCCCTTCCCCATGGCTGTCAAGCTTGCTCTTGGCATGGAGTCACACCTTCAGGGTGGGAGAAACCTTCATGGCCCCTGATGCCACGCCCAAACTTGAGTGCTGCTTGGGCACAAATTCACACTGTGATCCTCAGCATGAGCCCCATGTCAAAGAAAGGCCTGTCAGGGCCTGGACCAAGAGCCCACATATGGGGCTTGCCAAGCCCCTATGCACCCAATCCTCACCACGGTTTGAATTTTCCAGTCGCCCCGCCCGTACCTGGAGCTCTGCTCTGGAATCCCTTTCTTGGAGAGACCCATGAGCCAGACAACACGACTCCACCCTTCCCACAAAATGACCCCAAACTCTTGGGAGCTGGGACAAATCCCCAGAGAGGGATACTCGTCCACAGTACCTGAGGCCACCGCTCCAATCCACGGCTATCCCGGACAAAACATCCAGAGACAAAAGCCTGAAGGAACGCCTCCCACTCTCCCTTGTTTCAGAGGCCCAGGAGCTCCCTCTCGGGCTGTACATCCGGCCTGCCATACCCTAGGCGCCTCTCATAAGCTGAGTTTGTGTATTCAGACTTCTGTGCCCACAGCCTGGACCCACACACCTCCAGGCTAGGGCCTCTAGGGCCACAGCGAAAGATTGTGCCTGCCCTCTCCAAGGAAAGTGTGCCCAGTCCATTGACCACAACACTACAGGTTAGGGAAAAGCTCCAAGGCCCCTGAGGCCATCAATAGTGTAGGCCCCCCTGGACTAAGAGGGGCTCTCTGACACCAGCGGAGCAACTATCTCCACTTAGACTCTCAGACAGTGTCCCCAGAGACAGAAGGTTGAAATGGACAGGCCCCCAGGCCCTAATCTGAACCTTAGCTTTGGTTTCCATGTTTCCGTTCTCAGAGGACTGTTTTCGTAGACCAGCACATGGGGCTTTTCTGAGGCACCAAACCAAACCTCTGTCATCTCCACATGGGCAGCTTTCTTACTGGGATGTATCAAACACTTCAGGTAGGAGAGTTCCGCAGGGCCACTGAACAACCAGCACATTCCAAGGTCTCCATGGACCCAAACACACATTATGACGCATCCTCAGGAGAGGCCATTTCAACTCAGCCCCCTGGGTCGCGTGTTCCAGAGGCAGCAGATCAAACATATCTTGTTGCTAATAGCCAATGGGAATGCGAGGCATGCTGTACAGGGATCCATCCTTCGAACCCTGCTCTCCAGTCCTTCCGTATTGTATGTCCTGGAGCCATGCAACAGGACTCAAATGTCCTGCAGAAGGAAACCTTGTGGTTTGGGGCAACCTCCAAACTCAGCGTGGGAAAACTTCCTTGGCCTCATGAGGCCCCCACTTCATGAAGGTGCCATCATGGACACATACTCCAGCCTCAGCCAACGTCTGATCCTCAGCCTGACTTCAGATGCAGGAGATTTTGATTCAGCCTCTGCAGAGTGGGCCTGCTCTGCCCTTGGTTCCAATCCTCACACTAGCTTGTGTTTTCAGACTTCCGTCCTCACACTCCTGGCCCACAAACCCTCCCTACTGGGAATTCTGGGGCCACAATGAAGCACTGTGCCTGCCTCCCAGGAGAAAAACCTTGTCTATGGCGCTGCCCAGAAACCCCAAATGAGGATCAAACTGCTAGGCCCTCGGCAACACCCCAATTGCATAGGCTACCTTAAACAGTGATGCTCTGTCGCAAATAGCCTGAGCCCAGACCTTCCAACAGACACCGACACAGCTGGCTGCACACCCAGCACATTGGACCCGCCACTGCCTTAGGCCACCATCCATTCCCAACCTGGGTTTTCAGTCATCGGAACCTAGACCTTATCTCCAAATCCTGCACAGGGGGGAACCTGATGCACAAGTCAGAACCCCTCCTTCCCCATGGCAAGAAACCTTGCTGCTGGCAGTGAGTCAAACCTTCAGTGTAGGAGAAAACGGCATGGCCCATGAGGCCACGCCCAAGCGTGAGGGCCGCCTTGGGCACAAACACACATTGTGACCCTTAGCGTGAGTACCTTATTCAAGTAACGCCTCTCAGTGACTGGACCAAGAGCCCGCATATGTGGCTTGCCATGCCCATAGGCACCCAGGACTAACTAGATGGTGTGTATTCCAGTTGAGGGAACCCACTGCTGTGCTCTAGAGTCCCTCTCCTGGGGGTTCCCCTGTGGCAGGAAACAGTACTCTTCATTCCCACAGAATGAACACAAACACTTGGGAGCTTGGACAATCCCCTGAGAGGAAGGCTCTTCCTCGGCCTCTGAGACAACCCCTACCCTGACCGGACACTGTAAACGCAACACCCAGAGACAAAATCCTGAGTGACTGCCTCCCACTTGCCCTACTTTGATTTCCAGAGGATCTCCCCTCACGGACTAGAGATCAGGCCTGCCATTACATTGGCCCCTAGCTGAGCCAAGTTTGCTTTTTCAGACATCTGTCCCCACAGCCCTGGCAAACAGAGCCTCTAGGCTGGGTCCTCTGGAGCCATACCACAGGACCGTGCCTGCTCTCTCCTGGGAAACTGTGTCCATTCCTTTGGCCACACACCTCCAGAATATGAGAAACCTCATGGCCTCCGAGGACATCCCACTACTGGGAGCCTCACTGGACTCACAGGGGCATTCGGACACAAGCTGAGCAGCTACATCCATGAATGCATGCACACAGATGACAACAGAGATAGAAGGTTGAGCCGGACAGGCCTTTAGGCCGTAGTCTCAACACTTACTTTGGTTTCCAGGTGTCACTCCTCAGAGGCTTTGGTTCGAAGAACAGGGTATGGGGCTTTCCTGAGGCACGGAACAGAACTCCTCTCGTCTCCACATGGGAAGTTTCCTTGTTGGAGCCGTGTCAAACACCTCATGTTGGAGAATCCTGCAGAGTCCCTGAGCCACCTCCACATTCCAAGGTCTCCCAGGCCACCAAGCCACAGTAGGACTCATCTTCAGGAGAGTCCATTTCAACTCTCCCCTCTGGGTAGCTCACCCAGGAGCCCGCAGATTGAGCCTGCCTTGTCCTGACTAAAGAGTGGGAATATGAGGTGGCGTTCCCAGGCATCCATGCTTAGACACCTGCTCTCGAGTCTTTCCATATGGGGCCTCTTGGAACCATCCAATAGGACTCGACTGTCGTGCAGAAGGTAACCTTCAGTTTTGGAGCAGTTCACAAATCCCATCGTAGGCAAAACTTTCTGGCCTCATGAAGCCCCCACACCCTTCAGGAAGAGGCCATGCTGGACAAGAACTCTAGCCTGAGGCACGTCTCATAGTTGACATGACCTCAGTGCAGGAGATCCCGATTCAGCCTCTGCAGAGTGGGCATGCCGTGACCTCGGTCCCAAACCTCACGCTAGCTTGTGTTTTCAGACTTCCTTCCTCACACTCCTGGCAAACAAGACCTCCGAACTAGGAACTCCAGAACCAAAACCCAGCCCAGTGTCTGCCCAACGGAAGAAAAACGTTTCCCTGTGGGGCTCTCCAGAAAACCCAGATGAGGATCAACCTGCTCGGGCCTCGACGGTACCCGAACTGGATAGGCTGCTCTGGGCACTCATGCTCTGCCTGACACAGCCTGAAGCCAGACGTCCAGACAGACAAGGAGACAGCTGGCCGCACACCCAGCACTTCGGACACGCCATGGTCTTATGCCGTCACCTCATCCTAACCTTGGTTTTCAGATATCTGAACCTAGACATTATATCAATTCTCCACACAGCTGGGTATAGCAAGCACAAAACAGAACTCCTCCTTCCCCATGGCTGTCAAGCTTGCTCTTGGCATGCAGTCACACCTTCAGGGTGGGAGAAACCTTCATGGCCCCTGATGCCACGCCCAAACTTGAGTGCTGCTTGGGCACAAATTCACACTGTGATCCTCAGCATGAGCCCCATGTCAAAGAAAGGCCTGTCAGGGCCTGGACCAAGAGCCCACATATGGGGCTTGCCAAGCCCCTATGCACCCAATCCTCACCACGGTTTGAATTTTCCAGTCGCCCCGCCCGTACCTGGAGCTCTGCTCTGGAATCCCTTTCTTGGAGAGACCCATGAGCCAGACAACACGACTCCACCCTTCCCACAAAATGACCCCAAAGTCTTGGGAGCTGGGACAAATCCCCAGAGAGGGATACTCGTCCACAGTACCTGAGGCCACCGCTCCAATCCACGGCTATCCCGGACACAACATCCAGAGACAAAAGCCTGAAGGAACGCCTCCCACTCGCCCTTGTTTCAGAGGCCCAGGAGCTCCCTCTCGGGCTGTACATCCGGCCTGCCATACCCTAGGCGCCACTCATAAGCTGAGTTTGTGTATTCAGACTTCTGTGCCCACAGCCTGGACCCACACACCTCCAGGCTAGGGCCTCTAGGGCCACAGAGAAAGATTGTGCCTGCCCTCTCCAAGGAAAGTGTGCCCAGTCCATTGACCACAACACTACAGGTTAGGGAAAAGCTCCAAGGCCCCTGAGACCATCAATAGTATAGGCCCCCCTGGACTAAGAGGGGCTCTCTGACACCAGCGGAGCATCTATCTCCACTTAGACTCTCAGACAGTGTCCCCAGAGACAGAAGGTTGAAATGGACAGGCCCCCAGGCCCTAATCTGAACCTTAGCTTTGGTTTCCATGTTTCCGTTCTCAGAGGACTGTTTTTGTAGACCAGCACATGGGGCTTTTCTGAGGCACCAAACCAAACATCTCTCATCTCCACATGGGCAGCTTTCTTACTGGGATGTATCAAACACTTCAGGTAGGAGAGTTCCGCAGGGCCACTGAACAACCAGCACATTCCAAGGTCTCCATGGACCCAAACGCACATTATGACGCATCCTCAGGAGAGGCCATTTCAACTCAGCCCCCTGGGTCGCGTGTTCCAGAGGCAGCAGATCAAACATATCTTGTCGCTAATAGCCAATGGGAATGCGAGGCATGCTGTACAGAGATCCATCCTTCGAACCCTGCTCTCCAGTCCTTCCGTATGGTATGTCCTGGAGCCATGCAACAGTGTCCCGCAGAAGGAAACCTTGTGGTTTGGGGCAACCTCCAAACTCAGCGTGGGAAAACTTCCTTGGCCTCATGAGGCCCCCACTTCATGAAGGTGCCATCATGGACACCTACTCAAGTCTCAGCCAACGTCTGATCCTCAGCCTGACTTCAGATGCAGGAG